>NC_039366.1:9825558-10168664 GCF_003573695.1 Papaver somniferum
GCTTCATGTCATTGTAACCTTGATTTGTTTGTTTTTCATTTTCTTCTGTCTTTCTAACCCTGTATTGGTAGCGCTGATCATTCTTGTGTATCGTACAAGTAACCTCAACTGATATGGTACACGTATCATTCACTATATATCCTTTGCTAGGGTCATGAAGTTCACTAATACGCATGAATTTTGGCCAACCCCAGCTGCTGAAACCATTATCAGGGAATGTTCTTGTTATTTCTGCATGCATCATATCTAACGTAAGATACAAAAACAAAGTTTGATTAATCATTAGAATGGTAAATGTAAGATAGTCTAGATTTTACCCCTTTTCACTGTGTTGTTGAGATCGGTCTGACTACTAACTGCAAACCAATACTCCGTATCCACCAATTTTGTCAAGCCATCTGGGTATATAGGCATTAGGTACATCGATATGTGCTCATGCGGTTCTCCCCATCCCTTTGGATAGATGAGTGCTTTCCTGTTTATTAAAACTTGATCAGGTTTAATCAATCATATGAAACTGAAGTAAGTGTAGAACAGCCGATGCTGGAGTTGTTCAGTGGTAACAATGATCTGAGTAGTTCGAATTCGGAAACTCATCGATTTCGATAAAAATAATAATAATAAAAAAAACTCGGGGAGAATAGGGTACGTACCATTTGAAACAACCAACAGAAAAAACATCAGAGCAGATTTCCTTTTGAGCAGCAGCCAACTTTGAAAAGTTTTGAATCCTCCAATTGAATTTAGTAGATGAAGAAAGCTCTACAATATTAGATACCATATTTTATTAAAGATTGGGAAAGACTAAAAATCTTAGAACCTAATACAATTAGGGTAAGTTTTTAGTCTATATATATACCTTAAAATAAGGGCCCATGAAAGGGCTAAACCCGGCAATTATAGCCCAAAATGTCTGTTGCTGTAGTTTTAAACTTTAGAGATATAGTATTATGTTAGTATTAATTTCCGAAGAATTGAGCCTTACAAGATTTGGGTCTTGAAATTGCAGTACTCAGCGCAATTGCAAGACTACAACATCGAGAGGGAAAACTCTAGAACTCACAATTAACATGGGCCAGATATAGGACAATCAATCCAGACCTTTGATCATTTCTAGCCTCACTCCACTACCAATCCCATGTTAGGGTCATTTTCCTCTTCACCATTAAATTCTGACATGTCATATCTCATATCTGGACAAGGCCGAGCTGTCCCGGCTTTAGCGAGGTTCGAGACCAACCAGAGTTGCGTCTTTGTACTGACATGCAGTCTAACTTTTTTCTTTTTATCAGAAGAGATGATTATATAAGATAAAAGAATATACAAGGGGCTCAACTAGAAGTAGAGAAGAAAAGTAAAACAAAAAGAAAATTTACAGAAAAATTGCATCCCAATTGTTGAGAACAGAATTTGCAAATGGTGAGGACAGAATTGCATCCCAATTGGCATGTTTACATACAGTCTATCCTCTTAGAACACTCAATGGAATAAATGGACCTACCTACTTTATGAGGGATTTCCTTCTATTTGGTAGGCAATGTGCACATTGAGAGCAGTAGAACTTTTAATTGAGAGCAGTAGAACTCTTTTGATAATAAGTTACTCAACCATGGATCCGAGTTCAAAATTGTTGGGCACCAAAATTCTTTATCCATCAATATAGAAAAAAGTATTGGGACAATTTTCGACACTTAATAATCCATGGCATGCTCTTTTTAAGGGGATATTGTTAGCAATAGGGTTTTATTATTTTTTTGTTTCGATTTTATATTATTTTTTTTCCACATATTGCTCAAAAACAAGGAAAACCAAATGAATTTGACAATTCCAAAGTTTAATAGGTGATGTTATGGAATAAGTTAGGGACTTTCATTGAATAAATAAAAGGCTAATAATCAAATGGTCATCCCTTAAGATTGGGTACTGCTTCCCTATTTTCTTTACGTGCAAACATTTTTTTCAGCATTTTCACTTGACAAGGAATGCCACAACAGTGTATAACCCAGTGAGGTGGAACTTGATGCCATCTAGGGAAACGTAACATACATCCAACATTGTAACCATGTTTTGGTTCAGATTTAGAATTTCCCATGACATAATCCAACAGAACCCAACAAGTTTCTTCTCAGCAAGGTTATGATTATAAGGGCTTGCTTGCAATTCTTGTACAACGTCCATGCTAATTTAGACTACAGTAATATATAAATCCATCAATAAGATGTTCAACAGTGCATGAGCGGATCTACATGTTAACCAAATCTCTAGCTCCGCCACTGCAACAGTGTCTTCCATGATGAAGACACTATGTTGCCCGTTCTTGGAATCCAATTCCAAACTGCATTCGAACAAATAACATAAAACTATAATTGATAGACAACATTGCTATTGCAGTACTGGTAGTCATTTCACTTCTCAAAATATACAACAATTCAAAGTTCAACCAGATTCCAATTAATAAAATACCAGCTAATCTAAAGACTTAAACGTCTAGACAAATAAAGTTTTCACGTTAAACGGTGTGTAAACTCTCCCTTTTTATTGGCCTAAATAACCCTTTTTTTGAGTTTTGCGAAACCAAAGTCTTGGTGAAGACATTTGGCAACGTTTTATTGGTCTATATATGTTTTCTAAAAATTAAAATAAGAGAAAAAAGCCGCACTAGACTATAAAAAGGAAAGTCAAAAAGGTTTGCTCTTTTAGGTAAGTAATCTATTTTAGATAGACTTCAAAATCTTACTGGGGTTTTAATTCGGTTTCCTTCTTGATAATAACTTACCTTAATTGTTTGAGAACCCGTCTATATAACTAACTATTGGAGTTCTATTGCAAAACAAGTTTCGGCGGTTAATTCAGAGAGAATTTTTTTTTTTTTATTACGTACTTACGCAGTGAGAATACACTTACAGTTTGATGAAACTGAATATTAAGACTCTATTTTAAAAATTATCCAGCCGACGTGTGTATATTTGGTACTCGCCGAAATACCGATCTCCTCAACATATATGTACATTGAACTAAAAACGTAGGGATCATGAGAAAGAGTTACAGAATACTGTTGATCAGGATATCCTGTTCAATAATCTTTATGTACATCATCTTTCCAATATTAGAACAAACTACTCATAGTAAATTTCTGTGGATGTCTCCACTGATTTATTTTTTCTTTCATTATTTGATGCTTTTTGTACTTAATTTAACTTGCTTGGATTCTGTTCTTTTCTTTAAGTCCTTGTAAGTTTGCTTTGCTCAATTTTAAATTCTGAATTTTATTATATTTTTAGTTTTCAATATGCGCACCGAAGATGCTGGAATGTGGAAACTTTCATATTAGCTAGGAAACAATTTAACGTTGTGAATGCTAGAAGAGGCGTATTTCATTCCCAAATTGGCCGGATGCACAACTTTCGCAACCAAGCAATCCTTATTTATTTTTTTCAGGTTAATGAAATTGTTGTTATATCTCATTAATCATATCATATGGTGAGGGAATTTTAGGTATTCCAAGTTATTGAGAATCTGCTGTCGTATCCACCTTTAGATTCATCGTCATATTAACAGTTGCTTGGACGGTATGTTAGTCTCCCGGTAAAAGTGAGATCCAAAGTGGATTAATTTTGCCCACAGTTTTTATTGTAGTCTCTTTAGTTCAAATCTGTGGTGTGATAGACACATTTATGTGTCTAATATATCTCATTTGTATATATTATTAGTGCTCGATTTTGTACTTATTATGGTCTTTTATGCTTTTGTAGGTGTTTTTGGATAAATAAGGCTTTGTGGCAAAATTGGCTAAAAATGTGGCCCTTGGATTGCCGTTGATAGTGTACCGGAAATGCCCCAGAAGTGTACCGGAAATACCCCAGAGGAACCCTGAAAAAGTGCGGAAAACATCCCAGATGAATTGCTAAAGGCACCCCTAATTAGGATAAGGGGAACCCCATTTCAGGGCATGTATTAAAGGGACACCAGAACTGGATAGGGGGAGGTCATCTTCAAAATTCAAAACAAAAATTGGCGGGAAAAATTGGCTGCAGCGACAACAGTTTTGGAGTTGAATTCTTAGCGAGTTCTGAGGAGATTAAACGGGTGTATTTGGTACCTACGGACTCTAGAAGACATAACAGGCCTAATGCAATCGTCTAGACCCATCCAATTGGGCTGGATAAGTCGGAATAATTGATCAAAGTCCCAACAGGACACAGATTCTCTGTTTAGGGTTTGGGATTGGTCAAAGAGATTTATGGGATATTCTTGCGTGGATATATACCAATTCAGTTCATTCCAAGTCAGAGAATAGTTTGGATACGAGAGAATAGCCAACAGAACCACGTGAATCAACAGGAAAGTGATTTTTCTCCAAACTGCCCGACAAGAATAATAAGATTATTCTCGGATTTGATCGAGTTTCTAGGGAGTTGGATAGCTATAAATAGCTGTGTTTTCATCATAGAAGGGTTAGAAAACCTTAGGAGAGAGTTTAGAGTCCAGGAGAGCCGAGGAGAAGCGATTACAGAGAAGACAGTGCTGCTGCTGCTGCCATTGAAGAGCTTCAAGAACACGAAGAACAGACTCACATAGTCAGTCCTTCTTCAGCAGTCTTAAATAACAATACCAGTGTCGTTCTTTTACAACAGTAAAGGCTTATCGTTTACAACAGTCTTCAATAGCACTTTCCCCTTTGTAACAGTGACGCTGTAACACTTCTACAGCGTTGTTAATTCCTGTTTCATCTTATATACATCAATAAAAACACCTATTTTAGCCATGAATTTATCTTGTGAGTGTTTTTATGGGATGAGGAGCTAAACCCAATCCCAGGGGTAATGGAGGAAGTCATTCTTCCAAAAGTTATGTGGAAAAATTCATTTAAATTTATTTATGCGATCCTTTTATGATTAATTGCACCGAATGAAAATTGAATAAATGATTTTTATTAATTAATTGTGTTTTCTATTGATGAAATATGCTTGGTTTATTGCTTTTGATATTTCATGCTTGCGATTAACAATGGATGTTTTGAAAATCTGATTTAGGCAATGATTAGAATCACAATAACTTTTGATTGGAATTATAATGTCTAGAATTGCATGATAAGAATTATCATTGAATCACATGAATTTTGGTGTATGGTGAAATCCTGAACCCTGGTGTTTCCATAATATTTACATCACCTTTGAATTTAATTTGTTTTATCGTTATTTTTATTAAGTCTAAAAATTATTTCCTTCACAAGTCTGAAAAGAACCCAGTATTTACCACAACTACAACAACTTTTGGAAAACCACCATGGTGCTGTGACTACAGCTTTAAAAATTGTGCATCCAAACACACCGGTAACGAAATGAATAAAAAGCCCAGCGCGTAGCACAACCAGAATCTAAACTAACTCAATATTGCCCTCACATTGAATGGGAAAACCCTCCCGAGCATTCAACGTGAACACTACCCACCCTTAATATTGCTTAAATCAATAATTGGTTAAATATGAGCGATTTTTATACTTCCTTCACATTTTTGTGCCAATATAAAAGGGAAAAAAGAACAAGAAAAACCATTTAAGTCCAAATTCAATAGGATTCGAATCAAAAATGCATTTCCACGGGACGACACTTCATGGAAATCCAAATTCAATTTGGAAGTCGAGTACCTATCACTAAAGTTCTGAAGATCCAACTGATAGGAAGATCCTTTATTCGACGGGAATAAGCCACCAAGAATCGTCTTTTGAAAGCAAGATAACAGTAAGAGATGGCTTGCTGCAGAGCTGCGGGGTTGGCCGTTGTAGAGGTCCAAAACCAGCACGATCTCCTGTGACCAAAAGTCTCAAATATTAATGGCCATCAAACAGTTCAACGGCTTGCTGCAGAGCTGCGGGGTTGGTAGTTCGCATCGCAAAATATAATCTTGATACACCGGTGCAGTTGCGAAGTAGTAGCATCTCGCTCTGGGGATCCTTGAGTTTCTTGATGGCGAAAATTAACTAAATAGTCTTATTAACTCTACTCAGCATCATGTCACTAATAAAATCCAGATCCTGACACACTGGTCCCCCAAAGAATTTAACACCTAAAGTGGGTCTATTAATATCTCGAGGGAAAACACCTTCTGCAGTACTTCTAGGATCAACAGAGGGCCAAAATATCTCTGATTTCTTTATATTGAGGTGTCATCCCATGGCCGTCCCTTCAGATTCTATTATGCTCAAAGCTTTAGCCACCTCAAGCGTGTAACCAGTGATTGTACCATCATCAAGGTACCAAGCATGCAGATCCAGGTTACACCGAGCAGCAATGGATTTCACAAGGGAATGAAGCGTCAAGAGAAATAATAGTGGACCAGAGGATCTCCTTGTTGAACACCAAGAGCCGAAGACAAATTAAATAAAAAAAATTAAAAAATTAAAGATTAAATATTTTAAATTAAAGATTAAAAAATTATAACTAATATTTAAAAAATAAAAGAATAAAATAAGAATATATGGAAAACGTTATAACAACGTTACTAGACCCGTTATAACTGTTTTCACGCACGTTTTAACCCTTAGATAGGTGTTTCATGGTGAAAACAGCTTCTGCTGGTTTCAGTCATTTCGTGTGTTGTTGGTGAGAAATGAGTCTAAACCCTAAACAATGTACTGCAAGGGAGTACTTTAGATTCGAGAGATCAATCTGTACAAATCCGGCCTAAACCAAGAAATGGCCGTTCCGGACTTGCTTCGTTCACAAAGTGAAGGAGAAGGGTTGGTTTTAGGGAGGAAAGCAAAGAGAATGTTGAGACCAGAATAGTTGATTCTGGAAGAGTAGTTGTTTGACTTGTATCAGAAAGTGAAATCTAACAGATGGAAAAGCTAACAAGTGATTTCTGAGTGTTGTATGCTCCTGACCCAAAACTTGTTGTTTGGTGGAAATAGGTAAGACTTATTTATATAAGTCGACGTGAAACATAATCTGGTCTCGAAAGAAATAGAAACATATGAGTAAATGGGAGGAGGTGGTAACCGGTAACGCCTGGAATTGATCTTCCATAATGAAGGAAAGTGTTTCACCATTACTCCTTGTATTTACTAACCGCCTCACTCTTATGACACCTTCTTGTAACGGGCGTAGTGTACGAGCACGCTGTAAACCGCCAAACCAATACCCTAATGAGCATACCCCAGTTTGTGACATGTGTTGATGTCTCGAGTGTTTTTGTGGAAAACATGTAGCATGTTGTTGTTGTTTGGAAAGTTGAGCTTGGGAGACTTTCCAGCTCAGTGGTGACCCTCGACGGTCAAGATTTTGCATCTTGAGAAGAAGGGTAGCCGTTGATTATTGCAACCTTTTGTTTGGTAGCCAGCGGCATGAAAGCATGGTCGGCATGGCTTTGACATGGTTAGGCGTGGTCAAGCTAGGATTTTGGCATAGTTTAGGCGCGGCATGAACTAGGGTTTTGGCATAGTTTGAGCGCAGCCAAAATTAGGGCTTGGAGTTGGGCCAAAGGTTTGCACGCGTTAGCTGGTGACTTTAGACGGCTAAGATCTGCATCTTAGATGGCAGGGCGGCCGTTGTTTGTGCAACCCCTCGTTTTGGCAGCCAACGGCGTGAAGGAAATGCTGGCATGGTTGACATGCTTTGGCGGAGAGATGTGGTTGGCACTGCATGCCATTGGCACATGCGGCATGGTTGGCATGCCTTGGCGCGGTGATGTGGCTGGCACGGCATGCCATTGGCGCGCAGATGCGGCTGGCATGGCATGCCTTGGCGCGCAGATGCGGGTGGCACGACATGCCATTGGCACATGCGGCATGGTTGGCATTCCTGGGCATGGTGGTGTGGCTGGCACGACATTCCATTGGCAAACGCGGCATGGTTGGCATGCCTGGACGCGGTGGTGTGGCTGGCACGACATGCCATTGGCACATGTGGCATGGTTGGCATGCCTTGGCGCAGTGATGTTGGACGGCCGAGATATGCATCTCAGATGGAAGGGTAGCAGTTGATTATTGTAACCCTTCGTTTTGGAAGCCAACGTCGTGCATGGCTTTGGCATGTGTTACGCGCGGCCAAATTAAGGTTTGCATAAACCACGACGTTTGGCCTTGGGCTGGAAGTTTCCGTGCGTTGGGTGGAGAACTTGGACGGATGAGATGTGCATCTCATATGGAAGGGTAGCCGTCGATTATTGCAACCCTTCGTTTTGGCAGCCAGCGTCGTGCATGGCTTTGGCATGTGTTATGCGCAGCCAAAATTAGGGTTTTGTGCAAACCGTGATGTTTGGCCTTGGGACGGAAGTTTCCATGTGTTGGGTAGCGAACTTGGACGGCTGAGATATGCATCCCAGATGGAAGGGTAGCCGTTGATTATTGCAACCATTCGTTTTGGCAGCCAGCGTCGTGCATGGCTTTGGCATGTGTTAGGCGCGGCCAAAATTAGGGTTTGGTGCAAACCGTGATGTTTTTCCTTGGGCCGGAAGTTTTCGTGCGTTGGGTGGAGAACTTGGACGGCTGAGATATACATCTCAGATGGCAGGGTAGTCGTTGATTATTGCAACCCTTCGTTTTGGCAGCCAGTGTCGTGCATGGATTTGGCATGGTGGCGTGGCTGGCATGGTTTTCCATCGGCACGGTGGTGCGGCTGGCATGGTTGGCATGCTTTGGCGCGGAGACGTGGCTGACATGGTTTGTCATTGGCACGGTGGTGCGGCTGGCATGGCTGGCATGCCTTGGCTCGGAGACGTGGCTGGCATGGTTTACCATCGGCACGGTGGTGCGGCTGGCATGGCTGGCATGCCTTGGCACGGAGACGTGGCTGGCATGGTTTTCCATTGGCACGGTGGCTTGAGAATTAGGGTTTGGCATATACGAAGGTGATGTCGGTCAATACTAAAGATTCTACCGTGGAACATGACACACGTATATAAAAAAAGGTACCCTGGTAATTCTTACATAGGCATGCTGATTGATTCAATAAATGCGCTAGTGGTCGCAGTGATGTCATGTCAGATGTATGGTTTTACGATTTTAACCCTAAGCTAAAAACCACCATCAACAATAGGAATTTCAAATCATAATCTTTTTTTATTTTATATTTAACCGTTGTAATGCCCGTTATTTTAAAATAACATATAAAAAATGTGTTTTATTCCTAAATAACATGTTTTTATCTGAAATGTGTTCACACCCGTCAAAACTAGTTATAAAGTTCACACCCAGTGGTTGTGTCTTGAGTCGTGATCTGTTTTTCAAACCTTGATCTAAACTAACTAAATATTGCCCTCACATTGAATGGGAAAATCCTCCCGAGCATTCAACGTGAACACTACCCACCCTTAATATTGCTTAAATCAATAATTGGTGAAATATGAGCGATTTTTATACTTCCTTCGCATTTTTGTGCCAAAATAAAAGGGAAAAAAGAACAAAAAAAAACCATTAAAGTCCAAATTCAATAGGATTCGAATCAGAAATGCATTTCCACGGGACGACACTTCATGGAAATCCAAATTCAATTTGAAAGTCGAGTACCTATCATATTAGGACTTTTTTTGGAAATTAATTTGTAAAGAAATCCCCATATTTTCTACTAAAACAAAAGGTAAAAAAAAATAAAATTCACCCGTATATCGTATCTTTTCTCCACCTATTTAATGTATTATCCCGGCCAAACCAAGTTAAAATTGCATCGCCACTGGGTGGGGCAAAGCCCCTCATGCACCAAGTTAAAAATGCATCGACACGAGACGGAGCGAAGCCGGGCACACACCAATCTAAAATAGAAAAACAAACACCCGGTGCGTAGCACGGGCACAAATCTAGTAATCATAATAAAAGAATAAAGCTTCACTTTTTAAAACAATCCATCAAGCAGCGAGTCCTCGCCTATATCCAAATACATTTCCGTATCTGATTCAGAGAGTAATCCACATGTGTTCTCTCGCGCATTAGCCCTCGCCTCAATCAGTTGAACCTCTACCCTTTTTATTACATCTTTCATTACCTTCATTTTTTCTTTCGCAGCACGTAAAGGCTGTCCATGCTCCAGTAGTTCAGTCTTAGCATTCTGCATTCCACCCATCCCTTTTTTCACAGACTCTAATCTTTCTCGAAGCCATCCTACGTTAAATTTATTTGTTTTAGCCATTATTATCATCGCTTCCCATTGCTCAATCACTTTAGAAGACAGTTCGACGTAATGACACTGATGCATATCTGAGATACAATTCATCAAGTCTTTGACCACCATAACTAGGATAGGATACATCGAGATTGGCATAACCTTGGTTGAAGGAATATGGCCATATTTCAACCATATATGCTTATACAGTGGTGCTTGTGTTTTCATAATACTGAAGCCTCCAACATCTTCAAATTCCTCGTCCTCGCCAAAACCAACATTGTTGTCATCTCTTCCTTCACAAAACAGTTGGCCGGCTCCTGGATATGCCGCAGAGTCTGGTTTCCTCTTATCATCTTTTACTTTAGTTTGTTTCTCATTTTCTGTCCTTTCAACCTCGTTTGGGCTTCCCTCATTCACGTCATCTTCATCTTTTGTCTCCTTGTTCATCATACAAGTAACCTCAACTGTTATGACACATGTGTCATTCACGATATATCCTTTATCAGGGTCATGGAGTTCGCTAAGACCCATGAACTTTGACCATCCCCATCCCAGGCATCGTTCGGAGAATTTGTGTTTTGCCTCTGTAGAACGCAAAGAATTTATAAGGTAAACAATGTGATAATAAACCAAAGATATACCAATAAGATAATCCAAATTATACCTTGTCGGACTCTCATACTGGGATCAGTTTGATTAATAACGGCCAGACTGAACTCGGTGTCCACTGATTTTGTCCTTCTGACAGGTCGTAGGTACAGTGACAAATGATCATCCACTTCATTTCTTCCCTTTGGATAGATTTGTGCTTTCCTATTTGTGAAAATTTTGAGCATTAATTAATCAAACATATGAAACAATAAAGATACTGAAGCAAGTAACTCCTGCTGAATAAACATATTCAAGGTATACGCACGTACCATTTGAAACTACCAACAGAGAAAACATCAGAGCCATGCCCTACATGAGAATTCAGCTTTGAAAAGTTTTCAATCGTCAAATTGTATTTACTAGACAACGAAAAATCGAACAGCATCATGTCATTGTAACCTTGATTTGTTTTTTTCTCAGTTTTTTCCGTCTTTGAATTCTTGTTTTGGCATCCCTGATCATTCTTGTTTGTCATACAAGTAACCTCAACTGATATTATACATGTATCATCCACTATATATCCTTTGCCAGGGTCATGAAGTTCAGTAAGACTCATAAACTTTCCCCAACCCCAGCTATTAAAATCTTTACCAGTGAATTCTTTTGTTGCTTCTGCAGCAACCAACGATTAACAATAAGATAAAATTAACAAAGTGTGATTAATTAATAGTCCAAGATAGTCCTGATAGTTTAAGATAGTCCAGAATTTACCCCTTTTCACTGTGTTGTTGGGATCAGTTTGACTGATAACTGCATAACTAAACTCCGTATCCACTGATTTTGTGAAGTCGAGAGGGGCTAGGAACAATGATATGTGGTCATGTGATCCCTTTGGATAGATCATTGCTTTCCTATTTGTTAAAATTTGATTAGGTTTTATTAAAAAACATATGAAAATAAATTAAATAAGTACTGTAACTCGTATAGAACATTGTACGTACCATTTGAAACAACCAACAGAGAAAACATCAGAGCGAATTACATCTTGAGCGCTCAACTTCGAAAAGTTTTCAATCCTCCAATTGAATCTTATAGATGAAGAAAGCTCTGCAATATTTTCTACCATATTTTATAAAAGATGGGATAGACCGATCTAAGATTCTTTTTTTTCTTAATATACAACTATTAGGGACTTAGGGTTACCTAGAAGACGACATTTATTTTTTATTTTGTTTTTCTTAATATACAACTATTAGGGACTTAGGGTTACCTAGAAGACGACATTTATTAGGGTACACATTTATTAAAGCTTAGTTTATAAATAACTCTTCTTATACGGGCTTAGGAGAGGGCTAACAATATTTTAATCCGTCCGGGTCGTTTCTGATTTGAGCCCAAATGTTTATGGGTTTTATCTGGTTGTGAATTTTGTCAGAACAGTTTGGTTTGCTTTTTCGTTATCTATGCGGCTAAACTATAATCGTAATAGGGACATTTGAAACAGATTGCAGTGATCTTTTATCTTTAGTAATGTTATGTCTAAGAGCAGGCACTTTAGTCAAGTGTTTTTTTTTGTTTTTTTTGGCTATAATAGTAGAGACTTGTGGCTAAGCCAACAGGAAAAGAAAAATAGTGTATATAATAATTATGGCTCATAAAACCAAATTTATTAGGAACGTAAGCAATACTATTAATCCCACTAGCATTATAGTTCCTTACCCTTTTCTTTTCTTTTTTCATTGTTCTAGACTGATATGGACAATACGACCTTACTTGAACAGGATCTGTGCCTCTGTATCCTTGAGTTCTAGACCGATATGGGTTTCATCTATCCTGCCTATAAAAGAGCAACAGCACCAACCCATCATCATAACAATTAATACTACCTCTTCTTTGATTTCCGCTATTGATTTTTTTCTTCCTCACGATTCCGAGTCTTCCAGGGAGATATGAACACAATGGAAAATTCTGTAGGATTGATGACCGTTTTTGTTGAAAGCATGGTTCATGTTGCTATACAAGCTCATAAGTGTCTTCTCTCTGATTTCGTTAAAAAAATTGAATTACAATTAGGAACTGCAACTGCTGGTAAGTTTCTGTCCAATAAATTTTGTGTTTCCTTTAGAATGTGAAATTAGATGTTGAATTTCTTAATACTTTTAACAGGAGTTGGAAGGATCACTTACGCTTGTTCACTCTCTGAAATCCAATCGACACATAGCATTCTTAAGAAATACGGGTGTCCGAAAGTTCAACAAAAGAAGAAAGTCCGTTTCTCAGATGATGTAGTCGAGCCATCGTCGACTAATGAAGAATATCGAAGGCAACGGATGTAGTCGAGCCATCGTCAATAATGAAGAATATTGAAGGCAACGCGTGCAATAGTTAATAGTGCCTAACGATAAACCTTGATCAAGAATTGGAAAATATTAATACTCCATATCAGAAATACTTTCAGCTTTTGTCTACTGCTTCTTTTTTAACTACTGTAGAAAAAAACTTTTTCAAATTTGTATGCAATGTTAAAGATCATGTGTATTGAGATGATATAGATGCCTGCTAAAGATCATGTTAATCGTATTAGTATATCTCATCATTGGGAATCTCTCGTGCCAGGAATTTCTTGGGATCTTTGTTTCTATCGCTAAATAAGCCCTACACAACGGTGCCGTGATTTTAATATTCAAGTCTGGGTGAAGAAGCATTACAATATGACTGAATCACGGACAAAAATTTTCACTACCACCAGGCTTCCAGAAATTGGAAACGCTGTAGGCCATGTAAAATTATATCGGAGAAGTTGGATCGTAGCAAATATGAACTTAATAAGATTAATCATCCCAAGTGCAATTAAATTAGAAATTGAAACCATATGTTCTAAGACTGAGAATAAACAACAAACCAAATTCCAGTTCTTAAATCCAAAATCTTTATCCCTTTCAAAACTTAAATGTAAAACTCTAGCCTCCATCCAACTTGACAACCTTTTACTGCTGCTACAACACTGCTTGTGCATTTCGAAATAAAAATAAAACAAAATAAATAAATTTAGACAACAACAGATAAAAGAACTAGGGAGGAAACAAAACAAAAACATACCACTGCTAGTGCAAATTAAAGTATTCAGTTATCACCTTTCCTCTTTCTTTTATCGGGTCGGTCTGACTAGTAACGGCAACACTGAATTTCGCATTTGGAAGACCTTTTTGCCAGTTGAAATTGTCAACGGAAAGGAACAAAGACGAGTGATCATACACTTCCTCCTTTCCCTTTGGATAAATTCTCGCTTTACTATTAGGGAAAACAATTAGGATTAATCAAAAGCTAGAATAACAAAGAAAGGAAATGAAGTACTATACACGAAATAAATTAAAGAAAGAGCAGTACAACAAGTGATTAACAATTTGAAACTACCAACAGACAAATAGTCAGAGTCATGTCGCGCATCCAACTTTGAGAAGTCATGAATCTTCCAAGTGATGTTGGAGGTTGAATGAACCCCTAGTATTACAGAGTATCTATTAGGAAATAATATATGAGAATCTATATTTAGAAGATATGCACATTAAGTTGTGAGAGTTATATTAGGAAAGTGTCTATGTTTAGAGTTTGATCTTAGTTAGGAAAGTACCTTGAGTGGTCGTCAAGTTTGTGAACAATATAAATAGGCTGTTGAGCCATGAAAGTTGATATACCGAATTATTATCAATATAGTCTTTTACGCTTCCACGTTTATGCTCTCCTCTCTCTTGCTCGATCCTTAACATGGTATCAGAGCGAGGTGAGAGGAAGAGAGAGGAGATGAAGAAAGGTTTAAAGAAGTTAGAAGAGTTTTCCCGTTTAAGGTTTAGGTTAAAAAAAAAAAAAGTTGCGTTTATTTGCTGAGAAGAAACGTATGGGTAAGTTGCTGCTGCTGTCATATACAAAAGGTTTATGGCTTGGTTTGGAAGTTGAAACCGTGAAGAAGAACTGATGTTGTTTGGTTTACTGTGGTGAAACGGAGTAATGGTTACTAGTTGCTGCCCTAGATGATTTCCATTGTTTTAGGGAATATAAATAGGAGAAAGAGATATAGAAGTTCTATTGTTTTTCGTTTTAGGGTTATCAAAAAAAAAAAAATCGTTGTTTGGTTGCTGTTTGCGTGAAGAAGAAAGAAGTTGAAGGTTTGTCAAGCCTTGTTGTTGTTGTTGAAGTGTTCGTTGGTAATTGAATCACGTCTGTAAGTATGTCAAAGCTGGGTTGTTGATTAAGTGCTAAGGTCATCGCCGGTAAAACATTGGTTTAGGCGAGTTCGTTGATGCTGGAAAAGTTTGAAGCCGAGAAGCCAGGTGACCAAGGGGAGGCTTGATGTCGTTTGAATTCATGCTAAAGATAGAGTTTATGGCATGTTATTGATGCCGAGTAAACATGGCAGTCGAGATACTACTGCTGAGGAAGAAAAAAATGGCTTGATTCGATGAACAAGGGTTGTTTCCGTTCGATTACAATGGATGTATAGAAGAGGAAAACATTGAAACACGTGTGTGCTGGAATGAAACTAGGTTTGAAGAAACCATTCTTGCAAGCAGGTGAAGACACGGACGGCGACGGTGTTTGTTGCTGTTCACAAGGATCAAAAAGTGTGCTCGAATCAACACCGAAAAGCTGCCTTGAGCTGTCCAAATACGTGTGTTGCTTGATTTAGGGTCGTGTCAGAAGAATTGGAATCTAGAGATAAACAATGGTTTGTTGCCTAGGGTTAGGACTATCACGTGAATCCAAGAAGATAGACGAGTCTGGGTAGTTCGAGAAAAAGACCTGCTTCCATCGACTGTGGTTGATTTGGAAAAGGAATAGAAGCTAGGGTTTGAACAGAGAAGACATGAATTTGACTGTTGCCGTTGATTGTGATGATCGATAGCTGAAGTATGGAAGTTTTTAATGTTTAGAAACATGGGTTATGATCAATGTAAGAGAATACAAAGAAGAACATGGAAGTCAGTGGTTGTTATATGCAGCGATGATGAGGATGGTGTTGTTGCAGGGGTTATGTTGTTGGTTGTTGACAGTGATGGAAGAGAGGAGCTAAGAAGTCATGCTGCTGATGGAAGTTACTGGAGCATGGCAGTGATGATGATATCTTATGCTATTGATGAAAGATGAAGATGGAACTTGGAAGAAGATCATATGGAGGAGATGATTGGCAGTAGAACAGGGAGAAAAAGTTGCTGCCAACGGCAGTTCATGGTAATGATCTCTGTGATCATGATGAGATGATGGCCTGGAAGATGATGGGTTCTGCTGGTTGTCGATATGAATAAAAGAAACTTTTGTTGTCATTGTTACAACAACCTTGAGAGGAGAAGTGAAAGTGAGATGAAGAGAAGGCGTTTGTTTATATGCATGCAAACAGAAGTGTGACAATAGTGTCACAGCATTGCAAATCTGTTACGAATTCAGAAATGTGGCAAATCTGGATAGCGTGGCAAATTTGTAACATTAGTATAATAAGAAGAAGAATAGTTATTGTTTGTGGCAGAAGCGTAACAAAAGAAAGATTGTGAGAGAATCTTGAAGAACAAAGAAGTGTGAAGGTTTCGCAAAAATAGCGTGACTGGAACAAGAGAAGAAGAAACAACATTCATGTTGTGAAGAAAGAAAAGAAAAAAAAAGAAAAGAGAGAAGAAAACAATCACCAAGAGGTGATGAGAAAAAGAACAACAATAATAGGTTGAAATCCTATGAGTTGTCGAGAGAGTACAAAAAGTATTCTATCGAAGAAACCAAGAAAACAAGAGTACAAGAAGTATTCTTCAGAAGATGGGACCGAAACGTCCTTAAACTACGAAGGGGACCGTAATGTCCTTAAACTACAAAGAGGACCGAAATGTCCCTAAACTACGAAGAGGACCGTAATGTCCTAAAACTTCCGAAGGGGACCGTAATGTCCTTAAACTATGAAGGGGATCGTAATGTCCTAAAACTTCCGAAGGGGACCGAGATGTCCTAAAACTATGAAGATGGGACCGAGATGTCCTAAAACTACAAAGGGGACCGAGATGTCCTAAAACTACGAAGGGACCGAGATGTCCTAAAACTGCGAAGATGGGACCAAAATGTCTTTAAACTACGAAGAGGACCGAAATGTCCCTAAACTAAGAAGATGGGACCGAAATGTCCTTAAACTACGAAGGGGACCGAAACGTCCTTAAACTACGATCTGAAGATTATTTTTTTTTCACAAAAGTGTTGAAAAAAAAAAAAAAAAAACTGAAGTTAAATTTCTTTTGTCCAAGATGGGCATTCGGGATCTACATGCTCCATCTTGAGGGAGGGTATTAGGAAATAATATATGAGAATCTATATTTAGGAGATATGCACATTAAGTTGTGAGAGTTATATTAGGAAAGTGTCTATGTTTAGAGTTTGATCTTAGTTAGGAAAGTACCTTGAGTGGTCGTCAAGTTTGTGAACAATATAAATAGGCTGTTGAGCCATGAAAGTTGATATACCGAATTATTATCAATGTAGTCTTTTACGTTTCCACGTTTATGCTCTCCTCTCTCTTGCTCGATCCTTAACAGTATCCCATATTCTGTAAAAGAGGCAAGTGGAAGAAAATGTTAATAAACTGTTGGAAGTATTAAAACTCTACTCCCTCCGTCCTATTGTAGATGAAGGGGAAGGTGTTTTCATACGTATTAAGAAAAAAGAAAGAGACTATATATTTTCCAAAACTACCCTTATTCATATCTCCTAAAATATTTAAATTTTTAGTTTTTAATTCTTAGATTTTAGTGTAAATTTGAAATCTAGTGGATTATTCAAAAATTTCATTTGAGAAAATTGAGCTTAAATTATATTTTATGTTTATATATGATTCCAAAACATGAACAAATCAGGAAGATTTCGTGAGAAATATGAAAACCTTTCATGTAATTTGGGATTTGAAAAATCCCTTCGCCTTCATCTAAAATAGGACGGAGGGAATATTATAGGTGCAAGTGTATACATAATCCTATTCTATGTACATTCTAGAATTGGAAGGAAACCTAGAGATTGGAGATTTAATTACTGCTTGGTAGTTTAATATTCTACAAGGGAGAGGGAGAGTTGGGTCTTGGAATTAAATTAATGAGCACATTCTACAACACATATGGTTTCCCTTAATCCCTTGAATGGCCTTGGAGTCTTCAAGTGCATGTTCTATGTGTCGATCACGATTTGGTGGGTGGGCATGTATATAGTCCTTCGTTCTACTAGCTTTCTTGACCACTCTTAGATGAATTTCGACCTTTGTCAAAGATAACATTAAATATTTTACATTTTTTTTATAAGTAATATCCACATTCCAATATACAAAAAGTTCAGAAAACGAAAAAAATTTAAATGTAATTCATGATTCCAAAAACTAATCAATAGGTTCTGATATTAAGAGGTTAGACGTGGCTTTGATTATTGGAAAATGCTTCATATACCACCATTCTTTCCTTCCAATTACTCAATTCCTGGCACAAAATAGCACATAGATACATGGGCTAGCAGCGGATGGCCATGGTACATTCATTTCCAACCCAACTAACACCGCAAAATTTAATCAAAATTCGGCTTTGAGCATAACAAATGATAGAGAACTTTTTTCCATTTGGGAGAAATACCCCCTCCATCATTGTAACCATGTATGATGAACTGGAATTACAGTTGGTCAGACAGAATCCAATAGAGCACAACTTAACAAGTTGCTAATCAACGTACTTATTACAAGAGTTCACTTGCAACTCCGAAGTGATGGCCAGAAAAAGGCCCAAATCTGAATCAGAAACCATCTCTGAAGTGAAATGTGTGGGGAAGTAATAAGAAATGGTCTTTTGCAGTACTGTTCCGTCATCTCATCACTCACTGGAAAGTCATTATTGATCGTATGTAAAATTGGTGTAACAATTAAAATTGGGGCACTTGCCTTGTTACAATTTTATTTATAAAACTTCGCCTTTCTCCTAATAAAAAAAAAACTCTTGTAGCATGTGTTCTCATTAAAACAAATAAGATATTCACCATAGTGAGAAGCAACATTGCCTTCCAAGTCGCTCAAAACTCATACTTATAATTCCTGATTCTGAAACATTAAGGTCAAAACAATTCAAACAGATTCAAGTATACACTGCAACCAAATGGTTAATGATTTCTTCTAAGAATTCTAGTTCTAATATTGAAGTTGCAGAAAATCCTACAACACACCCTTTATGATATTATGATAATAATTTCTAGATCTAATCACCTTTCTCACCTAATTATCAATATAAATGCTAGAAGTATAAATAGACATAAGGATTTTTTACGTGGTTCGATCAATGTGATGTACATCCATGGTTCTTCACTATAATGGTTTGAATTACATGAGTATTACATTTAAAATCTTCATTAGTGGGTTTTGGGTTGAGCTCTAGATCCAGTTTTGGGTGAGGGAGGAAGAAGATGATATTACCAAAGATAAGATTGACCTCCTCTTCTCTCTCCTTCCTTTCTTGAATATCCAAAATAAATCCCTTTATTTTGGATATTGAAGCACGGGTTTATTGATATTGAAGCGCGGCGCTGAGATGGATAAATGACGCGCGCTCTCATATTTCAACCGTATCTGCTTGTAAAGAGGCACTTGTGTTTTCAAAATACTGAAGCCTCCAACGTCTTCGAATTCTTTGTCCTTGCAAAAACCAACATTGATGTCATGTTGTCGTTCACCAAATGGTTTTCCGGCACCTGGATATATAGATTCGCAAACATTTCCTGTGCCCTCCGCATACACATCACCCTGATATTCATCCTCTAAGTCTTCTTCACTGGCATCCCCTTCATATTCTTCATCCATCCTACATGTAACCTCAACCCTAATAATACAAGTTTCATTGACGAGATACCTATCTTTTATCAGGGTCATGGAGTTCACTAAGACGCATAAATATTTTCCAACCCCAGCTGCAAAACTCCGCATCAGGGGAACTTTTTTTGACTTCTGCAGCACCCAACGATTATTAAGATAATTTAAGCAAGTGCAAATAATTAACAATCAAAAAATTCTAATATACAAATGGTAGTAGGATGATCCAGATTTTACCACTTTTCATTTTTTTATTCTGATCAATTTGACTAATAACTGAAAAACTATACTCCTTGTCCACCGATTTTGGTAAGCGGACGGGCCATAGGAACAGTGATAAGTGATCATACACTCCGCTGAATCCCTTCGGATAGATCTCTGCTTTCCTATTTGTAAAAAGGGAAACTTGTGAAACTGTCCCAATTCGGAGTGCAATTTTGGGGAACTGCGCCAACGCTTTGGAAAAATACCCCACCTTTAGAAAAACCAGTTAAATCCATATGTGCGAGTTACCACATGCCAAAAAAGACAAAAATACCCTATGATCCAGCTACGTATGCAGAAAGACTGACGGACTTGGAGGGGGACTTAACTCATGTGAAAGGCACATGACATAACAAAGATAATAAATTAGTAACTCATGTCATGTGCAGTACGTAATTTGTAACTACCAACATAATAAACATCAGAGTAATGTCCTTCATGAGAGTTCAACTTTGAAAAGTTTTCAATTCTCCAATTGAATGTAGAAGATTGAGTTGAAGAAAACTCAACTATCTTTGATGCCATTATTAGTGTAGGAGCAAGAGCATCAGAAAAAAGGTTAAAAAGCAAGAAGACATTGCTAGTATATGAAGGGAACTAGAGAGAGACTATTGTTGGAGACTTTATTACCATGAATGATGGTCAGTATTCTAGACATAGATAGAGAGAGTTGAGTATTGGAATTGCTTCAATCAGCACAGTCTACAAGCTTCAACATAAAAAAACGAGTCTCGTAAACTCTTGCCACCTTCGGGAACATCGTCAGTTGGACTGACATTTTTCAAATGGCTGTCAAGCGCCTGGATACTCTATGTTGCAAGAAACCTCCCCACTGACGATGGGGTGAGGTTCGTGGATGGATGACTGTATACCATGAGTTACGGCCATCCCCCAGGAATTCGAATTTGTTTTTCTACAAGCCGACAAATTAAAAAAATGCGACTACACATCAAGAATACAGATATATCCATAGAGTTACTTATATTGTATGAGTCTATGACCACATGATGGTCAGTATTCAAGAGGTATCACTCTAGAGGTACAGAGAGAGAGGGATGGGTCTTGTAATTGCATTAATCAGTACACTCTTCAAGAGTTCAGCATCGCATCAAAAAAAACGAGTGCAACAAATTCTGCCATTTCGGGCAAGATCATCAGTTGAACTGACATATATCCGCCTACACTGTGAAAGGGACAAACCAAAAAGGTTTTTCCGTTAGGATACGAAACTTAGTTTGTATTCATTTTCTGTTGGATGATTTTGGCGGCATGTCTTGCAAGTTGTAACATTAAGATGTTAAACATTGTACGGAATTTACTTGCAATTCGTGTACAGAAGTTGGACTATAATTCCAACAATAAGATACTGCTTTCTTGACCACTCTTAGATGAATTTCGACCTTTGTCAAAGATAACATTAAATATTTTACATTTTTTATAAGTAATATCCATTCCAATATACAAAAAGTTCAGAAAACGAAAAAAATTTAAATGCAATTCATGATTCCAAAAACTAATCAATAGGTTCTGTTATTAAGAGGTTAGACGTGGCTTTGATTATTGGAAAATGCTTCATATACCACCATTCTTTCCTTCCAATTACTCAATTCCTGGCACAAAATAGCACATAGATACATGGGCTAGCAGCGGATGGCCATGGTACATTCATTTCCAACCCAACTAACACCGCAAAATTTAATCAAAATTCGGCTTTGAGCATAACAAATGATAGAGAACTTTTTTCCATTTGGGAGAAATACCCCCTCCATCATTGTAACCATGTGTGATGAACTGGAATTACAGTTGGTCAGACAGAATCCAATAGAGCACATCTTAACAAGTTGTTAATCAACGTACTTATTACAAGAGTTCACTTGCAACTCCGAAGTGATGGCCAGAAAAAGGCCCAAATCTGAATCAGAAACCATCTCTGAAGTGAAATGTGTGGGGAAGTAATAAGAAATGGTCTTTTGCACTACTGTTCCGTCATCTCATCACTCACTGGAAAGTCATTATTGATCGTATGTAAAATTGGTGTAACAATTAAAATTGGGGCACTTGCCTTGTTACAATTTTTTTTATAAAACTTCGCCTTTCTCCTAATAAAAAAAAAACTCTTGTAGCATGTGTTCTCAAACTCTAGATGTAGTTGCCTGATTGAGAAAATTGCTTAGTGTGCCAGGTATCTGCCAATGCTCTCATTGATCCCGGCAAAACCCAAGTCCAGCCTGTTGTTGGTGTTAAGTGGCACCAAATTTTGTATGCAAGCTTACAGTGTAGGAAAAGATGATTCTGTGACTCCTCTCCTCCACCACACAAAGCACAATCATTATGAAGAGACATACCTTTCTTTTGAAGCATATCTATAGTATTCAGCTTGTCATGAACAAAACACCACATAAGAAAACAGATTTTTGGAGGGATTGCCTGCTGCTGGATGAAATGAGAAGGAAAGTGAGGCACGCCATTTTTTGCTACTAACTGAGAATACAATGATTTGACAATGAACACACCAGAGGGATGCAATTTCCACCTCCTTGTATCTGTCAAACCATGACGAACAGGGGGAACATCACTAATGGTTGTAATGAGCACTGCATATGCTTTAGCCTCTGTATATGATAGGACCCGCCTGAAATCGAACTTCCAATTTCCTTCACTAGAAATCATGTCAGCAATACAAGCATTTTTATTCCTAGTCAACTTGAACAATTTATTCTGGAACTTCCAATTTCCTTCACTAGAAGATAAAGGTTGCTTCCCGCACCAGCAGTCATTCCAGAAGGTAATGACTGTTCCAGAATGTAGGAATAAAGTCGAATGGTCACTAATGAAACCTGCCGACTCAACTATTGCACGCCAACAAGAGACCCAATAGGATTGGCTGATTTTTCCGGGAATCCAAAAGGAAAAAACTTTTCCATACTTGTCTTTTATAATCTTATACCAAAACTTACTCTTTTCGACACCATTTAGCTAACAATGCTAAATTCATAAGTTTTAGGTTGCACACACCTAGATCGCCTCTATCTTTAGTTGCACGAACTATATCCCGGTTAACTAAATGGGATATTTTTTCTCCATCTTTATATTCCCACAGAAAGTTCCGCATCTTCTTTTCAAGAATCTTGATGACAGAGCTTGGGGCCTTAAATAGAGAAAAATGGTAGGTCGGAAGAGAGGATAAAATACACTTCAAAAGAGCTAACTTACCTCCCCTCGATAATGAAATACGCCTCCAAACTGAAAGTCTAGCGTCAAACTTCTCTATAATAGGGTCCCAAATTCTGATGGAATTACATTTGGCACCAAGCGGCATTCCCAAGTATATAAAAGGTAGACAATCTACTTAACAACCTAATTCTTCAGCCCAAAGAGTTAAGTCTGGAACTACTCCCACGGCAACAAGTCTGGTTTTCAAAGTATTTACCTTTAGCTCGGCTATGTACTTGAAACAATGTAATGCTGAAAACAGGTTATGTAGCTCTTCCTTGTTATCATCTAAGAACAAAATTGTGTCATATGCATAATGAAGATGGTTGACCACAATACTAGTAGGAGCCACAGAAAAACCACTGAAAAGGCCTTGATTATCTACCCTATCAATATACAGTGAAAAACCTTCCATGGCAATGTTAAATAAAAGAGGAGAAACTGGACAGCCTTGTCTAACAACTCTTGAACTAGTGAAGTATCTGAAAGAAGACCCATTAATAAGAACCGAGAATGAAAAAGTTGAATAACAAAATCTCAGCCAATTACACTACTTCCTACGAAACCCCATTTTCAGAAGTACAAATTCAAGATAGCTCCAATTTATTCTATCAAAAGCCTTCTCAAGATCAATTTTGATATAATATCCGGATTTCCAGATCGAAGTCTAGAGTCTACCGATTCATTGGCAATAAGAGTACCGTCAATGATTTGTCTTCCTTCAATATAAGCACATTTCACAGGAGAGATAAGCTTATCCATAACAAGCTTTAGCCTTGAAGCTAGTACTTTTGCAATAATCTTATACACACTAGTAAGCAGACAAATAGGTCTGCAATCCTTGATAGTCTCAATATGATCTTTTTTAGGCACGAGAGTGATGAAAGTAGAATTGTGTTTAGAGTTAATAGTACATGTAGTGCAGAATTCATTCACAGTACCCATAATATCATTTTTAATAAAGTGCCAACACTTTTGAAAGAATAGAATAGGGAACCATTCGGGCCAGATGCTGTCGTTTCCCAATACTCTAATAGCATGCATAATCTCCTCCTTAGTAAAATCAGCTTCTAGGATATTGGCTTCAGTGGAGGTAATAGACTCAAAG
Organism: Papaver somniferum; assembly: GCF_003573695.1. Taxonomy (NCBI): domain Eukaryota; kingdom Viridiplantae; phylum Streptophyta; class Magnoliopsida; order Ranunculales; family Papaveraceae; genus Papaver; species Papaver somniferum. The sequence goes on from NC_039366.1 coordinate 9,849,689, forward strand.
TCAATCCCCTCCAAATCAGGTCGAATGATCTCTTCCTCGGAGAATAAAGTTTTGTAATAACCTACTATATGTTCTTGCAACCTGCTTTTATCATATACCAACTCATCCCCGATGTAGAGTTGTCTGATTATGTTGTATTTAAGTCTGGCAGAAGCGTTGCTGATGAAGAAAGAAGTGTTTCTGTCACCCTCCTGTAACCATTTTGTATTTGATTTAATCTTCCACGAAGTCTCATCCATCTTAGAAATCCTTTCAAAGTCCGCTTTGTATTGAAGATGTACATTCCGCTCCTCTTCAAATAAGATATTATCTTCAGCCAGGCCATCCAGAGTTTGAATTTCAGAGAGAATAGTTTTCAGTTTAGTATCGGTATATCCAAACACTTCTTTGTTCCAGACTTTCAGCTTTTCTTTAAGTGCTTGTAACTTCAACCAGAGCACAGTGCTAGGAGTACCTGCAAAACAAAAAGAAAGCCATCAATCTTCTAGTAATTGTAAGAAACCATTCTCCAAGAACCACATAACTTCAAACCTAAAAGGACTAGGTCCCCAAGAGGCGTCGTAAATATCTAAAAGGAGTGGGATGTGATCTGAGGTAGGTCTGGCTTTGGCTAATTGGGTTACAAAAGGATAGTGTTGTTCAAAAGATGGTGAAATAAGGAATCTATCCAATCTGCACATAATCGGATTTGCTTGTCCATTGGACCAAGTGAATATAGCTCCCTTGAGAGGTAAGTCAATAAGATCATGTTCATCAATGAATTTATTGAACTTCTTCATATTTCTTGTAATCTTCTTACAATTCTTTTTTTCAGCACACTTGGTTATTGTATTAAAATCACCCCCAATACACCAAGGTAGGTTTGACCAATATCTGCAAACAGTGTCAAGCTCAATCCAAAAATCATCTCTGTCAACTGAGTTATTTGGCCCATACACATTCGTAAGAACCCACTGAAAATTATCGAGTTTATTTGTGCATAAAATGGAAAGTGTATACTCAGCAACAAGTGAATCACTCACTTCAACTATATCTCTATCCCAGAGAATTAACATTTCTTCTGAGCTACCTATAGATTGTTGCATGGTCCAGCCCACATTCTTATGTCCACATATCTGTTTGATATCCAATGATGTGCATTGCATCATTTTTTTTTCTTGAAGTATAATGATTGGAGCTCTAATCATCTGTATCATCTTATGAACCACTGTTCTTCTACTACATGAGTTTAAACCTCTAACATTCCAGGTTAGGATTTTGAGACTCATTGAGAACAAAATTTACCCTTAGAATGGACAGACCTTCTTGGCCTGGATGGAAGATAAGCAATAACCTCAACCGAAATACCAAGACGCTTTAGCTCATTACGCAATGTTAGAGGGATCACTGGCTGTGACTCAATGACAGAGTCCAGATTGGTAGAAAAAACGTCATATGATGTGTCAAGTGATGGCAGTTGTGGCTCAAATCCAGGTGGGTAATCATCTATGCAATTATCAGTATTGAGAGAATATTCTGTATTTTCTCCATTCATGAAAGTATTCTCTAAACCCATAAGTGGTAGGGAAATTGGTTTTGCTTCATACACCGGAATAACCTCCTCACCTGCAACGCAGATTGTATTTTGCACTGCAAAGTCTTTGAGAACTTGTTTTTTTGTTGGCAAAATAGGAATAGGTTTGAGTACAGGACATGTTGTCGCAACCTTAGACACAAGAAATTTCCTCACGTGATATGGCATAGATTGAAAACTAATACCAAGTTTAATTCCAAGGTTGAAAAGGCGATTAACTTCAGCCAGTATCCAGTTGGGTATTGTAATCTGATAAACTTTTTTCATATTATTGGGTTGTTGCAGGGTAAAACAAGGCTTGGGGTGTTGAATTGGGTGTTTAGTGGGATGACTGTGAGCTAGAAATGGAACAACATATGAAGTTTAGATTGAAGATGGGTTTGGGAATGATAACAGATGTTGTACGAGAGGTTTGAGAGGCGAATATGACAGATTAACATCACCTGCACAGGTGTTTTGAGCTACAGATTCGAATAAGGTTTCAGGAATTGAAATCCTGAATGCTGCAGGATTATATATCTCGTCAACATCCATGTCAGTAGCCACCTCCAATGTTTCAGCCACATCAGATGCCACTTCGGCTAAGACAGCTGACTCTGCAACAGTGATATTTGAAAACTGAGCAATAAGTTCGTTGCACTTAACCTGCTGCCAGATTTGCTTCATGGGCTGGGATTTGGATCTGTTTCTCTTCTTTTTGTGAAAACTACAGTCACACCCGTTTTTCAGATTTCTCCCATTGTCAAACCCACCAACAAAAAACTTCACGGGCGCACCCAATTTTTCCCCAAAAATTACTCGCTCGCCCATATTTTATAAAATTATACTTTCGTTCATATTTCGTCTTCGTTTCCTTTGGAGGAGCTTTACGAACTAGGTTTTGTGGATTGTATGGAAGATTCGAGGTATATCGGATGGCATAGAAGATGAAGATCGAGAGATTGATGAGGTTCTTGATGATTATTGAAGTTGTTATCAGGTTGACAGAGAAGAACAAAGGTTGTTGCTGGTGATTTGAGAAACTGAGAAGGAATAGAGGATGGGTCTGAGACGTATATTGGGGGTTTCTGGTTGTAAACTGCTGATGGAATTAAGGAATTGACGGAATTGAAATCAAGATGAAGATGGCTGAGTTATATGAAGAACAAGGCAGTAAGGGTTGTTCATAACAATTTGAATCTGTTGCTGCTATCAACAATGAGAACGAGAAAATTAAGCAGTTGTGGGTTTGAATCTGAGAGATGGTTTCGCCAGTCTAGGGTTCATTCAATACCGGATGTAATTGAAGTTGAGTGTTGCTTGAATTAGGTTAGGGTTCGTCTAGAAATCAGAGAAGCATGAAATTGAAGAATTACGTTATGCAACCATGTTGAAATTGAAATTGAGATCGACAAAGAGGAGAAGAAGTAATGAAAGAATCATGGTGATGTTGAGATAGATTTATGGTTACAGTGACTTTGATATGGAACGGGTTTCTGAACTTGAAGAGGAGAAATCAGTGGATTTGAGAGATGTGATTGAAGTTGGGGTTTGAGGTGCTGGTCGTTGTCAATGGAAGAAAATGAATGTCAACATATGGACTCGATATTGTGCTAATGATTTCAGGAAGAGTAGGAGATGGCTTGAATAATGGATGATCCAGTGGGTATTTTGGAATGGAAGAGACATGTGTTGGTGATGGAATTGTGGGTGAACCTACAGATGAGAGCAGATGATGTTGTTGAAGTAATTAGATTAGAAGGTGAGAGATTTGGTTGTGCAGGTTGAGACTGACTGGGGTTTTTGGTTATGCTGTTGAGGAGATGAATCTGAAATTGAAGGAATGGTGGTCGTAGTTCAACAGCAAGTAGCGAATCCACATATAGTGATGCAAGCTGGTGATGTTGGTGGTTGAATCAAGAGTCTGAGAAGGATTACAGGGAAAGAACAGTTAGAGAATGGTTCTGGTGGAGTTGTAAAGTGTGCAACTCTAGTGGTGAATGCATAACTTTGTTATGCAGTCGAGAAAATGGTTGCATAATTCGTTATGCGCCTGCATAATGTGTTATGCATCTTTTTTGGTGGCTGCATAACATGTTATGCATTCGTGAAAATGGATGCATAACCTGTTATGCATCTACAAAATTTGTTGCATAACTTGTTATGCAGTCCAGAAAACCTTCATAACCTGTTATACGTCCGAAAATATGATTATATAATGCATTACGCATCGAGAAAATAGATGCATAACCTGATATGCATCCGTAAATATGGATGCATACTGCATTATGCATCAATTTTTTATATGTACGGCTAAAATCAACCAAAAAAATGGTAATATAACTTGTTATAGATGCATAATTTTGTTATCCAAATGCATAATTTGTTGCATAATTCGTTATGCGTCTGCAGAATGTGTTATGCATCGTTTTTGGTGACTGCATAATGGTTAAGTATCAAGTTTTCAAAAAAATTCCCTAAAATGAGGATCACCTCCGATTTTTTCGTTAAAAACAAAATTTTGATATTCTTGTTTGTACTCGTTGCGTAGCTCTTTTAAAAAAATTTCCAATGATATAGAATTTGTAAAATTCTAAGACGTGGATTTTTAGATATGTTATGTCCAAGTTGCGCTGCCAATTATACCACTGGAAAATTAGGCTGCATAACGAGTTATGCCTGAAAAGATAGTATTCATAACCAGTTATGTATTGATTCATATAATAATTTCATATAATTATGGGTGTCACGGTATACAAAATTAATTGTGGGCCTGAAAATGAGAATATTATTTTTTTTGGATCTCCCCCTAATTTCCCCCTTCTTTTTCCGGTGACGTCTTTTCTTCTTAGGTTTACACTGTATACCTTCCTTATTTGAAGCAGACGTATTCAAAACAGGATCCTTATAAACAGCTAAAGAATCTGTAATTTTCATAATAGTGGCAGTTAATGCAGTATGGGGAACAGTCATACAAGGAACAGCTGTACCGTGGTTGTTATGGATGGATTTTCTCTTTTTGGCTCTAGAACTTTCCAACAAATCTTGTGTAACTGATGTTCCGTTGTATATTGTTTCCGTATTCACAGATAAGGAAACTTCCATTAACCGATGATGATTTCCCTGTAACATGGATGTGAGCGGTGATCATCTGTTTTGATAATGAAACAGAGAAATTGGTAATGGATTCTAATGCAGAAGCCAAATTAAACCATCCTTCGAGTCGAATTCCAGATGGGACATAAAAGGAGATTGGATAAGCTGTGGGATTTGGTCTAGAAAGGGTTATAAGAAGATAATATCCTTTTTCATTACAAAGTTTAGTTGCAGAAAACCATTTTTGGTTTTCATGTTTCCAAACCGTCTTTCCCAGATCTCCATTTTTGGCAGCTTCAAAAAATAGTCTTTGCAAATCAACAGCAAGACGAAAAGAAAAAATTTCATTCAATTTTCCATGTGAATGAAATTCTGTGAGAGTAATGGTGGAATAGGGTATGGTAGAACTACAGGCTCACCTAAAAAACTTTCGATCGATGGTAATGAATCGATGTTCAGAAGTCATTATTTGGATGGAATAAAGCAAGGATTCTAATGGTTCTAAAGGATCTAATCACTAACAGGATGAAGATTACTGAATTCGGTCACCCAATTCACAAAAATGAGAATAAGATTGAATTTGTGCTTGATTTGATCCGTGAACTTGAAGGTTCACCGGGCGGGGTGAAGAGTTTAATTGAATTTAACCTATCATGGCTGCAGAAGATGCAGTCCGCGACATCTGATACTTTCTAAAACAATCCATCAAGCACTAAATTCTCGCCTATTTCTAGATACATTTCCATATATGATTCAGAGAGTAATCCACATGTATTCTCTCGCACATAACCCTTCGCCTCAATCAGCTGAAGCTCTACCCTTTACATCTCTGAGTATCTGCAATTTTTCTACGGCGGCACGCAAAGGCTGCCAATGCTCTAATAGTTCAGTCTTAACATTAAATTCAAGTTTCTCAACCATTTTAATCTTATCTTCCCAGCTATTGATCGTTTCAGAAGACAAATCCACATAACGGCATTGATACATATCTACGGTAGAAGTCATCAAGTCCTTAACCGCCATAACAAGAATAGGATACGACGAGATTGGTAAAACTTCTGCAGATGGAATATGTCCATACTTCAACCATATTTGTTTGTACAGGGGCGCTTGTGCTTTCAAAATGCTGAAACCACCCACATCTTCATATTCTTCTTCATCGCAAAAACCAACTTTGTTGCTCTGTCTCCCTTCCCCAAAGGGTTGTCCTGCACCAGGATATTCTCCTGATTCTGAACTACTCTTTTCATCTATTTCTTTGGTTCCTTTCCCATTTTCTATTTTTTCAACCTTGCTTTGGTTGCCCTCATTCACGTCTTCATCATCACTTGACTGCTCCTTCGCTGTACAAGTAACCTCAGCTGGCTTAGACGAGATATCCTTTATCATGGTCGTGGAGTTCGCTTAGACGCATAAACTTTGGCCAACCCCAGCTGGCTTTTCCTATCTCATGGAAGTTTTTTTGTCACTTCTGCATCATCCACCATCATCCAGCGATTAGTATAAATCAACAAAAACATGTATAAATCCTAGTAAGCGAAAATCCAGAATTTACACCATCTAACTGTGTTCTTGCTGTCGGTTTAACTAGTAACTGCGAAACTAATCTCCGTTTCCACCGATCTTGTCAAGTCGACAGGCCTAAGGAACAGCGATATGTGGCCATGCGCTTCCCCGCCGCATCCCTTTGGATAGATCCGTGCTTTGTGAAAACTTTGAGGATTAATTAATCAAAAACATACTGTAAAACAAAGAAACGGAAGGGTACTTACCATTTGAAACTACAAACAGAGAAAACATCAGAACTATCATAAGTTCCATTTTTAAGGTTCAAGTTGGAAAAGTTTTCAATCTCCCAATCGAATTTAGAAGATTGAGAAGAAAGCTTAACTATCTTTGATGCCATTATCGATTGAAGAAGCAAGAAAAAAACTGCAAGAAATATGAAACAATCTCTAGCTAGTATTTGAAGGAAACTAGAGAGACTATCCGCTGATCAATCCCCCTCTAAAACCGTAAAACCCTAATGGAGACCGATGATAAAATCTTAAGTCCGAATATCCTTGGGATATAATGTAGTATCAAATATATTAACTTTACTCTATCCTAGTAAATATATCAAATATATTAATCTACAAAAACTGCAAGAAAATATATCAAACTTACTATATTTACTAATTTTTCGAAAACATATGATACCAAGAAATTAAACACATGGAGGGTACGTACCATTTGAAACTACCAAAGAAAACTGCCAACATAGAAAACATCAGCATAGTTTTTTTTTTTTACCGTCCACCTTGGAAGATTATCAGTTAAGACTGACAAAGTATCTGCGGAGTGGACCTTTTCTGTTGAAGGCTTTCAAAAAGCCCAGGCCCAGGGAGGTTTATTCAGGATTGATGGGGATCGTATTGGGGAGGAAAAGGAAGTTGTTTGTGAAAAGCTGCAAAGCTTCTTTGCCAAACCTCTCAGTAAAAGAGTTAGACAACCTGTACTATCATTAATGCCAGGGCAGCAACACTCTTCTTCTTTACATGTCAAAAAACCTTTACGGGCATGCTCTTAGATGCATTGGTAGCATATGTATAGCAGCAAATCACCAAATTTGGTGCTTTCATTGTACACTTGATGAATTTTATACACAGTTCACATACGCGAAAGTTCAAAAATAAGGAAAACTAAGAGTGAATTGGACAATAGGGTGCCCTGAAATGTATTTGCTTTGAACAGATTATAGGTTCATCAACAAATGGGCTATCTACCCGGAATTGTTTTTAAATTTCCTCAAGTGCAAATGCACGACAACTGAACACAGCAACACACAATCACTGATGGAGAACCTGCATGTTGCCATTTGGGGGAAAACCAACATTGTAACCATGTGAAGAGTCAGAATTGCAAGTGCCTAAAACATTATCCAATGGAACGAAACAAGTTTCTTATCAGCAAGGTTACGGTAATATGGGTTTGCAATTCTTTTCTGCGCATTCATACCAGTTTATGGGACTACAAACCCAACAATAACATTGCCATCCACAAAGAGATTTGACACGGCCCATCTTAGACAAATTGGACTAGGACAACTATAGAAGGTAAACTGATCAAAGTGACTACCAAAATTGAAATGATGGTCCCCCTCCAAAATGGATTGGTGCCCAAAAAATGGTTCTAATGATACTACAGGTATAGGCTTACTGAAGAATTACTGGGAATGCATGATATTAGAAGGCTTACAAAAACTCCAGCATTCAAACCATTGCTTATCGAGTATCTAGACAGTGGTTATGTTATCTGACAAGCTCATATCGATCACCTGTTAAAGGAGGAAGAAGAAAACATTACATGATGGAACATAATCGGCAAAACAGATGTGTAGAAACATGTTGGACATACAAAAGCTTACCAACAGAGCAACAACGATACAGTTATTTCAAAACAAATAACCAATCTTTACAAAAGCATCTGTTAAAGATGTAAATGTTTTGCATCGTAGTTGAAAAAAGATGAAAGAGAAAACAGGAAAACCATCAACATAGATTTTTGGCAGTGGTTACATTTACTGCAGATTTTTAGAGTTTGGGGGTAATTTAATTCTGCAAAATTTGCTGGTAATAACAGAGACGGAAATAAAGCCTTTTTGAACCCCTAAAAAATGAGCATGAGGTTGGAAAGTCAATTTCAAATTACTTAGCGCCTTCAAGGCTGGCTGGTTATAGAATGGCAACTACAGACTCGCTCAAACGTATATTTTAGAAGACAGATGTGGCTAGGGTACAGTACATTTGTTATCATATACAAGAAGGGTTAGCTGCGGGTTAATGGTGCATCTAGAATTCCACGGATGATGCCTAATTGTAATAGACTGCATCCATTTGGAGCAGACATAAAAATAAGACCACTGATATGACATGGGTTATGTGGGGAAAACGTACGTAATGAGCTTTAACAGCAACACAATTGAACTCGAAATCAATAGAAGAGATCTAGAGTAGAATAGATGAAAGACTAAACTAAATGATGAGAGATACTTGAAGAACATAAACAAAAGATGTACCGAATTTTTTTCAAGATTTCCTGTGACGATGATGGGAGGAGATCAGATGCAGCATATAAGATCTAACGTAGCATAACAGAAGAGAAAATCAGAGAGAATTATTGAAATGACAAAAATGAAAAAGAAAAAAAAAAACTATTTACTTACATTTGAGAGGACAAGTTGTTATGGCTGTGCGTCTCTGATCTCCATGCCAGGGTATGTTCAAGGGTTCCCATACAAACCATGTTCAACTCTTTATAACTCCAAATTCTTTTTCTGTGTCTCTTTCAATCACAAAATTTCAGTTATAAAAGAAAACAAGGGTAATAAAACCAGAAAAATTCAGTAGAAAGAACTCACATGAGGCTATATTAAATAATAGTCTATGGTTTCACACACGCATCGCAGAAATTAAGACTCTCTTACTGAAACAATATTGAAGAACTCTAGTATTCTTTTGTCGTCTTTGACTCCCTTAATACCCGCTGAAGAATGCTAACGCAAGTTTTTTACATAATAAATCGGCGAATTTTAATCTTTCCTTTTATCTTGTGCGCCTCCTTCACTTAAAGATTCTGGATCGTCCAATGGCTTTTCAAAAACTTCTCCCCATCCTTGAACCTCATCTCTTAATCGATTTTGTGCTGAAGGTAGCTTTATATTCTCTTTTATCTTTCCCTATGGAATTTTAAGAATTCAATAGATGCAGATAAAGCTAGCAAAAATAGAGCATCTTTCTGATGGTATTCATACCTTCTTAGGATTGGTAGCACGACCTTTCAGATGAGCACCTTTCTTTTTAGCTAATCCACTGAAGAGCTGGAAACCTTGTAAATCTCCATTGCGTATGCTTGCTTCAAGCTATAGCCAAACAACAGGTTAATTACAACTACAGCTGCACTAACTAAGGGTGATATAGTAGAAAACATTATATGACTAGAATTTAGCTTTACCTGAATGTGAATTATGCACAAGATGATACTGGCAATAGGAAGCCAACTTTCATCTGTTGACAGCGATAAGTTTGTCCTGTAAAACCATAAACAAAATTTCAAACAAACATTATTAAGAGTTTAGGTCAGATTAAATAAGAGTTTAGGTCAGATTAAAAGATAGGTAACATAAGATTTAGGAAATAATACAGGAATAAGCTAACATTCAAATCTACAACTACACAAAGTTAGGAATACTAAACAATTTACTCTCTTCGACATTGATTTCCAAATATTTCACCATCAACATATCCCGATTAGAACTACAACAGAATTACCACTATATACGGCAAGCCGCTCTCATCAGACACATTTTACATATAAAATTTAGACCAATTTGATGAGTACTAGGAAAAGAAGCAAACGTAACCACATTGCAAATGTCCATTCCATTAACAAGTTTGGATGTTAAATTGATCACACAAAAATCAGCCCTACAAGTATTGAAATCAAAGAACGTTAGTACTTGGAACCAGAATTTTTTCCATATTTAACCGTCAGAAGGTAGAAAACTCAATATCATGTCGATAATGGATAACCAGTATAATGCCATGCATAAAAAAACTGCTCATCCAGAATTAGTGTATGCATTATTATGATGTGTTGCAGCAGCATAAATCTGCAGGGTCAACAGTCTAATGCCAGATTCAAACCTTAACTTACAAATACACACTACACAATAAGATTGCTGAACTCTCAAACTAGCACCACGGTATGCAAACTCTACATTCTACAGATGACAGTCATTAAGCTCAGTTAGGGTACTATAATGGCAAAATTAGCAACAGCTGCAAGTTTTGGTCTTCAAGAGCGGAATACAAAACAACTTGCATTTAGCCAACTACGACAGTAATACACAACCCCCTAATCCTCCGCTTCCACCAGGATCTTAGTCAACTTCAATAATAATCCTTAGTCCACCATCACCAAGTCCACCACCTACACCTAGACCAATTCCAGCACCACCACAGATGCACCTCATGCAACCCCCTAATCCTCCGCTTCCACCAGGATCACCTCCAACTCCTCTGCCACCACCAAGTCCACCACAACCAACGCCAATTCTACAACAAGCACCATATCTAACTTCGCCCAACACCACCAATTCCAGAAGATAGTTTTGTTGTCCAATTCCGCTTTCAACTTCGAAGAACCACCAAGATTATCCCACCCTATAAAAAACTGCTCATGTAGAATTAGTATATGCATCGTTATGATGCGTAGCAGCACCATATCTGCGGGGTTAACACCCTAATGCTACATTCAAACCTTAACTTAAAAACACGACACACTACACAATAAGATTATTTCTACCAAATAGATTGTTGGACTCCAAAACTAGCACAATTGTTTAGCAAACACTATTGTCTCCGCCTCAAAGTCTTTGAACTCAGTTGGTTACTATAGTGGCCGAAGAACTAGCCACATCTGCAAGGTTTAGCCTTTAAGAGCCGGATACAGAACAATTTTTGACTCACACTTATACAAATTTGGGAAATTAATACACAAAGATTCCCCTAATGCTTCTGTGAGATCTTACTCAACTTTCAATAATAATCCCTAATCGACCTTTTTGAAACACAATTAGTTATAGGGTGGAGGTACATGCATTAAGTAATTTACCATAATCCAATCCCACCTATTCCTACGGTGATTCCACCACCAGCATCCCCTCCACCTCTCATCCACCATCACCAAGTCCACCACCTACACCTCCACCAATTCCACCACCACCACAGAAGCACCTCATGCAGCCATGCTCAACCCCATAATCCTCGGCTTCCACCAGGATCAGCTCCAATTCCTCTGCCACCACCAAGTCCACCACCATTGACACCAATTATACCCAGTTTCACAACCAGCACCAACTCCAACCCACCCTCACACCTCCAATTCCAGAAGATGGTTTTATTCTCCAATTCCACCTTAATCTTTGATGAGCAACAAAGATTATCACACCCTATAACTAATTCATCACTCAACACTATACTTTTTTCACAACCTAATCACAGATAATATAAAATTCCAAACATAAACAACCAAGTAGAAGACTACTTTACCTAATATAAGGAGCCAAATACACAATTGAGTACACCGCATAGCGCCGATCACCAGTATCCAACAAAGCGAAAACCCAACTCTATTCAATCAAGACAAAACAAAACAAAACAAAACAAAACAAAATTAAATTAACCAGCCGAAAAATCAAATCCCCCAAAAATTTCAGCTACAAAAATGAATTCACAAATTAAACACTAACCAGCCAATTGAAGTAAGGAACAAAGCTGATGATACCCATAACTGCAAACCTAGAATCAGTATTAGTAATTGTTGAATCTTCTTCTTCTTCTTCATCTTCTTCATTTGGTACATTAGGTATAGGAAAGACCAGTGAATTAAGTATAGAAGCTCCAATTGCTATAGCAAATGGTGCATCTACTGAAAAATTTGCCCTGCATCTGAAACTTTTTCTTCTTCTCTGTTACACAAAACCAAATCAAAAAACATCATAAACTAGCTAGGGTTTGACTGAAAGTGATGAACTGAAATGGAAATTAAAGGGAGTTAAAAACTTACCTGATTATTATTGTTGAGTTTTGGATTCAAATTTGTTAGTAATTTAAGATGATTATGTTGAGATAGTGGAGAAGGCTTGATTAACAGACAATTTAAACTAAGAGAAATCATGATTTTTATTGGAGGTTGATAAATGATTTTTATTGCTACAGAAGATGAAGAAAACCATTTCTCTCTCGAGGGACTAAAATTTTGGGAGATGTGCCATTTACTTTGTTCAAATTGGATCTGGATTCTAGATGGAATTTCGGGTAGGCCCAAACGATAATTCTTTGTAGGGTTTAGTTGGGCTCAACCCTAGTTAGCAATTCGGGGTACGGGATATGTACGGAAATTATACGGATTTATTAAAGTCGAATTCGGTCAATAATCCGGTCAACGGTTCGTGATACGGCGACAATACGGAACAACATACGTAAGTGTATAATTCGTTTTAGAGCTGTGAGTTCGGTACACAAAAGTCGGCGACATGTAGTATTAGGAAGAAAAAATTAAATACGGTGGCAAAATGTGATTTGTGATAAGAAATGTACACATTTTTAAAACATATGCCTAGGTAAGCATCAAAGAATAGTTGGCTCAGCGGAGTAGACTTGAATTGTTAGAGGTTCGAATCCCTTAATGAGAAGTTTTTGGAAAAAGAATGGGATGGTTAATTGGGCCCCGAAGTATAGGTATTAAAAGATCCCAACAGCAACTGGATTACTGTTTCATGGGCCGATTGAGTACGCCGATTCTTTGTTCGGAACGTGAAAGTCGCGAATAGTTCGCAAGCCTGATAAAATGCGCATATTGGAGTCGGAGTTGCAAACGGACAGGCGAATTGTACGGAACGACCAGTACAAAATAATTCGCGAATTACTAACTAGGGCGCCAATTCGTTACGCTGTTGTAGCGAAATCCAAGTGCTATGATTTCTCAGTTTCCATGTAATATTTTATAGATACTCAATATTCATTTCTGATTTTTCCTAATTTGCGCAAACATTTCTCTTTTTCACTCTTTTTTTTTATTACAACCTTACAAAATCGCCGGAGGTTGGTTCAGACTCATTTCCCTTACCTTGCGGATGCTAGTTTTATGTGTGCCCAGTAAAAATGGATTTGGCATAGCGCAAGTGAAATCGCGTTAAATCTCCGCTTGACGCCGAGCCCAAATTAAACCTTCGTGCCTGCCCAAATTTATCTTATCTTTTTTACTTATATCCACACCCATTCTGCTTCCATTTTTATGCATATATATGCATATCCATTTACTCAGTTAAAAATGATTTTCCGAGCAATGTTAGTCATAGTGTCAGGCATCCAGACAATACCTTCCATAATAGGTACACTGGTAAATGATTATGTGGTTTCTCTTGTCGCATTGAAAAAAATCTTTCCTTCAAGTGAAAACTTTGACGATTAATCCAAAAGCATACAAAGGAAATAACTAACCCTCGTGAAATAACTTTAGAGCAGTATACAAACAAAGAAATTAACAGTAGAGAGAACATGCCATACCATTTATAAGAACCAAAAGAGAAAGCATCAAAGGTATATCCCCCATGTATAAGAGTTCAACTTTGCAATGTCTTCAACCTACCAATTGGATACAGAAGATTGATATGAAGAAAGCTTAAATATGCCATTAGATCAAAGAAGCAAGAAGAAACTGCAGCAAACACTAACCGAACTCTAGTGTTTAACTATGCTTGCATTTCAGGTTCTGTATTTTGAATCTTCTGTGGCTGCAGCTGGCTCTCTTTCATGTCGTCATTGCCAGTTCCATCAATTGTCACCTTCTTCCTAAAAGTAACCATACCTCTTATGAAGCAAGTATCATTCACGATATATCCTTTAGCAAGCTCATGCAGTTCACTAAGACGCATGAATGAAATGGGACCATAGCTACAAGCATATCCGCTAGCAAATTTAATGCTGCTATTGGAATCAGTTTGACTCATAAGGTCAAAACTGAAGTCGACGACCGTCGAGTTGGTCAAGTCACCTTCAACAAGGAATACTGATAAGTGATCATCAACTCTCCCGTTCACCTTTACACAAATACTTTCTCTCCTATCATGCATAGAAAATATTGAGGATTAATCAAATGCAGAATATTTATGTTCTAAATATAAAGTACAACAAAGCAATAATCAAGAAGAAAGTAATTAAAATATATGCATACCATTTAAAAGGGCCAACAGAGAAAAAATCGTCAAAACTTCCTCCCACATGCGTATTCAACTATGAAAAGTTTTCAATCTTCCATATGAACCTTGTTGATGAAGAAACCTCTACTATTTCATGAGTTGCCATGGACTCAAATCAATCAAGCTTCTGCTACTTTATAACCCTTGAATGAAAACCCTAGAAACATATATATAATCTTCAATATCTTAATGATTAAGGAATAATAAAGAATAATAATATATATATATACTCCGTATTATTTCTTGAATGTTCTAAATGAAAAAGCGGGGGTCTAACAACACCACCCAGTATTTCGATTAGCAATCTGTATGGACTAACTCCGAAATACTTTGCTAGAGAATCAACTAGACAGGCAGACTCAATCTAGATAAAAGTATCTCAAGGAGTTAATATCTCTATCTTGGTTTGATTTTTACTAAAGCTAAAAACAATAGCGAGTCTTTATCAAATACAAGGAATACTTGGACGGTACCAAAGACCAATGTCCAAGGATCAGTCAATATCAATCAACAACCAAAGGTTGGATTTCCAATTGATGATCACGAACGCACAACCTGTATTATTTTAATTATATAAAATATAATGCGGAAAAGAAATAACACAGACACCATAAATTTTGTTAACGAGGAAACTGCAAATGCAGAAAAACCCCGGGACCTAGTCCAGATTGAATACAAATTGTATTAAGCCGCTACAGACACTGGCCTACTGCAAACTAACTTCGGAATGGACTATAGTTGAACCCCTATAAATCTCCCAGTGATACAAGGTACAATTGTACTCCTACGCCTCTGATCCCAGCAGGATACTGCGCACTTGATTCCCTTAGTTGATCTCACCCACAACCAAGAGTTGTTGTAACCCAAAATCATAGACTTGATAATAAACAGATCTGTCTCACACAGAAAAGTCTATCAAAGGATAAATTTGTCTCCCACGGATAGACCCTAGGTTTTGTTCCGTCTTAAGATATAAAATCAAGGTGAACAGGAACCAATTGATAATCCGGTCTTATATTAACGAAGAACAGCCTAGATTAATCAGTCACCTCTATACAATCCTTCCTGACTACACAAGCGGATTGTCGAGGAATCACAAACAGTGAGAAGAAGATTTTTGTGACTTCTTTATCTTGCCTATTGGAGAACTCTCACGTACTCAAGCCAATCAATCGATTGTACTTGTATGATAGAAGATGCAAGATCAGATCACACAACTACGATAAAGTAGTATCGGTCTGGCTTCACAATCCCAATGAAGTCTTTAAGTCGTTAACCTGATTTTAGAGAAGAAAATAAAAGGTTAATGGAGATCGACTCTAGCGAGCGCACTAGTAGCACGCAGACATGTGGGGATTAGGTTTGCTCAATGCTAGATGTCTCATTTATATAGCCTTCAAATCAGGGTTTTTCCTTAGTTACAAAGCAATCCTTATTCACTGTTAGATGAAAACCTGATTTAGATAAGCTAATATTTCTCAACCGTTAGATGAAAACCTGATTTAGATAAGCTAATATTTCTCAACCGTTAGATCGAAAACTTAGCTTGTCACACACACTTGGGTATACGTTTACTGGGTTCGTGAAAACCATGCCCAAACGTGTACGTTCATGTTGGTTCAACATAGTAACCCAAAAGGTCAACCATATGATCATTTCATATTAACCTTGTTCTTCTTCACCATAACTAGTTCAATTGACTCAAATGAACTAGTTAAAGAGTTGTTCAATTGCTATGAGATCTTATGTAACTACACAAGACACAATTGAAACAAAGATGATTCGATTCGATTGAATCGGCTCATGAACATTATAGCCACGGCTTGCATAAAGCATTCCTTAGTAATTTAATGTTTCTTGTTCAGAGCACATCTTTAGATCATAACCTCTTAAGTTCACAAACAAGTTCGCGGACTTAAGCTAATCGGTTGAGTTTTCCAAACTCAGCAGAAATTCTCGGAAGGAAAACTTCCGCCAGTTCGCGGACTGGGTTCGCGGACTAAGCACACAAACGAGTTTTGGAAAATCCAGCAGAAATTCTCGCCCGAGAACTTCCGTCATTTCGCGGACTGAGTCTGCGAACTGGGTTCGCGGACTTGGAAAGCCAATTCCACAATCCTCCCGATTTCTCTTGATCAATAAAGTTCGAAAACTTCGGTTCAAGGAAAACATGGTTATGTAATCTAAACTCTCATTTCAATCATTGAGACATTGTCAGAGGACGCTATGTAGCCGTTATTCACAGACCGATTCACGTCAGAGCAATTCTCAAAGTGATTGAAACTTTCATGACTTTCGTCACTAGATGAAGATAAACTTGATCAAAGAAAAACGCTTTACCAACACACGATTTCGAGATAAAAGATAAGCAATGAATGCTCAGCTCGAAATGGAAAGTGTGTATGATCTAGTCTATATAGCATACGACTTTTGTCTCATAAGAAGTAGGAGATAGAATAGATAGACTTTTGAGTGATAGATAAGTTCAAGTCTCCACATACCTTTTTGTTGATGAAGTTCCACGGTTCCTTGTATAGATCTTCGTCGTTGTATGATGAATCGCCATGAAGTCCTTGAGCTCATCTACACTTTTCCCATCCTAGTCCGAGACTTAGTTATGTAGGCTAGAAATCAAGACTCATAGTTTTGATCACTAACATTGACAAACATGCTTGAGATAGCAACGCATGCGAGGTTGACCGAGCTATGCTCTAACACTAAATATATGTAAATATGTATGTTTCGCCTAATACTCACATTCATTGGTTAGGAATAGTATCTTTTGTATTATAACCAATATAACCAGAGGGACCATTAGGTAACAGAAGCGCCTGTGGTGGTGGTGGCGGCGGTTAAAGAAACACCTTTCCATCTTCACATGTTTCTAGGGTTTGGGTAGGTAGGCCTTATTGGGCCAGGTTCATGAAATAATCAAAGACAAATATAAAATGTTGATGGAACCAAGCGGTGGTTCCAGCGGGTGTCCGCAGTTCTGGTTTGTGGAAATCGATATCAATAAAAATTGAACCATTTTTTTGCCTCGCCAAATTGGGGTGTACCCAAATCAATTGGGGTATATCAAATGAGACAAAATAAGGTCATTTTGAAGTAAAACACAAAGCCCCTAAACCACATATTTGTAAAAGAGGCTAATCTAGCTTTGCTTAATTAACACTAACAAATGTGATTAGGTTAATTAATTTAGTTAGTTAATTAGATGATTTAAATTTTGAAATTAGGTTTTATTTGAATTGAACTCATGGATTATGTGAGTAGAGTTTTGAGATTTTTTTTTTTTGTTATTTGTAACGGAAATGAAACTGTACTGCTCAAACACTAATATGGGGTTGTAGAGTTGTTGGGTGATTTCATATTAAAAATTGCAGAAGGAATTATTACTTTCAGTTCTGAAAGTATGAAAAGTCGACAAGATCGACAAATTTGGAAGATAAACGACCACAAATAGCCGGCGGGCTAGTAAAAAATAATTATGTCGACCACAAAAGAGGTGTCACAAATGCATGATTAGTCGGCAAGGTATTAATTTCATAACTTGCCAACTAAAATATAGTCGTCAAGGTCGAGAATTTCAAACATCAACGACTAAGAATCTTATAAACAGGATCGCTATGGTTACAGATATAACAACCATGCCAACTAATAGCAAAATCGTACACAGAGAAATCGTTTTATGAAAGTTCTTGGTCGGCAAGGTTCAAGTTTTGACGACCTTAATTATTGTAACAGTAGTCGGCAAGGTATAAGGATGAATACCATGATGACCCTGTAAATATTACTTTTTAAAACAGAACTCTTTGAAAAGTCGACACGCTATTCATCCTACAACTTTGACGACAAATATTGATTGCGATAACGGATTTGGATGAAATCCGTTCGATTTGCATAGATTTGTAAGAAATAAAAAATCGGGCTTAGATTTGAATACGAGGTTCCAAAACAGACCTATTTTTGTATATATTTCTTATACTATTTGACTTTCCATACAAGGAACCCAACCTCAGTTTTTTGACATAGCAAAAAATAACAAAACTCAGCCACTTTTTTTGAAACAAGGGGAGTAGTTAAGAGGAAAAAAAAATTTGCCGCTTCATCTTTGGGCCAAGGCACTTGGCCATCCCGCCCTACCTAAAAGACGGCCCTGGTGAGAAATGTTTTTCTCCTGAACCCTACGAAACAGGGAATACGAGGAGTTTTTTTATTTTCATTAGAGCTAAAAAAAATCATTCCGTGGAACACCTGTTTGAACATCATCCTCAATATTGCGACAAAGTTTTTTCTTGCAGGCATCTACAGAATTTTAAAAGCGATCAAAAATGTCACATTGTTCAGGTTTCTTTCCTGCCTTATTACTTGGCATTTCCCCTGCTTATCACCCACGATAGATAGAGCGAGGAGTGAGAACCGAGAACCGAGAACCTACTCCCATAGGCTTCTTTAAAGCCGGGAACGTCCACGTACACATCCCAAATACTTTTAAGGCGCAAATAGTGCAACTTAATGTTATTTCGTAATTAAACTTAAGAGCATCTCTTTTCTTATTTTTTTTGGTTAATCAACAAATTTCAATTCATTCAAATCAAAACGTGATTACATGATCGGTTATAAGAATAATAAAGACATCAAGGTACAAGATAATAAATCCCCTAATACAAATGAAGATATCATTTACAAATACATCTCGAAGAGAAAGAGTCATATGCCGTAAAGATACCCATTTTTTGTAAATATAGTAGGGAAGGATGATGGTATAATCCGGAACCGATTCGGACCATTTAATCAGATTTTCTTCTTTTTCAATAAGAGATACTCCTGTAAGAAAGGAGTTATTTGCCCAAAATCTTGTGGATCCTAACGAACCCGGATGCCCTGAATCGGTGAATCCCTTAGATTGAATATAGATTCTAAGCAATACCATATTGGATTGTTGATGTTCTTGAATCGAGAATAGCAAGTCACGAACCAGCGATCATGGTTTGAATAAATCGCCCTCAAAGTGAAGAGAAACTCGCTCCAAATGGTGAAGAAAAATCGCTCCGAATAGCGAAAAAATATGTCAAATGACATCAAAAACAAAATAAATCTACTTTATTTGATTAAAACTTGAAAAGAAAAAGAAATCTTGCTCAGATCTGGTCCAAAAGGACCAAATCTGAGCAAGAAATTAATGGAGACTAAGAGTTTTCTTAAAGAAAAGAGGAAAAGAGAGAATAGGAGAAGAGGAAAAGAGTTTTTCCTACTAAGAGCATCTCTAATATGGATACCAACAGTTATGATTAGATGTGTAATTTGGGTCGTGTCAACACGAACATATATAGCACGCTAAAATTAGAGTCCGGCCCAGCACGACATAACATGGTAGCTTCATGTGCTGTGTCGGGCCAGATTAATCGGCACAGTGACACAGCATGACATACAACACGGATAAGCACACATGCATAGCAAGACCCAACACGCTAAGGAAGCACGTCGCAAAATGTATACAACATTACACAATACAGTACAATGTAAACATAGTTTGTGTATGTTTATCAAAAAGAGTGTTTGTTCTAGCTATTTTCTGACATCTCATCTTCGGTATGTTGGGTTATTTCTCTAAAAAAAACATATATAAAAAAAACAAATGTATAATATCTAGACAATATTAACTTTCAAAAAATATAAAAACAAATGTGTAAGGCACAACACAACATGACACATCACGATTATTTTCCTGACACAGCACAACAAGGCACACCCTCAAGCACGTACAGAACCACATGTCCTGGTTTCTGCACAGTACAAGACGTCAAATAACACAGTCGGATCGCATTTTAACGGGATGTGCCAGCCCGTTTTACACCTCTAATTGGGATCCTTGAATTCTATAAGGGAAGTGACAAGATTACCCTACAATATGTTGACCTGCCTTTGACCTTTGAACAGAAACACTATTTGCGATAACAAGTTCCATAGGGTAATTTTCAATATGTATGCAGTTGTGATCCTCAAATCTCACAGGGTAAGTTTAGTTATTGGTCAATAGGTTCGGCTTGGAACTTGAAGTGATGTTTTCCAGATCTACTTATTTATTTACGGAGCCAATATGTATGCAGTTGTGATCCTTAAATCCCATATCGAGGAACCCTAGCAAT
Organism: Papaver somniferum; assembly: GCF_003573695.1. NCBI lineage: Eukaryota > Viridiplantae > Streptophyta > Magnoliopsida > Ranunculales > Papaveraceae > Papaver > Papaver somniferum. Next base: position 9,870,291 of record NC_039366.1, read on the forward strand.
GTAAAATTGGTGGTCTGCAGTATTGACAAAGAGGCAAAGAGAAGATGCTAACATACACAGTTACCCATATTTTTGGAAGGCTTTTAAGATGTATGCATTGTTGGCTGAAATTTCCTGATTGACGGCGAGAACGACCCACATATATTTGCCCAACACTAACTGGCACTGACATAACTCTTTCTAATAGGTTCTCATACAACTGTCTTTTAGATTTGACTAAATTTTCCAGTATTTCCTTTAGTCACTAATTAATTACATAATTTGAAAACCAAATAGATTAGTTTAGGTTGTTGAAATCAGCAATATAAATGCACGATGATAAAAATATGCAAATGTGCATTCTACTCTATGGATGCAGTTAATTAAAGTTTAATACGTTAACTCTTTGCTGAACCCTGGTTCTTTGAATTTCATATAATGGAGACAGCATAGAAGGTTTCGCTTACAGTCACAAGTATATGTATATCTGTTCTTGCTGCACACAACCAATATACGCCATGAATTACTGTTTATTTTATTATTTATTAATATTCGTAAATTATTTAACAAATATGTGAACCCAAGGCGGAAGTGCTCAGTGTTTTGCGAAGCAAGCATCAGTCACGGAGAGCTCAAGATTGTGAACTCATGACATGCATTCTGGACATCAAGTAGAAATGATGATGATGAACCTGTAAGGCCTGATCACATATGGATTACATTACATCATTGGTTATTTGAGTTCCACTTTTTACTTGACACGATATGTAGATGCAAATATTTGGTGTAGTCGTGTAGGTGAAAGACATTAAACATGAACGAATCATTTCAAAAGGTGTACTCTTGGTATAAAACAAATCTTCGTTGACTTGCATTATTAATGATTAACCGGAAATCCCAACCATTATGTTGAATAGTCAATTGTGTATAGTGTAAGTAGTTGTAATAGTAGTCTAATTGTCTAAACTTGACTTTCATTTTTCTTCTCCTCCTGACAACACGGTTTATAAAAGTGTTTTCCTATTCTCATGTAAACACCATAAATATGTCCTTTGGAGATTGTTTTTAATCTATCCAACATTATTATTTTTGATGAACCTTGAGTCTCTTGAAATGGTATCAGAACTCCATGGTGAGTTGAGTGTTTCTTAATAACAATGAATGCTTCTTTGGTTTTTCTTCCGCTTGCTTAAGGTTCTTCTTCTCGTAGTTTTTGTTCCGACTACCAAGTAAGTGGTACTTTTTCTTCTTATGTGATTTGTAAGTAAATTTGTGTTCAAACCCTTTGTTGGATCTGATTTACTCTACTGGATCGTTGAATAATCATTTGTTGATTGTTTGATTGTTACTTGATTTAATTTTATTTTTGGTTGATCTTACTGGTTGTTTTTGGAATAATGGTATTTGTTGAAGCTACTTTATTACCTTGTTGATTGACCGTGATTAATCTTAACTATTAAGATTGTAATCCTTACTACTTTGTCTTTGGATCTTAGCTATTAATTTTTTAGCTAATTAAATTGGTATCTACGGAAATTTAATCCACCTATTTTATGATTGAGTTCTTCAATAAGAACGTGAATACCATTTTTGTTGTTACATGTTTTGTGATTTGAGTTCTTTTAGTAACTCTTTTGATTGCCCTCTTTCCTGTATCGGCAAATTTTTAACGAAACAATTTTTTTTCCTTTGCAAACCATTTGAAAACTTTTGGCAAGCTGCTTGCAACATACAAATGTACATTATATTATTAGTTTTTTCTTTGATCGTGATAATGACTGTCGATAGACATTGTGTTTATTGTGGAAACAATTCACATTTCATGGATAAATGTTTCAAGAAAATTGGGTATCCTGATTGGTGGGACGCCTATAAAATACAAATAAAGATCGATCAAAGAGGGGCAGATACATGTTCTTCAATGGTTACGACAAAAACCGATGCCGATTTTTCCATTGTTGAATCTCATTCTTTGGTTAATCCGAACATTTTTCAGAAATCAAATGAATTTGATATAGCTTTACTTACTACAAATTCTGAAAAAGATCATGGTTGTGTACTTGACACCGGTGCCACTAATCACATGACATTTGAAGCATCTGTTTTGAAAGATGTATGTGCACCTGAATGCTAAACGTTTTATAATGCCAATGGCGTTCCATGTCTGGTTACTGCAGCTGGGAGAGTGGATTTGAATTCTTCCTTGACTTTAGAACATACTCTGTTGATTCCTTCTCTTTATAATAACCTTTTATCAGTATCACAAGTGACTGCACAATTAAATTGTGTAGTATTGATCTATTCGACTTTCTGTTTTCTCCAAGATCTCAGTGACGGGAAGATAATTGGGTGTGGTACTAAGAAAGGGGGGTTGTATTACGTAGATGATGTGTGTGAAGGACGATCTTTGTTATCCAAAGGGTCTTCCAGTGCATATGAAGATCAAATATTATTACGGCATCACCGGTTGGGTCACGTTTCTTTTGGTTATTTACAACATTTATTTCCAACCTGCAAACCCGCTGAGTTTAACTACGAAACTTGTATCTTAGCGAAGAGCCATCGTACTACATATCCTGATAGTCTTAACAGAAGATTAGTTCCATTTTCTTTGGTTCATTCTGATGTTTGGGGACCTTGCCGAATTACTAGTACTTCAGGATTTCGTTGGTTTGTTCTTTTTGTCGATGACTGCACCCGTATGACTTGGCTTTACTTGATGAAAAATAAAAGTGATCTAGCTGATATTTTCAAGTCTTTTTATGTAATGATTCAAACACAATTTTCCATCGCTATAAAAATCCTTCGTTCTGATAATGGTGGAGAATATGTCAATGAAGTTTTACAAGGTTACTTCCAGGAACATGGTTTAATTCATGAGACTACTTTTCCTTCTACTCCACAAAAAATGGTATTCCAAAGAGGAAGAACAGGCAATTACTTAAGATTACGAGAGTTTGTTTGATTGGCGCACACATGAGGCCACATTTTTGGGAAGAAGCCATCACAAATGCAGTGTATCTCCTTAATCGTGTACCCACTGGTGTTTTGAAATTTCAAACACCGTTTGATAAATTGTCTTCATTTGTGGCAATTTCTTCCCAGCTTAAACTTCCTCCACGAGTATTTGGATGTGTTGTATATGTTCACATACAAAAATATTTGTGAAGCAAGCTGAACCCATGTGCTCTAAAGTGTGCATTTGTTGGGTATCATCCGTACCAAAAGGGTTACAGGTGTTATCATCCTTCTACTCGCAAATATTATATATGTTAGCATGGATGTTACCTTCTCAGAACACGAGAAATTTTACTCAACATATGATACAGGTTCTTCTCTTCAGGGAGAGAGCAATATTGAAGAGTTGAATTGCACGGATTTATCTTCAACTAATAGTGAGATACATCTTTCTGCTACAGAAGCAAGTTCAAGTAACCCTCAAGATTCAACTGGATTGGCATAACTACTATGAAACCTCCGGAAACAATTCAAGAGGTCGAAATTCTTTCTATCACAGAAGCAAGTTCAAGTAACCCTCAAGTTTCAAGTAACCCTAAAGATTCATCTTTATTTCCAACTAATAGTGAGATACATCTTTCTGTCACAGAAGCAAGTTCAAGTAACCCTCAAGATTCTACTGAATTGGGCATAACTACTATGCAACCTCCGGAAACAGTTCAAGAGGTCGAAACTCTTATCGTGGAAGACCCCTTCTTTTTTTCAGCATTACCTACACCAAATCATCCTCCCGCTAACGCTCCTGAGGTAAACGTTGAGGATTTGATTAATACTAACAATAATTGTCAATTAACTGAGACTGATAGGTATCAATTTCCACAAAGGAGTAACCGTGGGGTGCCACCAGATCGTTTTTCACTTGAATCGATAAAGAAGGTAACATATCCCATTGCGGATTGCATGTCTGCTCATAGATTTTCAGAAGCTGGCAACGCATTTGTCACTCAGATGGAGGATGTTACTATTCCCAAAAACGTACAAGAAGCATTATCTGACCCGAAATGGGCTGGCCCTATAGAAGAGGAGATGTCAGCACATAAGAAAATTGGTACATGGGATATAGTTTCACTACCAGAAGGAAAGAAACTAGTTAGTTGCAGGTGGGTATATGCAACCAGACATAATCCAGATAGCTCCATCTATAGTTACAAAGCAAGACTTGTGGCGAAAGGATTTACCCAGACTTATGGTATTGATTATCAAGAGACGTTTGCTCTTGTTGCAAAAATCAATACTATTCGAGTATTGTTGTCTTTGGCAGCAAATTTAGGCTGCCTCTACAAAGATGTACAAAATGCCTTTTTACATGGACATTTGCAAAAAGAAATCTACATGTCCACTACCTCCAGGTTATTATGCTCCGACCGATGCAAATATGGTTTGAAGCAGTGTCCCAGAGCTTGGTTTTGTCGATTTTGTCTGGAAATGAAGAAATTTGGGTATACACAGAGTAATGTTGATCATACTTTGTTCATAAAACGGGTAGATAACAAGATAACCGCGCGTATTATCTATGTAGATGATATGGTGGTAACAGGAAATGATCCGGAAGAGATGAGGAATCTGAAGAGTTGTCTGCACTCTGAATTTGATATGAAGGACCTGGGTAGACTTAAATATTTCTTGGGAATTGAAGTTTCAAGATCTGAGAAGGGTATTTTCTTGTCTCAGCGAAAGTATGTGATTGATTTGTTGAAGGAAACCGGAATGCTTGGTTGTGATCCAGTTGGGTCTCCCATGGAACAAAATCATGGTCTTGAAGAGTGTTCTGATCAAATACCAACTAACAAGGGAAAATACCAAAGGTTAGTTGGCCGATTGATTTATCTTTCACATACAAGGCCTGATATTGCCTATGCAGTGAGTGTTGTAAGCAGATTTATGCATAATCCGGGTCAACAACACATGAATGCAGTCATAAAGATACTGAGATATTTGAAGTCCGCACCAGGAAGAGGTTTGATGTTCTCAAACCATGGAAATCTCGATATATCGGGTTACACTGACTCGGAATGGAGATGTAAAGGTGATAGGAGAAGATCGACATCTGGGTATGTTACCTTCGTCGGGGGTAACTTAGTAACTTGGAAGTCTAAGAAACAACAGGTTGTTTCCTTATCCAGTGCTGAATAAGAATACAGGGATGGTGAAAGGCATTTGTGAATTGTTATGGTTGAAAAGGCTTATGGGAGAACTCGGTTTCCCTGTTAAAAAACCTATGAAGTTATTTTGTGATAACCAGTCAGCAATCAAAATTGCAGAAAATCCAGTGCAACATGATCGAACGAAGCATGTTGAAATCGATGGGAATTTCATCTATGAAAAACTTGAAGAAAACACAATTGAAGTACCATATATTTGTACAACACAACAACTGGAAGATATTCTTACAAAGGCCGTATCGAATAGCATATTTAATGATTCACTTAAATAGTCAATTGTGTATAGTGTAAGTAGTGGTAACAGTAGTCTAGTTTTCTAAACGTGACTTTCATTTTTCTTCTCCTCCTGACAACACGGTTTATAAAAGTGTTTTCCTATTCTTATGTAAACACCATAAATATCTCCTTTGGAGACTGTTTTTAATCTATGCAATATTATTATTTTTGATGAACCTTGAGTCTCTTGACACATTAATCTATACGTGCTCTATCATCGTTGCTTTTACTTCAATCTCACTAAGCTGCTTTGGATGAAAACCATATTTACGGGAAAAAAAGAAAGATATTTATGATATCCATATATTTTTGTTAATGTATAAGAATTTGCGTTCTCCGCCTATATAACTTGGATGCATCATATTATAGCTTGTTTGTTGTCCGCCTATATAACATTTATATAACATTTATAACAAAGGATTTGCTTTTACTTCAAGAAAGAATTTGCTTTTACTTCAATCTCCGCCTATATAACATTTATAACAAAAAAAATAAATAGGAAAGAAAATAACTCTGCATAACAACGTTGTTGTCTTTTGCCGTAATGTCATCTTAAACTCACCTTCAACATATTTATAATAAACTGAGAATTTATGAAAAATTTTGTTTTAGCCCCCCCCACACATAAATTCATGGTTTGGTCGCTGTTCAAAGTTCAAAACCTTTGATGTTAAAATCTGGTTATCATGAAAAAATTATTAGAGCAAGGTATATAAATGTCCTCTACGTAAACTGACCGAGTTGGGTATATGGACATGTTAAAAGATATACCATACCCCATTCAGTACTACATTAACCTCAAATTTGCATTAGACAATGTGGTCAATGGAAAACCTGAAACTGATCCACATTTATTCTCTCTCTTCTGGAACTTGTCTGAATTTTTTTTGTTTCTTGTCTGACACTTGCTAAATAAGCTTTCACACTTTTGCAATTCGAGAAAAAAGCAAGAAGAAGATTAAGGTTAACAGGCTACTTTGTGCAATTTAACAGAAAATTCTAACATAAGGTGTTTTCTAAAAGCATTAATTTCATTGCAAATTAACTGTGAACTTAAAAAGAATACGAAAAAACAAAAGAAACTAATACTGCTACTATAGCTTGACTAACGATACTGAAAATACTAATTAAAACTGATCTAATGTCTAGTTAATAGACTTGACTTAGTAATCCAGCAAGGAGAGTATCTTCACCTATTTCAAGATAGGTTTCCATATCTGATTTGGAGAGCAGCCCAGATATTTTCGCTCGCACGTCATCCTTCTCGGCAATCAGCTGAGCCTCCACCTTTGTCATCACATTCCTGAGTACCCACATCTTTGATTTTGTTGCACGTAAATGCTGACCATGCTGCAGCAGTTCAGTTTTAACCTTCTGCATCCCGCACATCCCTTTTATCACGTGTTCAAATCGGTCCCGCAGCCATCCAATGTTAAACTCAAATTTCTCAGCCATTGATATCATACCTTCCCACCTGTCAATCATTTCGGATGATAAATCTACATAATGGCACACACGCATATCTGTGATAGAACTCATCAACTCTTTGACCACCATAACAAGGATCGGATACGATGCTATTGGCATAACCTTGGTAGAAGGAATATGTCCATATTTCAACCATATCTGCTCATATAGAGGCGCTTGTGTCTTCAGAATACTGAAGCCTCCAACATCTTCATATTCTTGGTTGTCCTCACAAAAACCAACCTTGTTGTAATGTTGTCCTTCCTCAAAGGGTTGTCCAGCACCTGGATACTCGATAGATTTTGTACTAGTGATCTCTTTCTTTGTAACCTGGTTTGAGCTTTGACCACTCGCGTCATCTTTTTTCCTGTCCTTGTCGCTTGCAGCACACTCATCTACATCATCTTTCTTTTTCCCCTCCCTTGCATTACCCTCATTTAAATTTCCTTCCGGTCTCATCCTACAAGTAACCTCAACCTCAATAATACAAGTATCGTTCACGATATATCCTTTATCAGGGTCATGGAGATCACTAAGAGGCATGAATTTTGTCCAACCACTCCATCCCCAGCAATTAGTACAGTTTACAGGTAAAAGGAATTTTGTTCCTTCTGCAAAACCCAAAAAGATTTATAAGGTAAAACATGTAATGTAACAAAAAAGAGATAAAAAAAAAAGAAGATATAATACCAGCAAGATAAATAATACAGTACCAAGTTTTTTTGTGTTCCTGGGATCAGTTCGACTAGTAACAGCGAAACTGAATCTGGCTTCCACCGGTTTGGTCAACCGGATGGGTATAAGTTCCAGTGTCAGGTCTTCATAAACTTCCTGAAACCCCTTGGGATAAATCTTGACAGCCCTATTAGTGAAAACATAAAAGAATTAAGCAAACCAGAAGATTAATTCTATGATAAGCAAAGTAAAATTAGCAGTACATGTATGAACATACCAATTAATAGAACCAGCAGAAAAAACATCAGATTCATGTCCTTCATGAGCATCCAACTTTGAAAAGTTCTGAATGGTCCAGCTAAATTTAGTAGATGAATACGAAGCAAGATCCCTTAGTCTTGATGCCATTATCAAAGATTAAGAGCAGACCCGAGTATAGAAGAAGAGAAAAAGCTGGGGAGCAATTTATTCATCGCATAAAATTTGGAAATAAACCCTAGTTACATATATGGGACTAGGTGTATCGCCGGCTAAACCTTTTGGTGGGCAGCCAATTTTTCGGATAGGGTTAGTGTTTTGTGGGCAGCTAGCTTTTCGGTTAAGGTTAGTGTTTTGTGGGCAGCAAATTTTTCACTGGGAAATATATGGTTTGGTCTTTTTTTAGATGGTCCCATGTCTATTTGGTCCTTTTTTAGGTGGTCCCATGTCTATGTGGTCATTTCAGAAATCACATTTTCCATTTGGTCTATAGTTATTAAAATATCTAAAGTACTCTTTTCCTCTCTTATTTTTTCCCTCACGTGAATGGTTTCTCTTTCTTGTTTATTTTCTCTACTGATTTCTTTCTCCTTCTAATCTTAATATTTAAAAGTTTAAAAATTAAATATCTCTCAAAATATATGTCAAAAATTAATAAATTTTATATATTAAGAAAGCCCTCGAAGATAGCTTTCCAACGAGTACCATTGTCGCTATGTTTCAGAGCTTTTAATTTCTTTTCGGTATAATAGTAGTTTATTCCGAGAATGAACATTATTCTATAACATGGTAGTTCATTATAGTTCTAGCAGTTCATTTCGTAGAATGAACTCGTATACACTAGCAATTTATTTTGTAGAATAAACTCATAGTAATTGTTCAATTTGAAGAATGAAGTCGCAATGGTAGTTCATTATTATAGTTCATATTGAAGAATGAACTCGTGATAGATGTTCTTAATTTCGAATGAACTCATAATAGTTGTTCATATTATAGGATTGATAATTCATGTTGTAAAACGAACTTGTAATAGTAATTAAAAATGGTAGTTCATATTGTAGAATGAATTCGTAATAGTTGTTCATTATGGTAGTTCATTTTATAAAATGAACTCGTAAACGGTAGTTCATATTGTAGAATGAACCCGTGATAGGTGTTCATATTGTATAATGAACTCGTAATAATAGTTCATTATACCACTTCATTTTGTAGAATGAAGTCGTATGGTAGTTCATTTTGTAGAATGAACTCGTATGTTATTTTATCCAAAAAGTTCACTTTTTGGAATGAACTAACTAGCATAATAGTTCATTAAAGTAGTTGATTTTGTAGAATGAACTCGTATAATAGTTCATTAAAGTAGTTCATTTTATAGAATGAGCTCGTATAATAATTTATTTTATAGCTAAAAAATAAGGCAAAAATTAAAAGCTCCGAAACATAGCGACAATGGTACTCGTTGGAAAGCTATCGTCGAGGACTTTCCGAATATATAAAATTTATCATTTTTGGACATATGGTTCAAAAGATATTTAAATTTTAAGTTTTTATTTATTTATTTTTATTAATGGAGAGAAAAAAAGTAAAGGTGTGACATCACCTTAAGTTAAGTTAAATTGGGCTACGTGCGGGTAATTTTGGTGGATCGTGATGGAGAAAGATGGTTCCCTGACCGTCCTTTTGTGTTTTTCGGGCTGGCAATGAAAAGATAGACTAGGTGCGTATCAACCTTTTATTACTATACGCATTTTCTTCGGTTTAACACAAAGAATACTGGTTAAAAGTTAAAACCAAAAGCTCTTTAATTTAAAAGAACAAAACAATCTACAAAAGAGTAATGATACCCTATATATATATATATATATAGATGGGCTCAGATGTTCATGATAGGTAACAAGATAGAATATATACATAAATTTTTAGTATCGAGAAATTTGCATAGAGAACCACAATAAAAGCGACACTGTTTAGCTATTGATAAGTGACATGGGCTAACACTTGAATCGGCGCAAGTGGAACTGTGGAAGCATTGAAGAATGTGATTTTTGAACAACGATAAACAAAGAAATGAAACCATTAACAATTTCGTCAAATAGCAAAAGAAACAACTCTGTAGAAGCCAGTATAATGTATTGACGGAGCAACAATGGAATGCAAAAGAAACAATCCCAATGAAGGAACAAATAAACTACCAAAATGCTCTACATGCGGTTGCAATCCTGGAAGTTTTGAAAAGAGTTATTTCGTAGAAGGATCGTATGTTTAATAGTTAATTAGGATCTGGGTACTAAAACATGCAGTTGATATGTTAGGATCTTAGACCGACTTTGATCTTTTAATTTATTACCTAAATGCCCTTAAAAAATATTTGAATGGCATTATATTTTAACCCAGTTAAATTTCAAAGCTACACAACAAAATATTTGAATGACATTTCGTCGAACAGTTTAAATACATTTTCAGACATTTTTTTTTTCCAAACCCTTAAGAAGAAGACTGCAAATTGATAAACCCGCCACCATAATTCTCAAAGGAATCAAACTCTTTAATCTGTTCTAATGGACATAATCAATAACTCTCAATGGTTCCAACTTTCTTCAACCACATAAATTAAATCATGATTCAATAAGGAACTTGTTATCTTAACCAAGTATTTATCCAACAGATGATTTAGAAGTTGTAGATGAAATCTGATGATGCAATATTGTAGATGATGTAGAGGGAGTGGGAAACCAGGAATACCATCACGAGGATCAAGAAGGTATGCAAATTGTTCATCCTTAATGAAACATCAAATTCAATGACAAAAAAAGAAAAAAAAACACCTAATTGGCCATTCAAAACAAAAAATTAGTGAAATACCTACATGGGTTTGACGTGGTTTTCGTTTTCTCGTCAAAGAGTAACTGATTTGGGTCTTAACTGGATAAGCAGACAAACAATTTTAATTGAATTTACCATCCAGACAAACAATTTTAATTGAATTTACCATCCTTCAACATCAAACCCTCAGTTATAAAATCACAACATTGGTTTAATCGAAGACAGATCAAGTCTCCAGATTCGGTTAAGTACCAGAAGACGAACCACTTCAATTTTGTTTTTAGGATATTTAAATGGAGAGATGTACGCTCGAAGAAGAAATGGAAAGTATGCGAAAGATATTAACTTTGTCAACATTTAAACAATCAACGCTAGTAAACCAATGGTCAAGGTTATCTGGAAAAATTAAAAAGTCAACTAACAATTTTTTAACCGGTCAAAGCCGGTCTAAGACCCTAATACATCAACCGCATGTTTTAGGACCCAGACCCTAATTGGCTATTAAACATACGACCCTTTTACAAAATAACTCTGTTGAAAATGGCAAACCATGGATACGCACCGTTCTTCCTTGGGCTATAAGAAGTATGTGGCTCAGCTCAAAATTCTCAATCTGGGCAAGCAGATTCAAAATGGATATGAAGTTATCAGTCTGCGCTGGAGCAACATGTCTACTACTAACACCAGCGTAACTGTAGCAGTTTTATCAGAAGCCCCTCGAATAAAAATAATAGCCATTATAGCAAAACTTTGGAGAGAGCTTCCTTTTCCCTATGCGGATTTCTATATTTTCCCTTCTGTTTCAGAGTGTGAAGCTTAAAGGATGCATCAGAGGTTTAACCTCTCCAGAAAATCGAATGCGCTCAAATTTAGATAGGCATGTTAAGATGGTATAGAGTCGATGGAAAACTTAATTGCAGCCGTTCCAAATTTTTGGTCGTCTGAACTTCTTGAAAATCATTCTATTTCTTATGTGATATTTGCAAGATAAGTGTTGCACATTTTTGCAATTCGAAAGAAAATGTCCAAGGACATTAAGGTTAAATGGTTTCTTTTCTGCAATATAATAATTCAAATATGTGTAATTTAACAAGTAATTCAAACACGAGATGTTTTCAAAAGTTCTAAGAACATCCGTTTCATTGCAACTAAACATACGACTTTAACCACCAGATAAAATAAAAAAGAACATAAAAAGAATAATAAAACTACTAGTACTAGTACAAAAATGGCCTTTCGTCACGGTAATATGCCGTGTCCAAAGATATATGGTCACGGTATTTCATTTTTGAAAAACCGTGACCAAATCTTGCGAGGCCAAAAGCTATACCATTTGGTCACGGAGATTTCCATGGCTAATTTGTGCATTACACCGTGACCTCAACCTTATTAGTCACGGCTTTTTATCATACACCGGGACTAATTTGGCCATTTTTCTTGAAATTCTGTAATACACCGTGACTAAATTTGTTCATTGGACACGGATTCGCATATTTTACCGGGCCAATTTAGATGGTAAGGTGGGATCCCTTATATTCACTATGTCAATATCGTTGCTCATTAATTACAGGGTACTACTTGGATGATTAGCACGGTTTCGCGCTTTCAAAGAATGAAGTGTGAGAAATAACAAATAATGTAAATGAAAGCTTTCAGCATTGTATTAAGTCAAATAGTACAACGGAAAATCAACATGGTTCATAAATATCTTGATATACGGAATCTGAAAGAGTTTTACAAGTAAAATCAATATCGTCAGAAAGTATCAAAACGTATAAGCGCATTATTGCACAAAATTGGTTAAAAAGACCAAAATCAACAATTCCTGGTTGAAATGGACAGTTAGATTTTGATACTGTTTAAATGGACAAAAATGTAAAAATAGGCATGATATAACCAGTTTCATCGTGCCATTTTCAAATATTTTTTGTTATTTTTAATTTATACAGATGTATCCAGTTTCATCCTTGCTATTTTTTTGACCATTTCACCCAAACTATTTTTTACTCGTCCATTTGAACCGTGATTTAAAAATATTTGGACAAATGACCCATTTTCCGTTAAGTCAAATAGTACAACGGAAAATCAACATGGTTCATAAATATCTTGATATACGGAATCTGATAGAGTTTTACAAGTAAACTCAATATCGTCAGAAAGTATCAAAACATATAAGCGCATTATTGCACTTCCATTTGCCTGCCTACTCCAGGTGCTTGTCCACACCTCCTCCAAACACTTACACTAGGATGTTGATTGGCTGCAAAAGAATATATAGAAGAGACAAATAAAACAAAATGTAAAAGTCATGTCACGATGTAAGATCTTATTATATACTGCTGAAGTGTGTTGCCGTTCTTCAAACTTTCACACGGGAGAATGCTAATTAAGTCACTGCTAGCAATCTTCTGTCATCCCTCGTGCACTAAAGGGAACAATTTTTGCAAAATTACTATGGTGAGAGTTATGCCCTGCAAAACCATATATTTTGATATTAAACAACACTATGTCGGGTAAATACTAAATGATATAAATTCTTATATAATCTAAAAGTCAAGCATTAGAACTAATCTGACCTCACAAGTGAAAAACATGGCAACAGTTAGATTAGATACAATAACAAGCCAAGAAAAAAGTAACCTATATCTCACATGAGGGTCTACAATGGTTCCCACGTATAAGAAATCACATAGGAACTTACCGGTGTAAGGAATAACCAAGCATGTCTGAGTCTTGGAGGACTGGGCCGATCCTATAAGAAATCACATAGGAACTTACCGGTGTAAGGAATAAGAAAGCATGTCTGAGTCTTGGAGGACTGCGCCGATCCTCAATTGCATGCCATTACACCGAGATTGTGCAATACTCAGGTGCGCACATGAGGCTTACCATATATCAATCATCATTAATCACCATTCACCACCTTCCCAGGCACAATTCACTCAAAGCCACCAGCACCCAAATCCAAAAGAAGCATTAGAATGTACATTATTAGGAATTTGACATAAGTGTAAAAATGAGTTGAAAAACGAAAAATCTGACTTAGCATTTTCTTATTGAGCACGAAGGCCAGGGTATATATTTCATCCGACCCATTGTGAAATGGGATGCAAACACCACAAAACTGTACATTAATCATAGAAAGTGATCAACACTACATCAAAAGTCGAACAAGGTAGGATTAATGAACGAAATGCAAAAATAAATAAAAAAGTGACACCCACAAGTTTGATAGGAAGCAGGAACAAAGTGATGGTTTGAAGTCTGTATTTCTCCACAGCTCCTCGAAACTATAAAAGAAAAATGACTAAATCACGGTTGAAGTCTATACAAAAAAGTTAAAAGCAAGCAACCAAAGTTTTTGAAAGAAATTTGAATTGATTGCTAATAAATAAGTCTTAAGATATCCTTATAACAAAATAAATAACAGATCAAATTAAATACATTGGAATCTATAACTTACATGATTTATAGAAAGTAAGTATGTGTCTGGCTGAACCAAATTGACAGGAGAGAGCAATTACTGGGATTTCATCCCTTCAACTTGTTCACCTGGTTCTTTAAGTAAAAGATTACTTCCTTCGTACACTAATGGGAACATACTCCGCAAAATTAGTATGTCAAGAGTTACGCCCCTGCGAAGCCATAAATTTTTATACTAGGCAACACCAAAGTGTCTGGCAAAACTTCAGAAAGTAGAAAATATACCCTGGTTTTCTGCACTTCATTATAACCATTACAGTTCCAGATTCCATACAAGCAGATCCAATATTGTCAACCTAGGTTACACCCACCAACAAACCATTTGAGTATCCAATAAGTATACGCCAAATAAAGTTAGTGAAAAACACGATCAGAAATTCCATAAACAACAATTTTGCGCACTAATCTCAATACCAATACATAGCTACATGATTCTTATACTCTTATCGCACCATATTTACATATGGAAGACGCATGAAATACTTCGTTGCTATGCCTAAGCATTATCAGAAGATCAAATCTATTTATTACTGGCCCTTTCAACTATGTAGATATTAATGTATAAGACTGATTTCCGAGCAACAAGATTAAACTTGAAAAAGAAGAAGGAAATTACTAGAACAACACTTTCGATAAAACTCAATCCACCCAAACGACTAACTTTCCTACCTTGTGAACTGAAAACCAAAGATAACTAAATAAATTCAAGTTATATATCGAAATAAAAAAACACAGAAACTTCTATCAAACAGAGAACCAACTCTCCCCAATTATCAAAACCCACACCTTCTAGAAAATGATAATTAGAAGATCAATTAAAAAAGCCTTTTATTTCTTCCAATTTAAGAGTCTCAGATCCACGAAATTCACAAATTGAATTTGACTGAACTTTCTTAGTATGAGAAGTGTTAGATTTCAACAACAATAAGAAAAAATTGAATAGATTTGAGTACAACTCAAATTCCATAATATTATTTAGCCCTATGCAATGAATTGAACCTACAAGAGGAATCAAAATGAAGATAAAAATAGAGACGGTAAATCTATAAAAGCAAAAACTCAGACAATAACAAGCTAAAGAAAAGACAAAAATTGAGAACTCATAGCATAACAGATAAGGAAATAGATAATTTTACTTACAATTGTTACATTATAATAGCTACTATATGCAAAGATCTGACTCCAGCAGGGAGCTCCATCAACATTTGAACACTACACCACCTGTAGACAGTAGACCAAACAAACCCCTAATTATTATTATTTTACAAGACAAGAATTCCTTATCAAAATTGGTCAATCCAAAATATAAACCATCTTTTTCATCAAAATAAGAGTTTGAGAATCAGACAGAAGAGGGATCTATAGGATTTTACTTCTCGGAGGTTTTATGGATGAGAAAGAAAATGGAGAAGTTGAGAAGAAAAGAAAGTGTGAAGAACTGAAAGAAGTGGAGTAGTGATCGACCAGAAAATAAGAAAAAAACGGAGTTAGAGATCGTGGAACCCAATGCAAGTTGTGGACACGGAGTAAGTCCTGCTCGTGTCGGATTTTAGCTTTTTAGACACATTCAATTCAGATACCGTGTCCCATAAAAAAATGAACAGTTATTGGCAGACCCGGTGAAAATGTAGCCACGACATTTATGCACTACCGGGACCAAAACATAATTTAGTCCCGTTAACCTATATCACCGTGACAAGCTCAACCGTGACCAAAAGCCATAGTTCTACTAGTATAGACATTGGCTTGACTAAGTTATACTGAAAATACTAACAAAAAGAGAGTTTTACTGTCTAGCTAAGACATAATCCATCAAGCAGTAAATCTTCACCTATTGCTAGATAGGTTTCCATATCTGATTCGGAGAGTAACCCAGATATTTTCGCTTGCGCGTCATCGTTTTCGGCAATCAGCTGAACCTCTACCTTTGTCATCGCATTCCTGAGTACCCTCATCTTTGATGTTGTTGCACGTAAACTCTGACCATGCTGGAGCAGTTCAGTTCAGTTTTAACATTCTGCATACCACACATCCCTTTTTTCACATGTTTAAATCGGTCCTGCAGCCATCCAATGTAAAACTCAAATTTCTCAGCCATTGTTATCATACCTTCCCATCTCTCAATCATTTCAGTTGATAAATCTACAAAATGGACCTCATGCATATCTATGATTGAACTCATCAAATCTTTGACCGCCATAACAAGGATTGGATACAACGCTATTGGCATAACCTTGGTAGAAGGAATATGTCCATATTCCAACCATATCTGCTTATATAGCGGGGCTTGTGTCTTCAAAATACTGAAGCCTCCAACATCTTCATATTCATGGTTGTGCTCACAAAAACCAACCTTGTTGTAATATTGTCCTCCCTCAAAGGGTTGTCCGGCACCTGGATACCTTATTGATTGTGTGCTAGTGATATCTGTCATCACAACCTGGTTTCGGTTTTTATCGGTCGCATCATCTATGTCATCTTTCTTGTCCTCGTCGCTGTCTGTACCCTCATCTTCGTCATCATTCGTGCTCCCCTCCTTTGCAGCACCCTCATCCAAATTTTCACCATCTTTTGAGTCTTCATATTTCATCCAACAGGTAACCTCAACTCTGATCACACAAGTATCATTCACGAGATATCCTTTATTCGGGTCACGCAGTTCACTAAGATGCATGAATTTTTCCCAACCGCAGCCACCAGTATACTTTTCAGGTAATTCTAATTTCTATTCTATAAAACCCAAAAACATGTATAAGATTAAAAAAACAAAATGTAATTAACGACAATAATACGAATACTAGTAAAATAATACAGTACCAAGTTTTGTTGTGTTATATGGATCAGTTTGACTAGTAACAGCGAAACTGAACTTCACTTGAACTGATTTGATCAACTTAATGGGCATAAGTCCCAGTGATAGGTGATCATAAACTCCCCCGCCTTGTCCCTGACAGTCCTATTTGTGAAAACATAAAAGAATCAATCAAAACAGAAGATTAATCAAGTGTTATATATGAATCAAACCCTAAGTAAGTAGCGGCCTTATATGAACAGATGGCATACCATTTAAAAGGACCATCAGAAAAAACATCAGAGTCATGTCCTTTTTCTGCATTCAGCTTTGAAAAGTTTTCAATCGTCCAATTGAATTTAGTAGATGAAGAAACATCCCCTATTTTTGATGCCATTATTAACAAACAGTTAAAAAAAAAAAAAGGAGTAGAGAATAAGGGAAGAAGAAGAAGAGACCAAAAAGAACTCTCTTGAAGATCTAAGAGGGTGGATTTTTTACTCTATTTAACCCGGAATATCCCGAGTTGGGATTTTTTTTGTTTCTTGTGTGAGAAGAAAATGGATTGTAGGGACACGATCCAGCCATTTTTTAGGATGTAAATGGGGAAATACCGCAAAATCAGAGGTCATTTTATGATGTAATTCGGGAAATACCGCAAAATCAGAGGTCATTTATATCGTTAGATTTTCAACCTAGTGAATGCACATGTGTGGCTATTACACGTGTGATGTGAGGGAAAATACAAATACCCCATTTACTAGTTGGGCTTGTTATCCCTTTCCTCAAAGGTCCAATACGTTCCAAGAGGTAGGGGTGAGCATGGGCGGGTATGGACCGGTTTTCACCCCATCCCCATCCCCATCCAATCCAATACATTATGGATTTCAAATTTGGCATCCGCATCCAATCCACATCCAACGGATTTGCATCCGATGAATGCACGGATGGACGGATTGGATACGGATAATCCAATAGATTTGTTTTAGTTAAAATTTATAGTTAAGAAAATAAAGCTAACACAAATGGCTCTTTATAAAACCTACATATCCTATATATGTATAGGAAGATAAAAATGCCATGTATAACACCCCAAGCAAACACCTTGAGAATTCCTAAATGTTCCATAATATTTTCTAGAACTATATACATACACTTAACCGAACGGATATGGATGTCCAACGGATTTTCAAAGTTGCACCCGGAACCGATCCGTAATCCGTTGGATTTCGAATTCCATCCGCATCCAACCCATGAAGGAACGGTCCGGACATCCATCCGCAAATGAACGGTTGGTCCCGATTAAATCCACGTAAAATGCTCACCCCTACCACGAGGTCCCAACACCCAAGTTCGTGTAGGTTTGGATTAAGGAAATGATGCCAGAAATTGGTCCTTTCCTACTCTTTGTCATCCATCTGATCCGTACACCAAGATACATACAACAAAAGATATACACATTTAGAGGAGTATCTTAGAGATGCTTGGGGTGTTAAAATAATATCATTCTTTGATGTGTTCTAAGAAGCCCCACGTTCGAGTCTCAAAGGTTTGGATTAAGAAAATGATTCAAGAAGTTGGTCCTCTCCCTCTTTTTGTCATCCATCCATAAACCAAGACACAATAGAAGAAAATATAAATTTTCTTTTTTTCCACTTTTATCTTGTACATAAGTAATAATTTGGTGAAGAATCCTGAGAGGCACAAAACTTCTAGCACACTTCCGTGTACTTTTTAATGGACTAATCGTCCATGAATGGATATTGTGTTAGTCTGGGTATGAATCATGGGGAAAAAAGGCTAAAAACATACCACGCTGCCACCAATACACAAGTGGTGTCTTACATGATTTTTGATCTACAATTAAGCTTAATTTTGACTTTCTCTTTGCCAGAAGCTATTACAGGTGGACAATTTTAAGCCTGTGTTTGATAATAAGAGTTAATTCCTTTTTTTTTATTTATGCAAAGAAAGAGATTTTATTGAAAATCAAATAAACTACAAAAAGACAACTAGACCTAGAAGAAACTGAAAACCAAATCTAATTATTTCTTTCTAATACGAAGATACTAGTAATTACATTTGGAGGCTCATTTATCCAAATCTGAAACCTAGTACTAGTTCTAGCCATCTTTGCAAGCTTTTGAGACACTGCAAGACCTTCTTCGGAAAGTAACTTGACAATACTTAAACTTTGAAGGATATCTTGACATTCAGATATGATTTTCTGATCTTCCCATTTAAAACCTTCAACACTACCATTGCAATTACTAATGATGGACATATTATCTCCTTCTATTATTACTTTACGGTACTGCATTTCTTTGATCAATTGCATAGTTTGACGCAGTACCAAAGCTTCAGCTTGATTCACATCTCTATCTCTTGCTGAGTAGGCCATTATTGTCAGGAACCACCTGTAGAATAACGAGCAATTAAAGAAAAACTTGCATTAGTGTTTTGAGATAAGAAAGATGCATCAATGTTTATTTTTACTCAATTTTCAGTAGATTTCTTCCATTCCTCTTATCTTTTAATGCATTTTCTATCATGTCTACTATTTTGATGACCTGAGAAGCTCATGTTTATGTATTTATGTATGATATTATTTTATGCACTATGTTCCTAAGATGATATGATTTATCCTCATACAAGTGCGGAGCCAAGAAATGTTGGATGGGGGTGCAAAATTCTGCTATAGAGTGCAAACTTTTTTTTCAGGGGTGCAAAAATGCAATATTAGGCTTAGATTTTTTTAAAAAAATCTCTATTTGGGCTTGAAATGGGCTTTGGAGCCAGTTGGGCGGGGGTGCAAGTGCACCCCATTGCAATGGGCTGGCTCCGCCCCCGTCCTCATATACTTTTTCACATCTAACTTTCGGAAGATGCCACATAACGCAAGCAACCAGGCAAGCAAGATTGTTGGTTGTAGCTTCTAGAGATTTATTATCAGCAAAACGTGATATTATCAACTTCTAGATTCAAGAATTGGAGTCTGATTCTCACCAAGAAAACTTCATCCTTAGTAATATCAACATCAACAGCAAAAACAAAAGCAAAAACTCCGACAACAACGAAGAAAACAACAACAAAAATGGATCCAACAACAACAACAACTTCAGACACCAAGACACCAATATAAGACACTGATTCAGACTTTTTGACTCCGATCCACTAACTAAAGACATATATGGCCATTTAACCAAGTACTATTACCTGTTACCATGAGTTATGAACTAGTGGCAGTGGAAGTAAAAGTCGTATCATATAGTCAGTGTTTGAGGAGCAAATTTTATGATATTGTTGATGTATTAATTTGTGAAGCATTACTAAATGATGTGATCTTTAATGCCTATTATAACAATCCCGATTTTAAACAGGAGGTATTAACGAATAGCAAGGGCTTGCTTTTTTCCGAGAAAAATAAATAGAACAGTTTTTTGGGGACCATGGTTTTTTTTGGGACCATTGTTTTATTTTGGGTAAGACATTAAAAGTAAATCTAGGTCACCACTTATCTAAGTATTTATATTAATACCAAAATTACCCATTTCAGTTAAGTTAGTGTAATGGTTAGTTGTTTCATTAGGTTAACATAATTAGTGATTAGTGCAAGATTAAATCAAAAAAAATTAAACTAGATAATTGAGAGAAGAAGGTTATCTTTTTGCGAAAAAAATTAAACTAAATAATTGAGTGATTAGTTCGGTTGGGAAATGTTTTTTGCGACGTAACCGAACAGATGTTCGGTTGGGAAATATTTTGCGAAATAACCGAGTTAAAGTTCGGTTGGGAAATGTTTTTTGGACGTAACCGAACTATTAGGGTCGGTTAGGAAATGTTTTTTGCAACTTAACCGAACTGATGTTCTGTTGGGAAATATTTTGCGAAATAACCGATCTAAGGTTCGGTTGGGTACCAAAATTATCTAAATATTTATATTAATACCCCTTATCTAAATATTTATATTAATACCAAAATTATCCATTTCAATTAAGTTAGTATAATGATTAGTTGTATCATTAGGTTAACATAATTAGTGATTAGTGCAAGATTAAATCAAAAAAAAATTAAACTAAATATTGAGTGATTAGTTCGGTTGGGAAATGTTTTTTGAGACGTAACCGAATAGATGTTCGGTTAGGAAATATTTTGCGAAATAACCGAACTAAGGTTTGGTTGGGAAATGTTTTATGCAACGTAACCGAACTATTAGGGTTGGTTAGGAAATGTTTTTTGCAACTTAACCCAACTGATGTTCTGTTGGGAAATATTTTACGAAATAACCGAACTAAGGTTCGGTTGGTAAATGTTTTTTGCAACGTAACTGAACTAATAGGGTTCGGTTAGGAAATGTTTTTTGCAACTTAACCGAACTGATAATCTGTTGGAAAATATTTTGCGAAATAACCAAACTAAGGTTCGGTTCGTAAATGCTTTTTGCAACGTAACCGAACTATGAGGGTTCGGTTAGGAAACGTTTTTTTTTGTTGCGACATAACCGAACTGTTGTTCGGTTAGAAATTATTTTTGTGAAATAACAAAACTGTTGTTCATGTTCATCATTTCCATTAGGTTCGGTTAGTTCGAAAAAGTTTTTCACATAATTACTAACCGAACTTCTCTCTGCAACTTCCATTTTAAACTCATTTTGATAGTTAATACTCATTTTTCAATCGAACGAGGAACGTCAAGGAAAGAGAGAAGAAAAAGAGAATAATTTTTTTTTTCAAAACTAGAAAATTTCGATTCCCCCTGTTTTTTTTTTTTGATTTTGATTTTGATTTTGGTTAATAGATTCATTTAGATTAGATACATATGATTAGATTTACATAGTTATTAGGTTAGTGTTAATTAAAATTAAAGTAAAGGGTAAATGTGTATTTACCTAACTTTAGGACACCCCTTATAAATATAGGGAGGTTGGTCTGATAAGACCATGGTCCCCAAAAAACCATGGTCCCTAAAAAATGGTTCAATAAAAAAAAGCTAAAACTACAGTGAGACCCATTCTCCCAGATTTTTTCACTGAGAAACCCACGTCCAGAAAAGTTCAGGCGCGCACCCATTCTTTGGGAAAATTTCAGTCACACCCATAGTTTATAAAATTGTGTTTCTTCACAAGCAGCAAACTTTGTTCTTCAATTCATTCTCTTCTTCTTCTCTACTGTGAGTTTCTTCTCTATTGATTCTTAAGAATTTCAAAAACGATTGTATAGAAATCTTTGATCCTAATAAATCCTAGAAAATCAACTGATTCCAGCAAGGGAAAACCAATTTTTACTTTTTCGTTATGGGATAGGGGAGACAGATCGAGAGATGTTTTCTCTTTCAGTAACAACGACAACAATTCTTTGGTTAGAAGATTAGCGGTATGAAGGATAAGAAGAAAGATGAAAACTTGGTTAGGAAACCCAAATTCTAGGGTTTGCTAAATTTTTTAACTTTATCTCATGTTCTTAATTCTTCCATTTAATCTCAGTATGTGTTACTTCGACTTCAATTTGTAAGGAGTTTGCTGTGCCCGATAGTTGGTGATGAATGATGGTGATGAAATTCAGGGAGTGGTGATGAAATTCAGTTCAGCAACAAATAAGTGGAAGTGCAGATGCATGTTTGCATAGATGGGTTGACTGAATTGGTGATTTCTCAGTGAATGGAGTTTGGGGTTCGGTATGAATGATGCTGGTTTCATGGCTGGAATTGATTGAATCAGTGGCGGTCGAATTAAGGCGTTTGGCAACAGCAACATGGAGAAGAAGATGAGGTACGTTCTGTTGGTTTTAAGAAGATGTTGTGGAGATGAAGAAGAGCTGGTGGAGCCGGTGAATTGATTCTGTGTTGGTTGAGACGCTGCTGTCTAGCCGCAGTTGAAGAAGTTAGCCGTGAATTTTCCAATTACTGACATGTCTCATTTGAACTAAAGCTAGGTGATGAACGGAGGGGTCTCATATGATCAGTTTCACGTGCAGCAACAATAGTTTAGAGTTTAACTGATATTAGTCTCATGAGATTTACAAACTAACTGAACAAGTGAATCAGCTAAAGAAGGAGATCAAAATGTGCAGTTCCATCATGATTCTTCATCAGTGAATGGAGACAATTTCAAGCTTTAAATCCGACTGCTACTTTTGGAACTCGGACATGAAAGCAAAAGTAGCTTTAAATCTGACTGCTACTTTTGGAGCTCGGACATGAAAGAAATACCTTGGACGGGAATGAGTTATGGCATCTTTAGAGTCAGTGTGTACAGGTTGAGTGAGCTTTCTAGACGGTGAGAAGATGGAGAGAGTTTAATGTGGCCGATAGTTGGGTGAAATAAAAGAAATGGTTGCATTGCAGATACAAAAGTGACTACATAACCTATTACGCGGATGAGAAAGTGGTTGCATAACCTGTTATGCATCTACAAAAGTTGTTGCATAACTTGTTATGCAGTCTAGAAAAGGGTTGCACCACGTTATGCGGCAACTTTTTTGTCACTATTAAAATCAACAAAAACAAAGACTGCATAACTTGTCATGCACCTAAAATAATATCTGCATAATATGTTATGCAGTCGCGAAAATAGAGGCATAACCTGTAATGCATCCGAAAATACGGCTGCATAATGCATTATGCATCGAGAAAATTATTGCACAATCTTTTATGCATCGAGAAAATACATGCATAATGCAATATGCATCTATTTTTTATGTATGCACTAATACAATGGCAACACAACTTGTTATAGATGTATAACTTTGTTATGCAGATGCATAATTTTTTATGCAGTGGAGAAAATGGTTGCGTAATTCGTTATGCGTCTGCATAATGCGTTATGCATCCTTTTTTGTGGCTGCATAATGGTTATGTATCATGTTTTCGAAAATTTTGTCTAAAATGATGATCACCTCCGATTTTTTCGTGAAAAACAAAAATTTGATATTCTTGTTTGTACTCGTTGCGTAGCTCTCTTAAAAAGATTTCCAACGATATAAAATTTGTAAAATCCAAGGCGTGGATTTTTAGATATGGTATATCCAAGTTTCGTTACCAATTATACTCCTGATGCATAACCTGTCATGCGGATGCATAATTCGTCATACATACATTTTTAATACTCTCATATAATTATGGGTGTCACGGAAATAATTATGGGTGTCACAGTACCTAAAATTAATTGTGGGCTTGACAAAGAGAATATTTTTTTTTTTTTTGGGTGTCCCCCTAATTGCGAGCAACGCCCAGGCCCAACGAAGCTCGGGGAGCAAATAGTCCAATCTTACAACCAAAGGGTTTTTTGTAATTAATCTCCCATTTAGAGCCATTTTTACCATTATTAGGGCACTCTTTTTGTTCTGTCGCCCTAAATTCCTAGGCGGCACACTTCGTCATCTTCTTCAAACGCCTATGCCTCTCGTCCATCCAGGGCGCCGACTAAACACAATTAGTCAGGTTCTTCTTCAGTAGCTCCAAAGATCAAGGTATTCTTTCTCCTTCATCCCCAAAATGCTTGATTAAGGTATTTTCTCCGAATTTCGTATTTCTTCGTCTTTGATTTTTCTATAATTGTAGTCATCAATGTCGACTCCATCGCCTCGTGTTAGACCCTCAGCTGATCCAGGTTGGGATTATGGCCAACCACTAGTAAATGATAGAAACAGTGTGAAATGTGATCTGTGTGGTGTGATCACAAGAGCTGGGATTTTTAGGCATAAGAAACATCTTCTTGGTGGTTTTAAAGATGTTACACTTTGTACTAATGTTACTAAAGAAATTCAAGATAGAATTAGGAAATTCATGGATGAACAATCATCTAAGAAGAAAGAAAAGGAAATAATTACACCTGCGCCGCTGCCGTTGCGGCAAATTGAGGGATCTAAGAAACAAATTGTAGTTTATAATGATGGTGGTTATGGTAGTGGTGGTGGTAGTAGTAATACGCCGCCGCCGCGGGTGACTAGGGAGGTAGTGAATTCTGTTGTTGGTGCTGGTGCTGGTGAATTGGGTGAGAAAGGTGAAATTAGGGAATTTTTGGAAAAGGATGTGGGCAATGGTGATGGGAATAGAGAGAGTACATGTGAAGTCATTGCTAATTTTTTCTATGAGAATGGGATTTCATTTGATGTTGTGAGAAGTAAGAGTTTTGGTAAGATGATTGCGGCGGTTGGGGAGTTTGGTGCTGGGCTTAAACCGCCTTCGTATGAGGAGTTGGCGGGTGGAATGTTGGAGAAGAAGGTGAAGGGGGTGAGGGAATGGATTGATGGGTTAAAGATACATTGGAAGATTTATGGGTGTTCTATTATGTGTGATTGGTGGAATGGAGAGAATGGGTTAACGATTATCAATTTTCTTGTGAATTGTCCTAGAGGGACAGTTTTTTGGAAGTCGATTGATGCTACTGAACGGGTTAAGACGGCAGAGGGTGTGCTTGAGATGTTGAAAGAGGTTATCGGAGAAGTGGTGCAGAAAATGTGTACAGGAAGAGTTTTTACTAAGTTACCCGATTTAGTAAACATTTGCTGAATTTCATCTTGTAATGTTTGGTTTGTGTGTTTTTGTATGCAGGTGGTTACAGATAATGCGCCAAATTTCAAATGTGCTGGAAAGTGGTTGATGGAACAAATAAAGGTTGTTTGGACTCCATGTGCATCACACTGTGTGAATTCGATGTGTAAAGAAATCTCTGAGGTGAAAAAAGTTGCTGAGGTTGTGATGAAATGCAGAAGAATTACAGTATTTATGTACAACGATGATGATGTGCTACATATGATGAGAAAGTTCATTAGTGGAGGAGATTTAACGAGACCGAGTGTCAATAGTTTCACTACTTCTTTCTTGTCGATGGAAAGTATTCTCAACCAAAAGTGGTCTAAAGGCAATGATGAATTCAGATGAATGGACAAAAAGCAAATACGCAAATGAGGATGACGGAAGAGAGTAACTAGGATACTAAAGGAGTCTAGTTTCTGGTGCGATTTGCAATTTTGTGTAAGAATGTTGAAACCGTTGGTGGATGTTGTTCGGATAATGTATTTGGACGAAGAGCCTTCAATGGGAAATATCTACCATGCAATGGATAAGATGCGAAAGAAGATTTTATGTCTTCTATTAGGTGAGCCGAAGCACAGTGCAAGTTTGAATAGAGTGTTGAAGATTGTTGATACTCATCGGATGGATCAACTACGTCAACCTTTATATGCAGCTGGCTATTATCTCAATCCTAGCATTTACTTTACTATTCAATCTGAACATGAAAAGAGTTTGGAAGGCAATGCTGATATTAAAAGAGGTTTAATGGATTCTATAAACATGCTTTATCCAGATGAAGTGAAGCAAGATAAGATTATTGATCAATTGGTGGTTTATCGATCAGCTGAAGGCATGATGGGTGACCCAGCAGCGGTAAGGAAACGGGAAACAACCTCCCCATCTGAGTGGTGGGTTACTTGGGGATCTGAAGTGCCAGAACTTCAAGAGTTTGCGAGAAAGGTGCTCGGTCTTACTTGTTCCGCATCTCCGTACGAAACAAATTGGAGTGCCTTTAATAGTGTAAGTCATAAACCCGCACTCAAATTTGTTTGCAAGTTTCTTTTACACCACAGTTGATATGTAGCTTACTAACTGATAACCTTTGTCCTTCTTTCCCTTTCCTGAAATCAGTTGCATTCGAAGAAAAGGAACAAGCTAGAGCATCAAAAGTTGAATGACCTTGTCTTTGTTACGTACAACACTAAACTTAGAACTCGTTACTTGGACCGAACTAGCTTGGTGAGAAAATATACAGAGCCTATTGTTTTGGAAGATACGGAGGAAGCATGTGCAGAGTGGCTTGTACCTTTCGGTGCAAACGATAAGCATTTATGTGGTGAGGATGATATTACTTTGGGGGATGTTGAAGAAGCGAAAGGAAATGAAGAATCTGGGGGTCAAACAACTACGATATTGTATAAGAAGAGAGTCTTAGGAAACATGAGTACGGGTACGAGTAAAATCAAAAAGAGATAAAGGAACCAATCTACTTGATCGCAAAAGTTGGCACAGGAGGAAAAGTAAGTTAGCTCATGCCTACTTAGCAGAAGTGTATATTATTAATGTGAAGTTGCTGGAGAACACTGTAAGTCATTCTCTGTATCCGAACTTATTTCGAATTTTGGCTGCAAAATCTACCTCTTTTGTGAAGCTACTTATCTCCAAGTAAAAGAGTTTCACCTACCATATTTATGGAGCTGGCTTAAGTTTAATCTTCTGTGAAAACCTTGATTCTTATTCAAATCATTTTAGGCAATATAAATATTGAGATATGTCTATCCCCAGGAGGAGACTCATAATATATTGATATATATTCTTACTCCAAACATGTGGAATATTTTTTAGCTAACTAAGTGTGCTCAACGTTTGCCTTTGGAGAGTTAACGAAATTTCTCCCAAGGAGCTGATGTTTATATGATGCATTTATTCGCAGCGGTACTGATCTTTATTATGGTGTGGAACCTAAATTGTGATAGAGAATTGTGATTTTTGCATTCTGAAACCATTGATCATGTAGGGTCTGCAGCTATCATTCTGAAACCATTGATCATGTATTGTAAGCGGCCGAGGAACCTAAATTGTGATTTTTACATCTCCCCTGAAGTTTCGGCTCAGCCATATAGATAACTCTAATCTTGCTCGTTATATTCTGAGCTAGCATCATATAAACATCAGCTCCTTGGGATTCTATCATGGGCGCATGCATTGTATGGAGTATTTCAAAGGCTCGATACAAGGTAATTTTAGACAATGCGAAGTTTTGATGTTATTACAGTCATTCAACCTGTACTTTTTGCAACGTACCAAAATTAGAAATTAAAGGTAAAACTGTTATATTAACCATGTTTGTGTGCATCTTTATTTATTTTTTGCTCTATTTTTAAATTTTTTGCTCGATTTGTGTGCATCTTTATTCTCGCTACATTTGATTAAACTAAATGATGAACTGTGCACACTAGTTTAGAAGGATATTATTACCCCTGTCACATTAAGGCAAGATTCTCGTGATATACAAACATAGATAAACTTGCATGAACCGTCACCATCAACGAGCGAAAGAAAGAGTGTCACTAGGTGAACAAGATGAAACTAATTATTTTAGTTATTACTGAAAATAAATCTATCGATTTTGCGCATAAAAATATTTGATCCTGTAAACCTTGCTTTGGAGAAAGTTTGCTGCCTCTAACAAGTCTTCTGTTGTGAGAAATCTGTCGCCTTGTGCAATTACGTTGTATTTTCCCTACCTTATAACTAATTTATAATAGTATCTCATGCTGGCTTGAATGTGCTCTTGGTGGTGACTATTTTTGTGCCGTTAATGTGCATTTCTTACACGTTTTTTTGGGTGAATCTATGCCTTAATGTAACTTTGGCAGTAGTATCGAAAATTGATAAAATTGGAACAAATTCATCCCAAGGCATTTTAAGATCGCACATATGCTTAGTCAAGGAAATTGTTTTGGTCTCTTGTTCGGTTGATGCAAAGAAATCTAGTTTCTTTTCAATAATCGGATTCAGCAATGGTATCCGTTTAATAATTCAATAATAAGGGCCTGGTTGTTAGCTATGTTCTCTGCGATATTCTGACCCTTCCACGTGCCAGATATATGTAGCTATCAGTGGTTTCACTTCATCCAAAGATACTAAGCTAAAGTAAATCGAATTGACATTCCCCAAAGCGCCAATGTCATGAATTTTACCAATGCGACTTTGTTATATCTGGCTGAGGCGTTGGGTTAGATTACAAAATTGTTAAAGGTTTGACCATCCATGAATTAAACATCATTTGTCGTGAAGTATTTGTTTTGATTATGTTATTCTCAAATTCACGTTGTTACAAGAGCTACTCTGAGATTGCATGTATGGTGGACTATGTAACATTCCCAGTTTTGGTCTATGTTTCGGTATCTGCAAATATGGTCACTATAGTCATCGCTTCACTCTTGAACATTGTTCTTATTAGTTATATTATATTTCTTGCTTGTCCGATAACTGTTTTCTTTCTATAGATAAAATTGAATCACCGAAAGTTGCTGGATGGAATGCCAAAAAGTTGTGGAATTCCACCTAAAAAATGGAGAACAGCAGGCAACTCTATTATTGAACTAGAAAACAGTGAAGTTGATGTTAGAATAAGGAATAATGGGACATATAAGCGAACAAGGAGGTTGTTCCCAGGGTATAGAGTTATGAGGAGCTGCAGAGACGGTTGAAATCCTATCCTGGTAATCTCCTTCTCCCTCTAGATTACAGAAACATTTTCAAATGGAGCAGGCAACTATATTGATGCCAGGTATATTTCTCAGATGTTGTTTGAGGGCTCAACCCATTAACAGTTGGGTCCTGCAATTTTGAGGACCCATAGTTTCTTCTTCAATTTTTTAGGTAATTGGATAAATGATACTGTCAAGTGTAGGCTGGGATTTGTAGGTTTTTCTCTCAGAATGTGGAGGACTGGAAGGGAATGAATGTTTATATTTACATGCCAGTATGAAAATGGCACATTGGTAAAATTATGCAAGTTTTATAAATTCTGAAGGTGATCGGTAATGCTCTAAGCCACCCTTGTGCGATATCAATGTCTGATCGATGTTCATGAAACAGTACATAAATCCCTGAAGCTTTTTAAACGTTGTTCATCTTTGTCTTCTTTTATGCTGTGAATTTATTTTGTCATTACGGAACAAAATCAAAAAGATTACGCATCAATTCCTTTTTAAGTTGCAGTTAAATTGCTCAGAACAATTGCAAAAAGCTTCACTTTCCAAAAAGATCCGTCAAGCATTAAATATTTCATCCATTTGTAGATACATTTCCGTAACCGATTCTGAGAGTAATCTAAATTATATTTTCTAGCGAGTAATTTTTCACAGCAATCAGCTACTGCTGCCTTTCTTCCTTGATTTTGCAGGGCTTATGTTCTGGAACCGCGTCTGCATTCCTCTGGTACACACAACGGAAAATGTTTTGCCCGGTCGCTGCTGTGAAATTGTTGGTTGTGATGATACACCACCCTCATCCATCTTACAAGTAACCTCAACTCTGATGACGCATGTATAATTCACCAGATATTCTTTAGCAGGGTCATGTAGCTGACTAAGACGCATGAAGTTTGATATACCCCGGCCATCATTCGAGGTGAAATGATACTCTAGTTCTGAGAAAAATGCAAAGAAAAGACAGTTTTCGTAAGGTACAAGAATATAATTTAGCTAATCACCATACAGAACATGTAATACAATACCACGTTTCTTGGTGTTAGTGGGATCAGTTTGACGAGTAACGGAGAGACTGAATTCCGCTTGCACTGATTTAGTCCAGGCGACCGGAACAAGTCCATGTGATAGGTGATTATAAACTTTCCCTACTCCCTTGGGATAAATGTTTACCCTCCTATTAGTGAAAACTTAAGAGAATGAACCGAAGCAGCAGTAGATAAAATTCAAAACCAAAGTAATTAGCAGCATGGCTTACCATTTGGAACTGCCAACAGAGTAAACATCAGAACGATGACCTTCATGAGCATTCAAATTCTTGATGTCATTTTCAGCAGTAGAATTAGAAAGAGGTAAATAGAAGCAGACTCAGACTCTCAGCTGAGCTAAATTTAAAAACATATAAAACGGTGGCGCCATAATTGGGCGGGAAAAAGAGCGGGAAATTCAAATTCAAGACTGATGTGATTTCTGAATTCTGTCTTTTCAAATAGTACCGGCCACCGGGCACGTGCATAGATAATGACTGAACGAATCGGTGCAGCAACTCGTCCAACTCACTAGAGTAATTTCTCACAAATGCAAGTTGATAATGTTGACTATTTACCTTGGAATCATCCCAGTGAGATAGTTTTGTGATAATTCCATGGGAGAATTTATAAAGTACCCCGTACCTCGTTTTTATTGTTATCCTCGTTTTTTATAAATTTTTTAAAGTGTCCAAACTGTTTTTTATCCAGGTAGTTAACATTAGTTTATTTTTTTTTAAAGTTTACTTCTTTACCTTTAGTTTTCCATCCTAGTTAGTTAACACTAGTTTACGTTTACCTTCTACATCATTTTTCCAATTTGTCGAGCTCGGTTCAGGATCGTGTCATCATTTTCAGGTTCGTTTCATCATCCCCTGAAAGGGTTTATCATTCCCAAGTGTCTTGAGGTTTTTGGTTGGTGGACAATCAATCTTCTACAATATTTTTCAGGTTAGTCTAGCCCGGTTCAGGATCTTTACACCACTTTCAGGTTCGTGGAGCCTAGTTTAGGATCTTTACACCCTCTTTCAGGATCGTCGAATCATTTATCCTCTCTACCAAGGAGATGTAGTTCAGGGGTAAATAAAAAATTTAATTGGAAAGATAACTGCCACCTAGCACTTAACTGGATGGAATTTGCATTTTACATAAAACAGGGTACTTTAGAAAATTTGTAAAAAACGGGGATACTTTTAAAGTGTACATTTCAAAACAGGGTACTTTATAAAATGTAAGAACTTGAGGACATTTGGTGAACCAAACTCAGTGGGTATGTTGCCTTGGACATGGTTATCTGCTAAGTAGGGAATTTCTAGGATTTGAAGGTTTTTGAGGAAGCTAATCATACAAATATTACCATTAAGATTGTTTTCATGTAGTAGAAGAAACTTTAAGGATATAATACTTGTTCAACCTCTTCTGGAATTTCTCCCATGAGATTATTGCTGCCAAAATTTTGAAATTCATGATACCTTCCCGTGTTCTAAATGAGAAAACCGATTGACAACATACCTTTCATAAGTCTTGTAACCAAGCTCCACTAGAAATCTCGAAACTTATCTCAAAAGAAAATTCGTCGAACACATGTTTTCAAAGAATTCAAAGCATAACATGTTAATAGTTCTAAGAGCATCCAAAGAAAAGAAGACTGGAAATCATAGACGCAATCAAACATAAATAACTTAACAGCTGCTGTTACTAATGTGAATCACATTAACTTGACTAAACCATGCTGAAGATACTACTCCATAAAATTAGTTCTATTGTCTAGCTAATACACTCCGTCAAGCACTCCTTCAAGCAACAAATCTTCACCTATTTCGAGATAGGTTTCCATATCTGATCGGGAGAGTAGTCCAGACATTTTCTCTCGCACGTCATCCTTCCAAGCAATCAGCTTAGCCTCTACCTTTCTCATCACATTCCTGAGAATCCTCATCTTTGATTTTGTTGCGCGTAAATGCTGACCATACTCCAGGAGTTCCGCCTTAAAAATCTGCATGTTACTACCCTTACCTTTTTTCACATGTTCAAATCTTTCTCGCAACCATCCAATGTTAAACTCAAGTTTCTCAGCCATTGTTATCAGATCTTCCCATCTATCAATCATTTCAGATGATAAATCTACATAGTGGCACTTTTGCATATCAATAATAGAACACATCAAGTCTTTGACCACCATAACTAGGATTGGATACGAAAAAATTGGCATCACTTTGATTGAAGGAATATGACCGTATTTTAACCATATCTGCCTATATAGCGGGGCCTGCGTTGTCAAAATATGGAAGCCTCCAATATCTTCAAATTCCTGCTTGTCCTCACAAAAACCCATGTGTTCTTCACCAAAAGGTTGTCCAGCGCCTGGGTACTCTATTAATCCTGTACTAGGTTTCTCACTTTTTGTCTTTACAATCTGCAGGTTTGGGTTTTCGTCACTCGCATAACCCTCTTCTTCACCATCTTTCGTGTCCCCCTTGCTCGCATCACCCTCATCTTCATCATCTTTTGTATCCTCCTCGATCAAATCACCCTCATCTTCATCATCTTTTGTATCCTCCTTCATCCTACAAGTAACCACAACCTCAATGGTGCAAGTATCATTCACTATATATCCTTTATTATGGTCATGGAGTTCACTAAGACGTATGAATAATGGAATACCCCAGCCAACAATATTGTCTTCGGTGAAATTGTGTTTCAGTTCTGCAAAGCCGAAAGTGATTACTAGCTAATTAGGTAAGGGTAACAACATGCAAACACATATATCATCAACAAACAACAGTGAAGTAATATATCCAGATAATAATACCTTTTCTGACTTTTATTTTTCGATCGGTTTGACTAGTAATTCCAAAGCTGATCTCTGCATATGGCAATTTGTTCCAGTCCAAAGGGATAAGGAATATCGACATGTGTTCATACACATTGCCTATACCCTTTGGATAAATCAGTACTTTCCTGTAATCAAAAGCAACTCATTTGGAAATATACTAACATGCAACAGCAATCAAAACCAAAAGAATTATTAGTAAACATGAGGAGCCATACCAATTAAAAGTACCAACAGAGATAGCATCAGAGTATGTTCCTTTTTGAGCGTCCAGCTTTGAAAAGTTTTCAATCCTCCAATTAAACTTAGAAGAAGAAGAAAGCTCTGCAATATATGTTTCCATCTTTGGTAATGTAAAGAAGAAACTGTTGGAATTACCAGAGACTTGTTTCAGCAAGGGATGTAGAATACATGCACTTATGAGCTTTTAAGCCTTTTGGGAGAAATAAGAAAGACTATTACTCTTGGAGAATTTATTATTATCTGATGGTCAGAATTCTAGAGAGAGAGAGTTGGGTCTTGGAATTGGATTAATGAGCACATTTCACAAGACTTCAGCATAAAAGATCGAGTGGAACCATGGGAGTACTGAATATTACACTGTGATATGGTCCTATATTGCACAACAAATGGTCTCTTCTTCTCCGTGGTACCCATTTACACATTTTATGAGGTACACTTGGTTATTAAGATGTGGAGAAGTATCTCCACTTGACACCCGAATATCAGAAATTGGTTGGGTGCGTCACTCACTGTTCATGATTACATACAGCTTGTGATGAAAGTTTAGGATTTACACAAGTTCGTCTGTTCGCGCACAAAGCTTTACACATCCAAACTAACTAGTATTCGGTTTGGAAGTTAGTAAATCTCAACACTGAGTATAATAAAACTTGAAGAAAATAAATTATTTATGTGGCGTTTCTTGCTGGGGAAAGAGTTCGATTGGATATGGAAATTCTCAACACTGAGTATAATAAAACTTGAAGAAAATAAATTATTTTCCCGGTGCTATGTTCTAATCATGCAAATTCTCCATCTTTTTTTCGTATTGACAAATGATAATCCAAATTAAATTAAGATAACAACAACTAAAAGAAAAGGGTGATGACGAAAAGAAAGTGACTTCGGATTGAAGCTAGGTTCTCACTAAAGAACCATGCTTCTCAATTGCCAAGGGATCACTTAGGTTGCCCTCCGTTAATCTACCTCGTGATTCTAAAACTTCTTATCAAAAGCGCAATTCAAAGGATTACAGGCAATGGCGGAACCAAAGGTGGGCTAGACCTGGATCTAGCCACCCCAAAAATTTAAAATCAGTATTTAGTCTTTAATTTGACATTGTTTTATATTCAATCCTCAACATTTTAGTGTTTAGTCCCCCCTATTTTTTAGATTTCTATAGCTTAGTCCACCGAAATCTATAAAAAAGTATTTTTTAGCCCCCCTTAATCCTAAAAAACATGGCTCACTGGACACGGCCATGACCACAGTTTGCATTACACAATCTAGTCAATGGAAAACCTGAAACACATTCAAGTTTTCTCTCGTGAGAAAGGTGAAAATATTTCTGTTTATTGTGGGACTGTGTGACATTTGCGACGTAAGTGTTGCACGTTTTTGAAATTCAAAAGAAAAAAACGAACGACATTAACTTCACTCCAATTAAACATACAACTGTGTTAAGGATCGAGCAAGAGAGAGGAGAGCATAAACGCGCGGAACTAATAGACTACATTGATAATAATTTTTTGGTGTGTTAACTTTCATGGCTCAACGACCTATTTATATTGTTCACAAACTTGACGACCACTCAAGGCACTTTCCTAACTAAGATCAAACTCTAAACATAAACACTTTCCTAATATAACTCTCACAACTTAATGTGCGTATCTCCTGAATATAGATTCTCCTATATTATTCCCTATTACCCTCCCTCAAGATGGAGCATGGAGATCACGAATGCCCATCTTGGACAAAAGAAGCTTAACTTCGGTTTTCTTCTCTTCTTTTTTTTCAACGCTTTTGCGAAAAAAAATCTTCAAATCGTAGTTTTAAGGACGTTATGGTCCCCTTCATAGTTTAAGGACATTTCGGTCCCCTTCGTAGTTTAAGGACATTACGGTCCCATCTTCGGAAGTTTAAAGACATTACGTTCCTCTTCAGAGTTTAAGGACGTTTCGGTCCCCTTCGGAAGTTTAAGGACGTTACGGTCCCATTTTCGGAAGTTTTAGGACGTTTCGGTCCCCTTCGTAGTTTAAGGACGTTTCGGTCCTCTTCGTAGTTTAAGAACGTTTCGGTCCTCTTCGGAATACTTCTTGTACTCCTGGTTTTAGGGAAATTTCGGTCCTCTTCGGAATACTTCTTGTACTCCTGGTTTTAGGGACATTTCGATCCTCTTCGGAATACTTCTTGTACTCCTGGTTTTAGGGACATTTCGGTCCTCTTCGGAATACTTCTTGCACTCCTGGTTTCTTCGGAATACTTCTTGTACTCCTGGTTTCTTCTTACAATACTTCTTGTACTCTTTAGACAACTCATAGGATTTTAACCTACTACTGTTGTTCTTTCTCTCATCACCTCTTGATGATCGATTCTTTTTCTTCACAACCTTGTTGTTGTTTCTTTTTCTCTTATTCTCTCTTTGATCCGGTCACGCTTTTGTTGCAAAACCTTCACATTATTTTGTTTTTCAAGATTCTATCACAATCTTTTTCTTGTTATGCTTCTGCCACAAGCAATAACTATCACAAAGTCTGCCACACTTTGTAAGATTTCCAAGTTTCTGCCACAAACTCTTCAATCACCATGTTTGAGCTTAATATGATACCATCCTCCCTTAAGCTCAAACATATCCACATTGATGTTTACCAAACACACAAACATAACCAATACCTTGTAACTCGACTTATTTGATCTCTTCCATCATAATATTCTAATGCAACACAAATCTGCTTTCTGCAACGTCTCTGCCAGAAAACTGTTACACTCTTTCACTGTTATAACACTTTTGTCATGCTTACTATCACACTTTCTTTGTTACGCGTCTGTAACAATCTTCAATAACACTTAACTGTGACATCCTTTTGTCACGCAACTCTTCATCTGTAACAGTTGTTCATCTGTAACAGTTTTCTGAAACTGTTAGCCTTTGTAACACCTATCTCATACTGTTACAATCTTTCAATAACACTTTTTTTCCCCGGTCAGTACTGCGTTAGGCTGGATATTTTATGCAGTATACTTCACCTGCAAAATTTGAGACCTCATCCTTTTAGTTTCTTCTTGCCATGCAAACTCGGAAAAACAGGCGCCACCTTCCATCTGGTAAAAGCATTGGTTCTGCTATCTGTCACTTTGCAATCTTCATCATCACTAGCTTGTCCATATGTAGCCTTCAATTCTTCTTCTAATTTCCTAGCAGCAGCTCGCTTTTCCCCAGCAGCTTCCAACTTGCGGTGCAAACTTTTCTCCGCTAGATCAGTGAAAGGTGCAAGTCTAGCTTGGGGTGAAATTTTTTCCCCTAAGCCAAACCGACGATACTTTGGTTCCTCCTCCTCACTTGATTCATGATCACCTGGTGATCCAGTCCTCCTAATAACCCATACAGCTAATTTTCTCCCTCTATCCAGTTCCTTGAAAGCAGGTGCAACTTTCGCCTTCGACGCTGTCTCTTTTGCAGCACGGGTCATCGAGAAGATGAGTTGAAAGAGATTAAGGAGGTCTAGGGTTTTGTTGTCGGCTCCTAACAAACATGCGAATTGGTTTTGTATGGGGAATGTTGAGGTAAGTCTGTTGTTTTTTTTTTTCCTTAAACGCGGAACTCACAACTTAACGGTGAATGCCCATCGAAAATCATGCCTTGTAGGCAACAGTTCTTCTTCACAATATGAAAGAGAACCAAGTCTCTTTCATATTGAATCTTCTCTCGTTTCAGCATCTTTTTTTTTTTCAACCCTAAACCGAAAGCTCTCTAACTTTTTCTCGCTCTCCTCTCACCTAGCTCTGATACCATGTTAAGGATCGATCAAGAGAGAGGAGAGCATAAACGCGCGGAAGTAATAGACTACATTGATAATAATCTTTTGGTGTGTTAACTTTCATGGCTCAACGACCTATTTATATTATTCACAAACTTGACGACCACTCAAGGCACTTTCCTAACTAAGATCAAACTCTAAACATAAACACTTTCCTAATATAACTCTCACAACTTAATGTGCGTATCTCCTAAATATATATTCTCCTATATTATTTCCTATTACCCTCCTTCAAGATGGAGCATGGAGATCACGAATGCCCATCTTGAACCTACAGAGAAAAATAAATAAGAAAAGAAGAAAAACCAACTAGCTACTACTGCTATTAATGTAATATAACTGGCTTGACTAAACGAAACTGCAAAAACTATTAAAAAGAGTTATACTATCTAGCTAATGCTCCAATGCTCCATCACCCAGCAATCCATCCATCAGGGTATCATCCTTCAATATCCTTTCTCTGGCACGTCATCCTTCTTGCAATCAGATATTTTCAACATATCGAAGCTTTCAATAACTTCGTCATCAACAGTTGTCTCACACAAAACATTAATTTTTAAGAAGACATCTATCATTCAAGACGTATCCTTTATCAGGGTTCATGAGTTCACTTATAGGCATGAATTCAGCCCAACCATGGCCATCGATACTGTTTTTGGTGAATTTGTATTTGAATACTACATAGACCAAAACAAAAACAAAAAAGTCATAACGTGTACGCAAAATAGATTAATATACTGGCTGAAGTGGTTTCACTGTTTCAGATGTCTAGATAATATACCTTTTTTTTCCTGTTCCTATGATTGAGTTGATTATGAATTCTAACAGTGAACTTTGCAGTCGGAAGTTTGATAGGGTCCATAGGGATTAAGTATAATGACAAGTATTCAAACTGTCGGGGTAAAATACCCGATGGCCACGTGTCAACATTCTAAGGGGTGAATCCACAATAAGATGATGAGATAGGAGCATCGAATCATACTCTAAAAAGATGAGTTCGTCTGAATCGAGACACATGCTACAACGTCACATAGACGACGCGCGTAGGGAGTAGTCTAATCTGCTCAGACGGTCAAGTCTAAAAAGAAGGACCGCATTTAATGAAGGATAAGGGAAAAGATGTGGGCAGATCTACATCGTCACAGGAGACTCGGATGACCTATACTACAGCCAAGAAGTGATGGAACACGAGGTTCTCCAAAGAAGAGCTACACGATCTGGAGGAGAGCGAGACAACTCAGAGGGAGAACCAAGAAAGCCATCACGAGGGATAGTATAGAACCAGTCCGAAACAGCGAAGGCGATGTACGATAGCTCCACCAGCTCGGACGATCAAGCCTCCACGAGTTTAATTTCCCTATAAATACCAGTCCATGTAGAAGGAGATGGACAACTTATGTATCATTAGATGGTCTTTCTACAGAGAATTCCTGAGAAAGATCTAGATAGAGAGCGATTAAGGAATCTAAGCGATATTTGTAGCTCTTTCAAGGGTAAGACCTTATAATCAATAAAGAAAACATCTTCTTTCCCGTGGATGTAGGTCTTCATGGACGAACCACGTTATATGCTTGTGTTAATTTTTACTTTTCATGCTCTTTACATCTTGTTCATCTTGAATCTTATATGTTTTAGAAGTTTTTATTCCTAAATCTTACTTGGGTGTAGTCATCAGAAAAGATGCAACTACGTTTTGCCGCTAGAAACAGGGAGGTATGAAGATTTATTCTACCTCCCTAGTAACATCTCTATATTGATTTCATAATCTGCATGAGAGAAGTAGTTTTTCATACTACTGGGTAGATTTATGTTAAAATGCATGAGTAGAACTCGGACTCAAATATGGTCTACACGATCTGTGAAGTCTAGAAGAACCTCAAAATCAACAGATCTACAGTTTTTCGCTAGTTTTTTATTAGATTTTTCGTCTAGCAGCAGCTTCCGATATCTTTCTTAAGGTACTCAGGAGAGTTGAAGTCAAAGTGAAAATGAAGTTTTTGATACTTCGGCACTCAAACGATCTCCTCCATGAAAGAGTCGGAAAGAGGAATGCTAATCAGTAGACTTCATGGAAGAAATTATCTTCATGTGAAAGTTGAAAGACCTAGTTGTTCTTCATCCTTAAAGGAACTCAAAATAACCTACAAATTTCTTCTTAGAAACCTAACTCTAAGTCAATAATAAAGGTTAATGAGTACATAATCATTCATCAAACTCAAAAGTTTGTCCTAGATCCAAGTTAAAAGATGATGAGAAATATTTCTTAAAATGGGAAGATATGCTCAAATCGTCATAATTTGGTCTCTTCCCTATAAGATGTATGACATAATGAAGGAGGTATGTTTCTCGAGAAAAGGGGAACTGATAAAACACCTTTCCTTCATCATTAACGCCTTGTGCAAGTAGGGAATGTTTTGACATTTTCACATGTCTCCAAAATTTACTGCAAAGTCTTCTTGTACTAAATTGTCCAGTCTGAACTATGACTTAGTAATTGCACGTGACCTGCAAATCTAGGGTCCCACTTTTCTGAAAGATGAGACAAATTAAGTATTATTTCGTATACTGCAGGGAAGGTAATGGTGACGCGACGATCTACGATGACATGGAGCCAGGCGAGACCATGCTAAACAATGAGATCCCAGGAGAGGGACAACCCGATGACCAGTATCGGGAAGGACTAACTGACAACTCTAGCTCCGAAGGCGAGGAAAACCCCTTCGAGAGGCATGATGATGTCCATCCAACCCAACCAGGAGGGTTGGAACATTTTCCAAGGCAAACAACAAACAATGAGGCCAGGAAGGACGACCCTTCCAACCTCGGCGATGCCAATGCGACTATCGCAGCCATCCTGAAAGCACAGGATGCTCGGGATGAGAGAATGAAAATATTAGAAAAACGGAATAGGAGGCTAGAACGGAGAAACCGCAGACTGAAACGTAAAGCAAAGAAGAAGGTGCCACTCGCTATCGTTGAGGAGATCACCGAGGAGGAAAACCCTTTTGAAAACTTGCAAGATGATGAACGAATCAATATCCCTGACACCTCGAACGAGGAAACAGCGGATCGCTTTCCCAAGGGAAGTAGGGGCGTTCTCAACCAGGAGGATAACCCGTCTGAGGGATCATCAGACGTTGATCCCAAGCACAGGCGAGACAAGAATAGAATAGTCGAAGTCAAAACCAACTGTGAGGCCGAGAATCTCGCAGCCGCTAATCCCAAGCGAGAGGATACCTTGAAGTCAACTCGTTCTAAGATTGTATCATATACTGAACAATCGGACGAGCACTCAGGGCGATCAAGGTATCGCAACCATTAACTTTCCTTCCCACCCAAGAGGGCTCAGGGAAGAAATAAGAAGGCCGAAACGAGGCGAAACGATGATCAGTTGCAAGCCCGACTCAGTAGGATCGAGGCCATGTACAAAGAAGCCACATGAAAGCTAGAAAGCAAGAAGCTGGCGTAGGTCATGCAAGAAGCAGGACAATCCCCCTTGTCTGAAAACCTATTGAGATTTCCATTTCCAAGGAAATGCTCCCTACCGACGTTCACAACACCATTCACCGGAACTGGAGATGCGATCGAGCACCTAAGGACTTACCACATGACGCTAACCCAATGGGATCATTACGACGTAGTGTTGTGTAAGTTTTTTCTGGCTAGTCTGAGAGACGAAGCCCTGCTGTGGTTCAACAACTTGCCTAAAGGCTCGGTTAAGTCATTTGCTCACCTATCTGAGCTGTTTCTAGAAACATGTATTCACAATAGAAGAGTCCGACCCGAAGTTGACGCGCTATTCTAAATATCCCGAGGGCCAAACGAGTCACTCCGATCCCTGATAACACGATGGAGAAAACTATGTTCCGAGATTGGAAAAGTCCCCGAAGCTTACGCAATCTTGGGCTTCAAAAACAGTCTTAGGAAGACAGATCCTATATTCGTACGCATGTACGAAACCATGCCAAAGAATTTGGGAAAGTTCAAGACGGTACTTACGATAAGTTGGTGAAAGAAACTAGTAGAGGGGAAAATGTGGTAGAACCACAAAACCCTTAGGTGCCAACTCAAGGAGCGGGGCGATCCAACAACGGATCAACTCAGTTCGATAAGCATCGGACTTGTAGCGCCCCCTAAGCTGGTAGCTGACTAATCCTTGATATTAAATTTTAAAATGAGACAATAAGGATCTAAACCATCTAATTAAACACTAAGAAAGAAGTTCTAAACAAAGATTAACCCGAATCTTAACCCACTCTGGAATAAATTCAAGAACTCCTCTCTAATGATACATATTCAATAGTGAGTTGATTTACAAATAGAATATAATCACGGAATAAACATAATGGAAGCTAGCATTACATCTCTAATTCGATAAAAAGCTTTAAGCTACGAAAACACATATCTTCACGCGCACCTTTCCTTCTGATTACTGAAACTGAAGTGGGAACGAGTGAGCACATCATCCCAAAGGGGTGCCCAATGGAAACATATAACTTTCAAGTAATCACTAACATGCTTCACAGTTATAAAACATAATGAAATTGAAACAGAACAATAGAAGGAAGCAGATAGCATCTTTTACATACAACACGAAGCAGAAGATTGCTTCAACTCTTTTCCCCAGATATTGCGTCCATCGTGGCAATATCCATGAAAGATCCACCACTGGATGGATCTACGAGAATTGACTTAAACAACCTAAATATATGTTATCCTAACCTCGTCTCACTCAATGGAGAAGAAGATTCCAGGAATAACTCCAGTCTCAAATGATATCATGAAATCCAGGTACCGTAAGATATTATTGTGGAATGCGTACACCTCATACATCTCAATGCCGCCATCTAAGTCTAGAATATAATAAGATTTTAATTACCATGATCTGAACCCACACAACAGGTTCACAAAAGGCCCAATCATTATTCGTAGACCAAAGTCTCCAAATAATGACCATCTCCAGTCATGAACCTAGAATTTCTTCCTAAGTCAAGGTAATAGTATCCCAGTCATACTACTAAGACTGAACAATCAAGTATGATATGCATATGAGTGAATTCCCCAAACACTAGTACAATTATGGTCTTTGGTCATGGTTGACCTTGTCACGTCTGTATCTATAAACGGGACTAAAGCTACGTTTTTCCCGGGTAAATGTATTTCCGAGACCATTTCACATCTCATTGGATACGGGTACATTTGACGCGTGTCAAATGTACATTAAGTTTAAATCAATTCACAATGTTACACACGATCAAAAGTTAGAACTTCTTTGGTTCTTAACTGAACTTCTACACTCCCGTCTTCCACGATATCCTACACCTCTGCTCACCTTCTTACGTTTTAGGGTAATCGTTCCTCTTTGCTTCCTCGTCTCTCTGTCATCCATTCCCAAATAAAAACCTTTTTGTATCTTGACTGTTCGATCTGATTTCATGTTCCTAAGCGTAATCAATCGGAAGTTTCGAATCAGTCGGTCAATGTTTTGTCTCCCTAGATCAGATAGTATATGAAGTTTTATTGTTAAAATAGAGGTTGACGCAGTAATCAACGCACTTTTTTATTTGATGGTGAAACTGATGTTCATTAAGCTTGGATTTTTTCTGGTAAGAGTCTGAAGGCGTTAATTTTTGGCTCGCTTTTACTTAATGAACGCAATAATTTGCTCAAATGTTAAATTACTGAATTCCTTTTTGTATATTAGGGTTTTCTTATTTGAAATCATGACACATTATTTTTTTCCAATTTCGATTGTGTTTGAATTTGAAAATAGGTACCCTAAAATAAGCATTGCTAGAGTACATGCGATCCATGCTTTTTTTATGTGAAAGGTAAGTTAGTTTTATCTTCAATTGTTGAAGAGAACCCCAATTTCTATTTCACCCAATTATCGATTTGGTTGTACTCAAAATTATCAGGGATTGATATGTGTACTTTTAGTATAGTTATGTCAGAATGTTGATGTGAATTTCGAGGCCCTTCTCCCTTGCTGTAATGAGATGTTCGGTTGTCGTTATCACCATGATGGATAAACAGTTAAGAACAAAAATCCATTCTTTTTATGTTCTAGATTTACAATTGTCATTATTTTGTTTGAATGTAATGAATATGTTTTTGCTTAATTTAGGAGAATTTATCTACCATTTGGCCATCATGGTTCCAGC
This sequence comes from Papaver somniferum, assembly GCF_003573695.1. Classification (NCBI taxonomy): domain Eukaryota; kingdom Viridiplantae; phylum Streptophyta; class Magnoliopsida; order Ranunculales; family Papaveraceae; genus Papaver; species Papaver somniferum. The sequence goes on from NC_039366.1 coordinate 9,913,521, forward strand.
TTGATATTAGTTTTGATCTGGTTCAGATAGGTGATATGTGAAGATGATAGTGAATTTTGCGTCTTTGTTAGGACAATGATGGTCTACTGATCATTGATGGTGGTGTTGGTACATATTCACTCTATTGTTAAACTTAAAATTTGCGTTCAATTAATTTAATATCATGATAGACGCAAAATCCATTTCTATGAATTGATTATTATCGTCTGTACAAAAGGAATACTAAATGTGTTATATGTAGATGGTGTTTGTGCCAATTCAAATAACTTGTCACGCATTTTCGTTTAGGTCTGACTTATTCTTCACAATTCCTTCGAATTACCTTTCTAGGATTTGAGAAGGAGAGGCCTAAACTCAAGTGCTTAATCAATTTATGGTGATTTTACATTTTAATTTAGGGATTTGTATGTGAATTCTTATTAGATATGGTTCTGGAAACTTTGCCAAATAGTTCGCGTACCCAAGAAATGAAGGTCAAAGCTCCATTTGTGGCATCCTTTTCGTCGCGAGGGCCTAATTCTGGTTCATGTCATCTACTCAAAGTAAGAATGTTATATCACTAAAATGGTATTAGTCTCCTTCCTTAGGTTTAAGTTTAACATCTTTGCACTAGAAAAGCGCTTGTAAAAATTCAAATCGGTTTATGAAACTTCTGACAAATGTTTAGAGTTGCTAAAAGTTGCATTCCATCGTACTGATTTCCTTCTGTTAATGTTATTGAACAGCCCGATATCACGGCACCAGGCATTGACATTTTGGTAGAATTTACTCCGCTTAGGTCAATAAGTGGTATAGAAGGTGATACCAAGCATTCCAAGTTCAACATCATGTCAGGTGCATCCATGTCATGACCTCACGTCGCTGGTGTTGCTGCTTACGTCAAGTCATTCCATCCAGCTTGGTCTCCTTATGCCATTAAATCTTCCATACTCACCACCGGTAAGAAAAACTCAAAAATCACTCTAAGTCCTATATTTCCAAGTCCATAATCAAAAATAATCCTAGTTATAGTTTGACATTCACAAATTTCTTAGTTTTTTTTTTCCTTTTTTTGCAACTATAATCTGCGTTCGATATCTAGTTCAGCTAGAGAAGATATAAAACTGGCGCCCTTGCATCAATCATTTGAATTCACACTAGATATATCCTTTATTAAAAACTACTGGGTGAACGGTCATTGTGGGTGTGTTCGAAATGAAGTTGTTCACACTCCTGAGAATCAGACTTCAGGTGATAGTGGAGGACTCAGAAAGGGTATCCTTATGTTAAATCTCTACAGATATTTCATCAGTTCTAATAATGTGACAGTCAGTGTTGATGCAAGTTTAGAATAATGCTTTAAGTTTCTTAAGCATCTTACTTGTTGACCGCAGGGTTTGTGTTTTGTGCGAGGCCTGGCAACAGGAAATACACAATTCACAAAAACATTGGCTCATTATACCGACATCTAAAGCTTTCCAATAAAAACTCCATGTCTCCGAAGTAAGCCTACGTGCTAGAGATAAAATAGATGATCGTTATATTCAAATTGATTTTAGTACGGATACTTCTCCTGAAAACATAGACTATAGGACCCACAACTGCAGGAAATTTAAGCAAATAAACTTACTTTTGATGCTCAACAATGTCCTAAGTTATCATACAAGGGAGATACAAATTGTGAACCCCTTCCATTTACCAATATGAAAAACGAGTTGATAGTTGTTAAATTGTTTCAACAACACTAGGAATGACATCCAACGATCAGGTATGGAACTGTCTTGTTAGAACTAGCTTATACTTTTGTTACCATCCTTCATTGTGTATTTTTCGTTTCTCTAGCTATTTTTTAACCCACTGCTTGATAGCGATGGAATAGTGAAGATTGGGGATTTCGGTGTTTCAACTTGTATATTTTACAAGGGTGACAGGCAACGCTCAAGTAATACTTTTATAGTAACTCCATGCTGGTCAGTTATTTTTCCTCTTCAAACACGTTTTTTCTCAGTGAAACCTACTATTTCTTCCATTTTTTTTTTGTTTTTTTTTTTCTTTTTCATTGTTGTACACAATTTGAAATTGGAAACATTCCCATATTTTACAGGGATGGCTCAAATGTTTTGGAGCCGGGATGTTGGTACGATTTCAAGTAAGTGGGTATTTCTTATTTCTTACTGTACCGTATAGAAGTTTTTACTTTGCATGAAAACTACCGATACAGAGAACCCTTGTCTCGTATGCCTATAAGAACCATTATCTACTCTTGTGAAGTTTCTTTGTGTACACAAATTACAGAGTTGGCCCATAATCATGCTCCCTTCTCGAAGTACCCTCCGATAAAGGTAAACAAGTTTTCTGAATGCTTCTGTAAAGCTATTTCAGTAATTCGAAAGAGCTTTTGACTTGTGTCTCTCCCGGTGGTCTTTGTTGAATATATTGCATCAAAATACCTTCATAATATATATTGTATGGATCAACTTCTTCTTGACGGCTGTAGTTCCCTTTGGTTGAATTGATTATATCCACCTACATGTGACCAGAGAATGAAGAAAACAGTCAACTTGGTTACTCAAGTATGGTGTGTTGGGTAGATTTAGCTTAAACAAATTAGAGTCAAAATAATTTTGCTACTTCCTCTGGTGATTGGAGCTTCAGAAATGGTAAACGGTTGGCTATCTGACTTAGACCTACAACAGTTATCCGTAGTGAAAAGCAGTTCGCTCAGGTTATATTCTGATCATTAATTTTATAAACTGAACTTACGACATACAAATTGTTTCTTTCATTATATCGTTGATATATCAGACCAAGAACTTTAGTTGTATTGTTTGATCTAGAAATATGATAAAATGGTGAATCACACAAATTTGGTACATTTCAGGAATTTCTGGTAAAGTGTAAAGATATGCAGAGGCAGCATGCCATTCGATTCCAGGCACACCAAGCTGCTAATGGAGATGCCACATATAGGATGTCAGAGACTTAAACACACTAACTAAATTCATTTAAAGTATTTCATTAATCTATTCCTATGATCTCACTGAGGTCTTTTTGGATAAAGAAACCACACCTGTGAAGCTGTGATCACTTCAACAAATGCTCTCAGTAAGACAAACATGGAAGTGTCAGGCATTCTGCTGGGAGTGAGTGTGTGCACAACTATCACTTCCGTGATTAGATTCCCATTGGGTAATAGTCATTACAAGTAATACCAGTATTGTAAATAGGGATTTCATCTTTCGTTTCTTGTTTAGTCTTTGTTAACAGTAAGCATCATCTGTATATATGCTTATGGAAATTCATGTCAAGGATAATATTGTTTGATTAATAATTAATAAAAATCCAATTTAGTGTTGGTTACCACTTTGGAGATTTTTCTGGGAACGATATTAATAATAAAAACGGTGCACGACTTCATGGAGATGCTTGATTTGGACACGGTGAGTTTTACAGATCCGTGACCATTACACAGATTGGTCACGAAGGGAAATATATTCCGAGACCAATGAGCAAATTTGGACACGGTGAATCTAAATGTTTCGTGTCCAAAACACAAACTTGTCACGGGTGAAATAAAATGACAAGACTAAAGAAGCAGTTGTCACGGTGAAATATATTAAATAGTCACGCGATTTTTCCGTGACCAAATGACATACTTTTGGCCTCGCAGCCTTTGGACACGGTTTCTTACAAAATGAATTACCGTGACCATAGACCTTTGGTCACGGTAAATTACCGTGATGAAAAGCCATTTTTGTACTAGTGAAATAAAATAGTATATATACTATCGAAACGGATGAGTTACCGCCCTTCTAAGGTAATATTTCATACGGATTAGTTACCGTCCTTCTATCTTATTAAGCAATAAGTAAGTAATATTGCAAACGGATGAGTTACCGCCCTTCTAGAACTTAGGAAGAAGCTATGGGGAATCACAAACACTCCTCACAGGGAACCACATAATACATATCACACAACATACCCATTCAATTACAAACTTCATGTTCACCGAAAATAAGAACTCATCATGCTCGCAGATAAGATAAACTCAATGATTACAAGAAGGTTACAGAGTTCCCACCTGATTTGATGACAAGCCACTCCTACTTTGAATTCCTCAATCTACTGGTTCATCCGATGAATCGATCGTTGTTAATAAAGATTAATTGTTAATCACATAAGCACTCTAAAGATTAGCCAAAAAACTCATAACATAATCTCATACAATTCTCTAGTTATAGGCTAAGTGAACTATCTAATGGTTCTAAGCCCATTTATGTTTCTACACCTTTTCATTATCTATCTTTAGGACAAATAAAGATTTACTAATTCAATTAGAATGGTTCTATAGTCCAATAGATGTCTTATGAATATCTACAACTTTGTAGAAGGAACCAACGGTTGATTCAGACCATAAGGTTCAAAATGTCAGATAGGAAAACTAGCCCTAAGCCCAAGTCCATTAAACAAGCCTATTAATCTAAGGCCTGGTCCAACTGGGTTAACTGACGGTCAATAACGGTCAATTAGTCAACTAACTGTCAATGTCTAATGTCAAGGTCAAGTCTTGGTCAAAAAGTCAAGGTCCACTGAGTCAAGTCTGGTTAATGAGTCAACTCAGGGTTAGGCTGATTCACCTCAGTCAGATATCCTAAATCAGCTAAGGACAGAGTCAGACAGACAATCTGACTAGAATGATTGATAGGTCTAAAAAACAAGGCCAAAGCCTTAGCACAAGCCAGAGCCATTGCTCAGGCCAAGAACTCTAATGCACAAAAACACACACACACCACACAGATAACCACATTTAAGCTATACTTAGTTCTATAATCTACATCTAACTTTTATCTTTATTTCAAACAAGCTTTCAACAACAACAACATCATTAGCTTCAGTTTCAACATCATCAACTCCAAAACTTCATTCCTACTCTTCCCATCTATACACACATATGTCAAATCCAATACAAAGTCTTGTAACCCTTAAACCACTACCACCTGCAGTTTCAATTCAAAACAGCTACAAACTTCTTCATCAGCACCAACAGCTACATTCGCAACTCATCTCAACACAACTAAGCAAAACAGCAACACCATAACCAATTCCAGACTGACTCAGACCCTTATATACACATATGGACACATCCTGAATTTCGGTAACTTCTACTGTATTATCCTCATCCACTGTATCAACTCATCACTACCCGCAATACCAATACCAGCACCATTTCTGTACCATAAACCCTAACAGTTCATTTATAATCTTCAATTGTAACTCAACAGTTACCATCAAGCTACTATTCTATGGCAACATTCTCATTATAAATTCCTACAATCCACAACTGCAATTCATAGGTCTTCAATTTAAAACTTCAGCAACACCTGCAATACCAACACCATGCTCAGGTCACTTCTGCCATTCCTTTTTAGGCACAACAGCAACAACCACAGCTAAACTGCAAATTCATAAACCTAACATTCTTTCTTCTTTTCCATACATCCCATAAGCTACATCACCTCCTGATACCACCAGCCACTATTATCACCATACTCATCTCATTCCCCTGTAATGCATATACATCTCAGCTCTCCAAATTCAAATTCATAAACATGCCACCAGCAACTGCAGTTTCATTCACTAACATTATCTCAATACAACCCATTTCTAGTTCAACTTGTACATCTAGAAAATCAGCAATTACCAATCAAACTTATCAGTGATTCTTTCTTATAATAACCTAGCATTCAACCAAAACTCTACCAACATCACTATCAATAACTCCCTGTAAAGCAACTCCAACGAACCAACCTGTTTCTTGTTCATTTCGCATTTCATTTGGAGCACCAATTCTATCACAAATGCATCATCCATTTATTCCTTCTTCAATTCTCGAATTCAAAACCCCTAATTTCAGAAGAATCCAATTATAACTTCTCTCTTTAGTTTGCAGCTCAACTCAGTCAAATCTTCTCAAATGTTAGCTTATCTGCTTGAACTTCTAAAACCCATCAAACAACCAGGAAACTCCATATGTATAGATCATCTCCATCACCAGCAAAATACACAGACCACACCAATTGATTTCCAAATAGAAATCGAATTCAATCACCACTTCTCAGTTCATCATTCTCATCTGAAATACCCAATTCAGAAACCCTAATCCTCATCCTCAATTCGCTCAAACCCTAACCTGTGAAACTGATTTCCTAGAGAAACTAAAATTAAACCTTATACAACCCCATTTATTCTAATTAACAACAAACCCAAGAATTGAAACCCCAAAACAAACTCAATTTCACAAACGAAATCAATCAAAACAGAAACTCTAAATTCAATCTTCGAATTACCTTTCTCTGTGAATTCTGAGTACAATAATCGATTCAACATCGACATCCTCAAGCATACCTTGATCTCCACTCAATCCTCACGATCTCATAATTTAATTTCATCTCTCAAAACTTCCAGAATCGCCAGAGAGAAAGCGAAGAAGAATAGAAGAAGAAGAAAGAGATAAGAAGAATAAGAGAAATAATTTCTCTTCGACATGTGTTGATAATGAGGCAAACGAGATTTACTAAGGCACCCAAGAAACGGATAATGGCAGCCTGGGTCGGTCTAAAGCAAAAATATTAGTTTACCCTTTATAATAATCCGACGATATCTTCTTCCTCTGATATCCGAATGATGCGTTTAAGTAATCCAATTCGGATAACTTTCAGTGATTCTAGTTTGGTATGTAAACTAATGTTAGATTAATCCTATTAACCAACGGTCGTGTTAAACCAATCGAGTCATTGACGATTAAATCGTCTCTTGATCATCACTAGACCAGTCAAATGTCGTTGACGAGCTTGAGGGTCCTTACAGGACTGGGGGATGGAAAGGGCGAGAACAGGCCCAACAAAAGAAGGGAAAGTTCGTAGATCCAGTCTACACGAAGCTGAACACTCCCCTATCTGAGATCCTCAAACAGATTGACGGAAAGCATAAAATCACTTATCCATGAAACATAGGTCAGCAGCCAGAGCGGGATAAAAACAGAACTGACTTCTGCGAGTTCCATCAATTCCATAGCCACACGACAGACTCGGTAGGGACTTGAAGAAGATGGTGCAAGATATGATCGATGAAGGAAAGCTTCAAGAGTATATCGCGCAACCAGTGGTCCCACTCGTAGCAGGGGCACCCGTACATCGGGTGGAAATCCCTTGTGAGTCGCAATATTTAGGGTGCAATACAATATCGCACTCGACAATCGTAATCCCCACACGTGAAGGAAATATTATAGGACGAATTCACAAACGCAACTTCGCGGTTGATGAAGTCTATAGTGTCGCTAGAGAGCCCCGATAGAGGAGTGGATGAAATTACCTATCAGTTTCTCAACCTCGGAGGCACCAGACAGAGGGCGAAACCACAACGACCCCCTAGTGGTCACGATAGCTATCGCACTTCCTGAATGCGAATGCAAGATGGAAACACCAAAGACATCTCCTTGGGCGATGCCATAAATCATGATCGACGGAGGAAGTTCCGTCGAGATCTTGTTTTACGAAACATTCAAGCAGATGGGTTTTAGAGACGATCTCCTGATACCTTCCACCTACAACATATTTGGCTTCAACGGATCCACAACTCGCCCTAAAGGCGAGGTGACATTAGAAATCCGGGTGGGACAATCCACACCCTAAAAACTTTCTGTGTGGTAGATGTATTATCACCTTACACAACAATTATCGGGCGATCTTGGGTCCACGAGATGAATGGAGTGGCCTCGACCTACCATCAAAGGCTAAGGCTCCCTACGCTTAACAGAGTAGCGGAAATCAGCTAAACCAAAAGGTGCAAGGGATTGACCCAAACAATTAGGTGTTCAAATGTCAAGCCCAAGAGGAGAAGTATGCTCAAGCCCACAGTGGGTGTATAAATCCACAAGGAAAATAAGCGTGGGCGGAAACATCAGTCAGCCAATGGCTCGACTCGGCTAGACCCACCCAGCCGACTCAGTCAAACTCGGTGGGCGTAAACATCCGCCAGTATACAAGTTCGGGGTGCAAAAATCCAGGGGCCACGTAGCTAAGTTATTCCTCAATGCGCTGATTCAGGACTCTGAAATTAAGTTACGACGCAATCCACTGAATCAGGACTATGGAATTAAGTTGGCGTCGCAATACACTGAAACATTACCAACTGGCCGGCCGGATGGAGCCGCCGGGATCGGTAGATGGAAAAACGCCACTGGTGAACTGCTGCTGCCACCGTCGCCGAGGAAGTCGCCGTCTCTGACAATCTGCTGCTATTAACGTTGCCGGAAAAGATACAGTCGTCGGCCACCTGCTGCTGATGACGATGATGATGTCATGCTGACGTAATGACGGAAAATGCTGACGACGTCTTTTAATGGTAACAAAATATTCTTGGCATATTCTAACGTCGTTAACTGTGAACGAAATATTCCTGGCATATTCTAACGGTGTTAGTAACAGAAACATAATATTCCAACAGTATCAGCATCTGCTGACGTCAGTGCCCAGCTGCTGATGACGTGGTCGACGCTGGTTGGACGGAGTCGCTGACGAGGCAACGCTGAGTGGCTGGCACCTCCTTGACTTTACTTGGACCCTTTCACATGGGCTTCCATGTATGATGCTAATGAGGCCTAGCTATTTTTTTCTTAGTTCGTTGTACATGGGCTTGCACATAGAGCCCTTTTAGGGCCCAATTTGTATATATTTGGCTAATATGAGGAACATATTTCTGATGCAGAATATTAGGGTACAAACTCTTATATATTTACACCGATTTCTTAAGAAAATTAATATACTCGTTAAATTAAGGGAATTTTAGGCGCAGGTCCAAAAAAAAGAAATCTTACCGCCAGGCCCACAATTAATTTCTGATACAGTCGCAGCCATAATTATTTAAAAATATTTAAAACGTACTGAAAGACTCTATTACCTTTCATCGTTTTTGGGCATAATTTTTTTTCTTCTCCGCCGGTTTCTTTCCCTATTCCTCCACTAATCTCTGTAACGGATCTGCAAAGATTTTTTCTCCATCATTTAAAGAAATAAATCATTTAAAATCGATGATTCAAAGAAGTAAATCATTTTTGACTAAACCCTAGAATACATTTTAACAAAAATGGATGAAACAGACGAAGAAGAAAAAATCAAGTAGAAGAAACAGAAAAAAAGTTATGCAGCTAAATTTTCCCTTATATTGTCTTATGCACTAAACAAAATGATGCAGAAGACATTATGCACGTGCATAAAAATCCATAAATCAGAAAAGTGAAAAAAGTAATGCATAAGACAATATGCAGCTAAAACAAAATAATGCATAATGTCTTATGCATCTAAAAAAACTGATGCATAATCAGAAAAAGTGAGAAAAGTAATGCATAAGAGACATTATGCAGTTATGCTTATCATAAATCACTGCAGATGCAAAAAAAATATGCATAACTAGTTATGTAGTACAAAGAAAATGTGCATAACAAGTTATGCAGTACAAAAAAAATGTGCATAACCAATTATGCAGATGCATAACTTGTTATGTGGCACAAAAATAAATGTGCATAATCAGTTATGCAGATGCATAACAAGTTATGCTGTACAAAAAAAATGTGCATAACTAGTTATGTAGTACAAAGAAAATGTGCATAACTAGTTATGCAGTACATAGCTGAGATATCATCATCAGACATTGTCAAGGTTAATCCCAATGCTACACCAAGAGCTGCAAGGTGGGAATTTGCAGCAATGAAGAAAGCAATGCTCAAGAAGCATATTTCAAGCTTAGAGGTACTTGTTTATGAACCTTAAGAATGAATGTATATTTCAAGCATATGAAAGCAAACATGCAGAACTGCATAACTTATTATGCATAACTTGTTTAACTGCAGAAAATACGAACATTGTTTAACTGCATAACATCTTATGCAGATCCAAAAATAATTGCATGACCTGTTATGCATTGTTTAGAGTATCTGCATAACTTGTTATGCATATAAGAAGTGTTATTGTTTTTGTTAAGCATTCCCTGCGTCACTTATTGTTTTAATGCATAACATCTTATGCAGATCCAACATTGACTACATGACAAGTTATGCATTGTTTAGAGTATCTGCATAACCTGATATGCATATAAAGTTATGCCTTCCCTGATGAGTGTTATTAAAACATGTTGCAGTTTTAGGAGAACTTTAGAGATGAGTACAATGCAATGGAGTTGGAACTCTGTGAAATCGAAACTAAAAGATTGAATCGAAAAGATCTGCATTGATCGTAAATTCAAAAACAAGCTTAAAATATCTAAAAATCCATTCTAAAACCTAAATTAAACTCTGTAACTTAAAATAATAGATCATAATCTTAAAGAAACTAAAACCTAGAATTGAATCAAGATTAAACAAGATCAGAATCAAAGTTAAACAAGATCAGAATCAAAGATAAAACGAACGAACCTTAGCTTGAATTTCAGATTATCTTTGCTAAGTAAATTGAATCTCTCAATCAGCTCCTTCACAACTCTCGATAATTCAATACTTCAGCTCTCGCTCCGGCTCTATCTCAATCTCTCAGAACAAAATCTCAATACAAAATCTCAATACAAAATCTCAAAACATAAAGTGAGGTTAAACTTGGAAATATAATAAAAAGAAAACTGAATTTTGAAAATTTTGGGTTTCGGCAGAATTTATACGCCGATTTTGGGTGCGCGTGTGAACTTTTACACGCGTGGGTTTGACAGTGGTGGAAGGTGAGAAAATGGGTGTGGCTGTAGTTTTCACATAAATTAATAATAGAATTATATTTGATCTTGCACAGGACACAGGTTAAAGTTTAACTTATTTCAGTCACAAGTTAAAAGGTTTTGTAGATGGTGACTTTGGTTTTTTTTCGACATATACAACCGTATATAGGATTCTGCTGAAGCTCTAATTTGATTTAGATATTCGCTACTATATTTTAATTTTTTTTTGTCTGTCATCGGTATAAGTATTTAAGAAATTTGACATGAATTTCTCTTTTCTAAGCTTGTTATTAACTAGATTTTATTAATATTTCGTTTTAGTACGTTGAAATCGACCCTGCATCTGCCATTTACCTCTTTCATCCTTTCATCCATTAAACTGTTCCTGAACCTAGAAAGTAATCCCCTCTCTAGATATGTAGTTTGTATATGTGATATCGTTTCTTCTTATTTATTTCGTTTTTCTTTGCGGTGTTAAATAGGTTGGGTCAAGAAACATCTCTTCTCAAGCACAAGAGCGGAGAGCCTTACTGCTAGAGATCTTGAAACTGCACTTTGCAAAGAAGTTAGAGAACTTAAGGAAGTGGCTTGCAAAGAAGTTAGAGAACATAAAGAAGTGGTCCTGGGGGTTTAAGATACTTCTTGTTGTATCATTATATATATATCTTTGTAGCTTAGCTAGTCGATGATTTTTCAAATTTCGTAGGAGTTGGAGTTTGTTTTAACAGATTTGTACGATGTGTTTGTATGACATGATACTCATGCATTTATTTGTCTTCTTACTTTTTTGATAGTGATCATCTGGACACCTCCAAAATTTAATCTCAGAGATTGGACGGGGATTCTGGGGTTACCTTTGGCGCTCACGATTGTTGCCAGTGCACAAATAGTAACACGAGGTATTTATACGAGGTTTTATGTTTTTGGTTTTTTTTTGCTGTCTCCTCTTGGTTTGTCTAGCTATAATCACTACTTATCTGGAAGCTATGGAGATCACAAGGTAAATTGTACGTTAATACAAAACCTTCAGGATGAACTGAAGGAGGTGAGGTCGCGGTGGAAAGAGCAAATTAATTTGTAAATTAACCCTAGCTCTTCAGATCGACTGTCATCCAAAAAAGTCCTCATAGACTTGCAAAATGTGTTGTTCCAGTTATTCAAAATTTTCCTTGAGATTCCTGAATTAAGATCTTTCTAGAAGTTGCTACCTTCCTTTTAGGTTTCTTCTTTGTGAAAAGAAAACCTGACTTTGCAAGTGATAGTTAAGCGGCTGGCTAGTAAATACGCACATCCACCAAGAATTCAAGCATCTAAAACCGAGTCTGAATTCTAAAAAAAAAAGGGACTGTCCGCTTTGGGAAGGTCATCAGTTGTACCTGCTTAATGGATTTCCAACTCGTGTAGAAATCCAAAGCAGCAAGGCTCGCTATGTTATTGAGTTGTGGATTTTATGGCTTGACACCGACGTACCAACAATCCAAGTTTATCAAACCTCAGTTATGAGCATAAATGTTCATGCATGTCACCCAAGTATAGTTTCCTCAGAAATCATGCTTGGCTGTGAGGACGAACCTGACATGACATCTTATTTTCCTAAAAAAATAAAATTGACATAAAATAAAATATTGAAAATGATCCTCACACCAAGCACAACCATTACCAGAATTTGCAATTTAGCAAGTGAAAAATCCTAATAAAAGGCATTAATATTATCTGGATTAACTTCTTGCAATAAAACAGAAAAAAGATAACATTAAAATATTCATATTACTAATGAACTACTGTCACCCTAGTGTGAGTCACATTAGCTAAGCTAAACGATTTTGAAAATACTAAATAAATAGAGTTTTACTGTTCTAGGAGAAAAATAAAAACAACCCAAACTGCTCCTAAAAGTCTTCTTACTGTCTAGCTAATATACTCCATCATCTAGCAATCCATCAAGCAGGGTATCGTCACCTATTTTAGATAGGTTTCCGTATCTGATTCAGAGAGTAACCCAGATATTTTCTCTCGCACGTCATCCATCTCGGAAATAGGCTCAACCTCTGCCTTTGTCCTCGCATTCTTGAGTACCCTTATCCTTGATTTTATTGCGCGTAAACGCTTACCATGCTCCAGCAGTTTAGTTTTAACATTCTGCATCCCGCACATCCCTTTTTTCACATGTTCAAATCTTTCCCGCAGCCATCCGATGCTAAATTCAAGTTTCTCCGCCACTGTTATCATATCCTCCCATGATCTAGGGGTGTAAATTGGGCCGGGCTAGCACGTTTATGGCACATCACGACACGTTTATATTTGAGCACAGCACGGCACAACACGTGACCGGCACAACACGGGCACAACACGTTTGTTTAATGTGCTGTGTTGTGCCCGACAAATAGGCACATCAGTACGGCACAACACGCGGCACAACACAGCACGGTTAAAAGCACAGCACAACACGGTTAAAAGCACAACACAACACAACACGACACAACACGGGTAAAAACACAGCACGTGTAAAGCACGCGAAAAGCACGTGAAGCACGGCCTACTAGTCAAACCCCTTATTATTTGACGGTCCATTACCTATAAGTCTATAACCAAACCACGTGCATAGCTAGAAGTACTAACACGTAGCTAGTTTCAATACTCCCGTTATCATGCCGTTACCTAGACACGACCTATGTTGGCAAACACTGTATGACTGACTACAAAACTAGTATTATAAGCGAATAGAAAATTTTGAGTTCTCATTTCTCTTTCTCGCAAACCCTTGGGAAGAAAAAAAACCAGGCAGCCGCTGGTAAATCTTCTAACAAATCTAACCTAATGTCTTTATCTTTACTCTCTGATAGCACTCTTTCTCTCTATTTTCATTCCGTCTAATTAATCTGTTTATATTTACTTGACAAGATTTGGTTTCGGTGGGATTTTTTCAGCAATTTGAAGCTCAAGTTTTGTTTTTTTTTCCTTAAGTTAGTCTTTTGAGTTCTGGTTTGGTAATTTACTCAATCGGACTTTGTATTATTTAGATCTGTGATTTTTCAAGAGGTTTCATGCATTTTTTGGTGATGAAGTGTTTGTGATTTTAATTTTAGAATACGAACATGAAGTGTTTGTTAAAATGTTTGATTTGCATTTTTGTTTTTGTTTTAATCGATCTGTGTTGGGGTTCCTACTTATTAATTTCTGATTTTTATTTGCAATTCATATTTACCAAATGCTTCATTTAACCTGTATGGTGTTCCATCTAAACATATTATGTTTATGTTTGGCCTTCCAGATATGGTGTTCTTCAAACAAGATGAAGCCTTCAATGCAGATTAATCAATTCCTATTATTATGTTCCTGTTTAAGTTACTGATCTAAACTTATATATATTTTTTTTTTTATTTTCCTAACATATTACCTGGTTAGGTTATTGATCCGCATGTGCTTGGTTTAACACCATTTATTTTTGACATTTTCAGGTGTACTTGGTGAAGAAAGCTATTAAATCAAGTCCCACAGATTGAAATCTTGCTTATCGCTCTAGTTTGACTCCCTTTTATTTTATAAATTTACTGTTTTTCTCCAATTTATATTAGGTTTGTTTATAAGCTATGGAATCTGGTGCTGGTGAATCTACTAACCCATTGAGTACTATAGATTTAGATATGCTTGAGGCCAACCGGGAAGTCCCTGCTGGTCAGGAGAATGCACCTTCCTCTCTTCCTAAAACAAGAAAAAGAACCTCCGAAGTTTGGGCTCATTTTGAAACTAAAGAGGTTATGTTTAAGGGAAACTTGGTATTAAGGGATGTATGCAAACACTGTATGACTGACTACAAAACTAGTAATGAACCTGAGATTAATAGCGGGACTGGTCACTTATAGTCAGGGTAGGTAATTTTACTTATAGTCAGAGTAGAATGAGAGAAGGATTAGTTGATTTCATTGTAAATTCCGAGAACCCCTTAGCTCTAGCTGAAGATGAGGATTTTGAGGAGTTTATTCAACTTTATCTTCAACCTGCTTATAAAAAAGTTAGTAGAAATACATCTAGAACTGATATTGTGAAGAAATTTGATGGAAGGAAAAACCTTTTGATTGCTGAATTTGCTTCACATGCTACTGGTATATCTTTTACTTCGGATATGTGGACAGGATGTAATGGATCTCCTTATATTTGTGTTACATCTCATTATATTGATGCTAAATCTTGGATGCTAATCAAAAAGGTAATTGCTTTTCGTACTATTCCTTATCCTCATACCGGTCGCCATATTCATGAAGTTATCTTAAATATTTTGAAAGAGTATGGTGTTGAAAGTAAATTTTTCAGTCTTGGTTTGGATAATGCTGCTGCAAATGTTAGTGCTATTGACTGTTTTCAGCGTTCTGTTGTGCCTCCATATCCTGATTTTGCGAAATTGTTTCATGTTAGATGTGCATGTCATATCATTCATTTGATAGTTTATGATGCTATAAAGGTGATTGACGAAACTGATAACTTGGACTTTATTAGAAAAATTAGAAGTGCAATCCTTTACATTACTCATGCTCCTTCTAGGTTACAAGAATTTAAGAAGTCTTGCCAAAATTTTGCTCTTAAACCTAGATCATTTGGATTAGATGTGCATAATAGATGGAACTCTACTTACATGATGTTGAAAGCAATTGAAGGTTATGAAACCGTAATATTGGATGCCCTTATTGATTCTGACTATGAACTGGACATGATTGACTACTGTGGCCCAATCTCAATCCGATTTTGGTGAACTAGATCCATCAGAAAGATTGTTATCAACTTGTTCTACCACTGTTTCAAGTGGCACATCTAATACCAATTCAATCTCTGAACTTGTTAGGTATTTAGAGTTGGATGTCACTGTTTTCCTTGGAAGTAAGGAATTGGGGAGTAATTTTGATATTTTGCAATTTTGGAATACTCATGGAAATAGTTTTCCAATTTTGCAGATTATGGCTCGTGATTTACTGACTCCGCCTGCATCAACAGTGGCTTCGGAGTCTTGTTTTAGTTTGAGTGGGAAAATTTTGAGCAAAAAAAGGATCCGACTTTCCCCTGATATTTTGGATGCTTTAGTGTGCTCAAAGGATTGGAATGACGCTCGGAAGAGAAGACAGGAGTTTAATGATGAATATGAGGAAGTCTTCTCAAGGTTCGATGGTTAAATTGTCACTGGAAGGTATGTAAAGATAGTATCCTATTGTTTTGTTTTAGTTCTTTCAATTGTTACCCCTTTTTAAGATACACTAGCTTAAAGCAACAAACACTTTGTAGAGTACTGGAATTGGGCAAATGTGAACAATTCTTTCCATCAACATTATAAATCATTGTTCATTTTATTTTGTGATTAAATTCATTCTAAATGTTTCTTCACAGGTGATTCCACTTTTTTGACATGGATCTCGCAGAGCCATGAAAGCTTACAAATACTTTTTGTGCTGCTGATTAGCTATGCTTGGAATGTGCAGTTATGTAAAGCTATATTCTGGATGCAGTTAGTTTGTAAAGCTATATTTTGGATGTACATTTATCAGATGTTTTCTCTTACCCCACAACTACAAGGTTTTGTTCAGTATGGTGAAATTGCATATTTTGGATGTATAGAGCTTGTTCTCTGCTGAATATTTGCTCTTTTTCTTTTCTTTTTTTTTTTCCTGTTTAGTTAATGGGGTATACCCCATTTCCTTTTTAACTTGTAAGCTGGACTGGTGGTTCACCAATCAGACTTGTGGGTTGCCTATGTTTTTTATCTTAATATATATAATCTTTTTGGTATATTACGTATAGCACGTGTGCCGACACAACACAGCACGGCACAGCATGTGAATAAATGGGCTGTGCCCGTGGGCTGTGTTGTGCCAAGCTTTTGACTAATAAAACACAGCCCAACACATCACGTTTAAATTGTTGGCACAGTCCAGCACAACACGTAGCACGCCAAGCACGTGACTTTGTGGGCTGGGTTGTGCCGGGCTGGCACGTTTTACACCTATACTCCCATCTCTCAATCATTTCAGCTGATAAATCTACATAATGGCACTTGTTCATATCTGTGATACAACTCATCAAGTCTTTAACCACCAAAACTAGGGCCTGATATGAGGCAATCGGCATAACATTGGTCGAAGACCATATTTCATCCATATCTGCTTATATAGCGGCGCTTGCTTTTCCAGAATATGGAAGCCTCCAATATCTTCAAATTCCTGCTTGTCATCGCGAAAAGTAACTTTGCTTTTATCTTGTCCTTTGCCAAAAGGTTGTCCGGCGCCTGGATAATCACCAAATTGCATAACCTTTTCTGCGTTTCTCTCGTTGTCGTATTCGGTAACAAAATCGTCTATTATTCTACATGAAACCTCAACTCTAATAATGCATGTACCATGCACAATGTATCCTTCATCAGGGTCGTGGAGGTCACTTAGAGGCATGAAAGTCGACGAACCCCAACCGTAATTACCGTCTTTGTCGAACTTGTGTTTCAATCCTACATAGTAAAAAAAATATATATATTATACGTGTAATGTTGCAGCGTATGTACAAAATAAATAATTTAGATTAACAACGGTGTTAAGTTAGTTTATAGAAAATATACCTTCTGTCGCGCTTTCATTAGGATCGTATAGATTAAGAACGGAAGCGCTGAACTCTGCAGTCGGATAATTGTTCCAGTCCACAGGGATTAAGTTATATTGACAAGTACTCAAATACATCTCCATACCCCTTTGGATAGATCTGTACTTGCCTATAAAACATTGAAAATTCAGGGTTATGGGTTTTAAACAAGAATAAATTTTAAAGAAAAAAAACAAACAAAAATAAATAAATAATAATCAATGCAATTAGGAGTAGACATGACATACCATTCGAAACCACCAAGAGAGAAAACATCAGAGCATAGTCCTTCTTCAGAGTTCACCTTCGCGAAGTCGTTGATGATCCAATCGAATTTAGTAGAAGCATAACGATTATGTATCAAGGATGCCATTCTTAGTAATACAATTAATCGAGGTAACAAACGACGACGATGATACTAACAATCAAAACACTAACAAGTATGAAACTCTGACCCTGGACTTCCAAAACTTTTAAAACTCAAACCCTAATCAATAATGAAACTCTTACCCTAGACTTTCAAAACTTTTAAAACTCAAACCCTAATCAATAATCTTTGCTATTTTAAACTCCCAAGTCTTTTCCCTTTTTAAACTGAAACTTCTAGAATTCTAGATTAAGATGATTGAACGAGTGCTCCGTAAGTTTCTGGCATTCAAGACTTAGTATTCCAACGACAGACCTAGGTGTGGAAAAGTAAGAAAAAAAAAAAGAAATATGTAACTAAAAAATCTATCGAGATCATTTTTCGTTTTACCGATTCCTGCAGGCGTTGAGATGTTTTTTTCCTTCCTCGACCACTGGGTTGGGGACGTTAGGAACCGCTTAGGGCCCAAAATCAGCAGAATTGGTGAGCTGGTTGAACCATAACTAGGGATGCACAAACCCGACTCAACCCACCGACTCAACCCACACCCGCCTGAAATTATCCACACCCGACCCAACCCACCTAGGAGCGGGTCGATTATGGGTCACAACATCAAAACCCATAGTATTGTGGGTCGACTATGGGTCAAAGCTTCCCTCACCCGACCCAACCCACCCACCCACCTAAATATTTCTTAGTTAATATTAACCCTTAGATTACCTATCCTAGATGAATCACAGCCGTTGGAGTAGTGATATATAATGCCTAAACCTAAATCGCTAACTTCACTTCAGTCTTCACTTCTTCAATCACTTCCTTGAATAGTCTTTTATCTTTTGAGCTTCGAATAATTGAACTCATTTCTTGTAATTTGTATGCACTTTGCAACTTTGCACCAACTTCTTACTTTTCTGGATTATAATTATCATTTGTTTACACTTGACTTGGGGTCAGTTCTTTAATTGTCATCTGTAAGAGTCTTAGGTAAGTCTGTAACTTTTTTTTTTGATGCAATGTAACTGTAATGTGTATTTTATGGTGGGTAACCCACCACCCACCCGACCCAACCCATTGTAATGTGGGTCGGGTGAAAACCGACCCATTGTTATGTTGGGTTGGTTTGGGTGACAACTTCTGCTACCCACCATCAGTGGGTTGGGTGGTGGGTGAGGTCAAACCCGACCCAAACCGACCCATGTGCAGCCCTAACCATAACCTATTTTTATTTTATTTTGACTTTGAAAAAAATGTAATAAGGCAAAAGCCCCCATTTTAAAATTACAGACTAACGAGAGTCAATAATGACTTTCCAGTGTGTGATCAGTTCACGGAAGAAGATAAACTTAAAATGGTTTTTGTTTCCCCACAATCATATAACAGATGTTTAACTTCTATCATTGTCTCTCTTTCTGATTTGGGCCTTTTGTAAGCCATTACTCGTCTGTTTCTCTCATCTCATATAGCCCAAACTATCGCAAAGTTAAGAACGATTTTTTAGGGACCGTGTTTTTTTTTAGGGGACCATGATTTTATTAGGCCACCTTCCCTATAGTTATAAGGGGTGTCCTAAAGTATTGAAATGACTAAGTTACCCTTAACCTAATTTAATTTAAAACCAACCCAATAACCACATATATATATATAACCACCACCTCCTCCCACTACCACCTCCTACCATCGCCGATTACCACCACCACCACCTCTGATTACCACCACCACCACCGCCGATTACCACCACCACCACCTCCGATTATCACCACCACCAACCACCGATTACCACCACCACCTCCGATTACCATCACCACCAACCACCACCACCACTATACATATATATAGCTTAATTTAAAACATTAACAAAGATATTCTCACAAACCCATTACTTGTCATTCGTTTTTGGTTGAATAAATGAGAAGTAATCATTAAAATGAGTTGAAAATGGAAGTTGCAGAGAGGTTTAATTGAGGGTTTTTTTTTTCAGAGAAAAGTTCGGTTATCACGAATTAATTTTTTCTTAACCGAACTCAGAGTTCGGTTGATTCGCAAAAAAATACTTTTAACCGAACTCCTTGTATTAGAACAACACAAGTCCATAAGTTCGGTTCCTTCGAAAAATAAGGATATCACCGAACTTTAGTTTACGAAAATAATGAGAAGTCCACAAATTCGGTTCGTGCGCAAAAATGTTAAGTTTTCTCTGTAACCGAACTCTACCTTTGAAACTTCGTAACCAAACTCTACCTAATTCGCCAAGAATTAAATTTCGTAGTAACTGAACGTTTTCCTAATTGCATATATGCATATATAAGCCCAGTTCGGTTGATTCACAAAATATGTTGAAGTTTGCGAACCAAACGAACTTCTAACACTAGGTTACTTTTAACCTGCAGTTCGGTTGGGAACTTGGTTGCGTTGAAGTTTGCGAGCTAACCGAACACACAAGATGTACCCAAATAAATTGTTAAGTTCAAAGTTCGGTTACCTACCATTGTATCTGGCACTAGGGGTGTCAACGGGTCCGGGTCCTCCCGGGTATCACTAGACCCGGACCCGGATCCTACTTATAATGGTCGGGTCCGGTTCCTAAACTTGTGAACCCAGAACCGAACCCGTTTAAATACCCGGGTACCCGTCGGTTCCGGGTATCCATTGGGTCTTAATAAAACTATTTAAAAAACCTCAAAAACTTACAGGGGGTTAGTCCACGAGTGAGTTGGAGGGAGTTTAATGTATTTTGAATCTTGGGGATTTTGAGGGAGTGTAAGAAAGTATTGAGAGTTTGAGAGAGTTTGGTGTGTTGAGTGTAAGGAGTTTGAGAGACTCTCCCAAAATCTCTACTTTTTTGAGAGATTTGGAGTGAGGCAAAAATACACTATAAACTCCCTAGAACTCCCCAGAACTCCCCAAAAAAAACAAACTCCCTATCATTCTAATTTTTACCACTAACAGGGAGTTTAAGAGTTTCTTTCAAACTCCCCCACGACTAACGGGGTTTTCTAGGGAGTTGGGAAGACTCTTCTAAACTCTCCCACGACTAACGGGAAAAAACACAACTACACCCAACTCCCTTGAGGACTAACACCCTGTTAATATATTTCTCTTTTTGGCTTGGATTTAAGTAATTTTGATAAAAATTTATTATTATTTCTTATTAATGTACTAAATAAAGGTTAAATGTAAGAGAAAAAATTTAGATGAGTAAAATATCAAAGCTAAAACTAGCAAAAATACTTGTAATTTTGCTAAAAACATGAATAAAAGAATGAATAAACGGGTACCCAACGGGTATTACCCGTTTGGACCCGTTTAAATTCGGGTCCAATCGGGTAATTACCCGTCGGGTCCTAAGTAGCTAATGGGTCCAACTTTAGGACCCGGAACCGGACCCAAATATACCGGGTCCGGGTAATGGGTACCCATTGACAGCCCTATCTAGCACCCTCTTCTTATGAGATTATCATTGTGTGTATCTGCAAGTTGTTCAATCAACCATTTGTAGCATAATCAATGGCTATTATTTTCTTGCACACACCGAGGAGGGTTGGTCCTTGGTATCTCTAGAAGTTATGCTAGAGGTGCATCAAAGTTCGGTTACGAAGCAAAGCTACCATTGTTGAGACGATCTTTGCTGTCAATTTTTTTTGTTGAGACGATCTTTGCCGTCAATTTCTTTTTTGTTGTTTTTGAGACGACTCTCACCGTCTGGTGATATGTACAGAGCATGAGCATAACACTCTCACCGTCTTATGCTCATGCTCTGTACACTGTTATGACTCTTCAACCTCAACATGGAGCTCAAATCCTACTACACATACTCTAAGTTACAGAGATATCATGATGACAATGTGATCCTTAATCTCAAGAATAGCGTATACTAATTTTATGTTCTATTTTATTACAATATTCAATATTGCACATCATCTATCGAAAAATTACTTTCACTCATGTATCTAGCGTATAGTACTATCCTGCTGTACGATACACAAATAATAAATTTATACAAACCATAGTCGTGTCTCAACTCATGTCTGCAACTTTCCATATAAACTGGCGTATACAACTTTGGTCCTGCGAACAAGTATCATACTCAACACAGCTGCAACAATGCAGAGTCCAGATAGAATCATGGAACTAAGGAAGAAGCAGATAGAGCCTTCACATTTCAGCGGTTCATTGGCAGTCAAAATAACATCAGTTATCCTCCCGAACACGCCTCTGGAAATGTGTGACAGCTTCCAATTCAATCCCGCTTGTTTCTTAGCTTCACTGTCGTATATGGAACTAGCTATAAGACCAGAAAAAACTAGCGAGCCTGCTGGATTTGCAAGTATGAGAAAATTGTACAATGCCCCAAATTTCTTCAACCCAAAAAGCTCTGATGCAGCAGCTGGCACGATTGCCCAATGAGCACCATACCCAAGTCCAATCAGCAAAGTACCAATGTGCATAGACCCAGGCCAACCCATTGCAAAGAAGAAGTGCCCAATTGCCATCAATACTTGCGCCACAGCCATGCTCACTGGCCTTGGATAAGCATAATCCCTGGCAATATATCCAGATAGATCAAGCAATATGAGGAAAGAAAACAAAACCAGACTTAAGATATGGACATACATATGTGATTAAAAGGAAATAGGCTATACTTGACAACAATCTCGGAGAAGTAGCCTCCACTAATGCGACCGAGGAAATTCCAAATGCTGATCATGGATACAAATATATGTGGGTTATCATATCCTAAAGATTGGCTCATTTGACCAAGATTATCAATCACTGTTAAGCCAGAGCCTGATCCCAAAAGAAAACAAGTAAAGATGAGCCAAAAATCTGCTTTTATCAGTGCCTGTGTCAATGTAAAATCCTCGCCTCGACGTGGACCCTTTCGCCTCTTGATTCTCACAGCTCCTGCCGCAGCTGCTTTATATATTTTGGCTTTCAACTGTGCGATGCGTTTTTTCCTTTCATTCACATCAATCGTTTCTTCTTCAGAGGACTTTTCGTCATCAACTTCACTGAAATTAACTTCATTATTCAAATCCTGGCTAGAACTGGTTGATTCTTGTTTTGGAGTTTCAGGTAGAAGAGGTTCTTCAGCAAGAGATCTCCGGCTCGAGAAAAGAGCCAAAGACAATGGAATTACGATTGGAATCACTAAAAGAATAAACAATATAACTGTGAAAATGATGATAACATAGTGGCTCAGATCAAATAGATCTTCCACTAGCATGACCCCCATCAGATAGGCAGCCAAAACAAGGCACACACTGTAGATAAATGTGAAGCTTGAAGCATCAGAAGGTCCTATTTGTTTGTGACCTCCAACAGGTCTAACAATAAACATAAGCGCAATAACAACCATCGCTGGTCCAACTGCAACCATAAAAATGATCCCTGCATGATCAGGGTCATAAATCAGCGCATATATCTGAGTCATAATAGCACCAGCCAAACCTGCAAACCCCTTAAGTATGCCCACTACTGGACCTCGACTTCTCGGGAAATTCTGCACGCACGAAACTAATGACGCAGTGTTGAAGTAGGTTTCCCCATTTGTCCCAACGAGTATAAGAATACACATCTGGATAAGAAAGAAATTGGATAAGATTGTAACCTTGGCATGCAAAATGAGACTGACATAAGATATGTTAATCTTACAGCTCCAGCATGGGTCGAATTACACCGGAAACAAAGACATAAGGAGTCATAGACTTAATCAAGTACTACCTCTGCGCCTAAAATGAAAAAGTGATAGTAACAATTTTGCAGAAATTGAGGGAGTATGTAACAAGAACATAAACAAAATCATAAAGGAAATTCTATGTGTAACAATACGCCACTTCAACCCAAAACAAAGATTTGATTGACTACTTACTTACCCCCCACAATGGCAGAGCCGGAACCCTGTGTGTAACAATAAGCCAAACCCATCCATACCCAACAAGATTCTGAATAGCGCCAATAAATAAAGCCCCCCAAATTGGCAAAACTTCACATAAAAATCCAGATAAAAATCCAATATTATCACCAAGATCTTTAGCTACACCCAGTCTCGCAATCTGTTTCTGATTATAATTTAATGAACTCTTAATTACAGGAGATATACTTCCGAACAAATAACCAGTTCCTGCAACTGATTGAACCCACATTGCTGCAACAAATACTAACCATCTGTTGTTGAATAAAACCTCAAGTTTCCCTTGAAATCGAATCATTTTCTCCAATTTCTCAAAAACACAAAAACTAGCTTGCAAGTGCAGAAAAAATATATGAAAAACTTAATTTTTGATCCAAGTCTCTAATAATTCTCTTGATTTATCATTCTTTAAAATGAAATAAAATAAATAAATGTGTTTTGTATGATCTGAAAGAGAGCAAGAACAATCAGACTGTACGTATGGTGTTATGTCGACCTTGTTCAGGTGCACTGGGCATATACGCGTTATCTTCATGTCATTTTCTGTCTCTACATAAAATATCTTAAGCCAAATGGAAATTGGAAAATATCAGAATAAAAGGATGTGGACAAGGTTGCCTATGACCCCTCCTCTCCCTCACCTATATCATTTCTTGAATAATGAGTGACTCCCGTTGAAGTTGGGAGGAACCAATAGTTTATGAGACGTCTATTCTGGGACCATGTCCGCGTCTAACTCATGGTAGGCAAAAACCGGACAGGTGGGAGTAGTTACCATTAAACCACAACAACTTCATTTGGTTTTACTCTGGCAATTGAGTGTACCACAGAAGAAGTTGACAGCAAATCAAAAAAAGAAATACTAATTTAGGATCTGAGAGTGAGGGAGGTTTAACCTGTTTTCTTTGAATTACGAATCTGTTACAATTGAGATGGAAATTTTTCAATTAGATGAGATCATTGAGATGAGATGGCACAAAAATAGATCCTATTATATGGAGTTTTAAGTTCAAGGACTGATCTATTTACAGATTTATTCTCACACTATCTCATATTTTGGACGTCAGTTTTGACTACTCCGAATTCAACAACAGGTATAGGAACACGAGGCCCAGAAAACAAAAAGATAACAAATTGAACATGAGGTTCAAAAAAAAGAACATGAGGATAACAAATTCCTTAATATTCTACTTCACGTCTGGCCATCTGCATTATGGAAATAATTATCATACCGTGATTTTACCATCCCAATGATCAGGAGCGTGTTTCAAGAAAACCATTGGATCAAGGGAGAAAATGGTGTCAAAGTAGAATCATTGTTTACATTATGCGACAAATTGAACATGAGGTCGGGATAGCTTGACCATAACAAATCCGGGAAATTCAAAGACTTCACCTAGTTGGAAAGTAACTTGTCCTAATATAACCAAATGGGCTTTCACCTCTTTGAATCCCTTGGTTGTTCAGAATGAAGCTAACAGATTCAACTCCGCGTCTGACCATTTGCATTAGGAATATTCTCCGAGATTTGTCCCGACCAAGACAAAATGTTGGGACACATTTTTAGCTTTTACCATCAATGATGGAGGTGTTTCAAGAGAACCGTTGGATTACCACCCAGAACAAATTTTGGGAGAAAATGGTGTCCACATGGAATCATAGTTTTCATTGATTGCAATGTTGCATTATGCAACAAATTGGACATGAGGCCCAAGAAGAGGATGATGATAACAACAAATTCTGGAAATTCAAAAAAACTTCACCCAATTGGAGAGTAACTTCTCCTACTTCTAATAAATAGGTTGGTATTCAACTCTTTTAATGAAGCTGACGGTGTTTTCACGGTGAAATCTTTGTATTCCAAGCTGAATGAAGGGGCAGGTATTGTTAATTTTCCATATACTTTTATTTGGAAATCAATCATCTCTCCAATCTCTTTATTCCAAGCCGAATGAAGATGCACGTATTGATAATTTTCCTTATACTTTTATTTGGAAATCAACCATCTCTCCTAAGGTTAATTTCTTCGTGTGGTGTGATGTGCATGGTATGCTTAACACTATCGACATGTTATTAAAGATGATGGTTTTATTCTTTGTGGTGCATACCACCTTTTATTACATTGCAAGGTTGCTCATAAGGTATGGATACAGTTATTACCTTCCTCCAATTGGTATTGGTCATTTCCAAGAACTTTATATGACCTTGCTCATTGTTGGCACAACTCAAGCTTATCTCCTTCTGTAAGAGTTTTTTGGGACTTAATGGCATACGCAATTTGCTTGGTTCAGTGGAGAGAACGAAATACGCGTGTCTTTGAAGAAAATTACCTTTTCAAAACAGATAGAGATCTTATCACTGAAGCACAAAGCTTAGTTCTGGCTTGGGCTGGTGCTTTCGAAAAAAGAGTGATTTCTACTGGCATTGTTTTCAATTGGAATGTAATTTTTGCTTAGCTTTTTCTGTTTTCTTCTATCTAATAAATTTCTCTTTTCATAAAAAAATAATAATTAAAGATTTCATTTGGAATCGAAAGACTTGGGCCTTAAAATATTTTTTGTGTTCTTTTATGTGACCACAGAGCACGCACTACTTGTGCAATTTGATAAAAAAATTCCACGGAATGACTACAACGAGAGCCTCTCGGTGGAAATAAAAAACACTTCAAATTCATTTACAAAGAAGGTGTAATAAATGGTCAGAAACTTTTTTAATACACGTAATGTTGATGGCAAACTAATTGTCATTTGATTTTTCTTTTCAATGGTTTATAAATAGGAACCATTCTTGCACATTTCAATAACAACCATATGATTCAAATAGAAGGTTTAATTAAGAAGTTGGCGGAAACTAAGGTATTTTTCCAATTTATTGATACAATCTTCTTATGCTAGGAGAGTAGGATGGCCGACATTTACAAACAAATGTTGTATGAAACCGATTTGTTTTCTTATGTGATTTGCTCAGAATGTTGATAAAGAATCGCTATATGCTTAGGATCCAACAAATGAGGTCTAAAACAAAAAATACTATCTAACCTCACCCGTAGCCTATCTAACACCTTCTTTAACTAGTTAGTCTTGAAAATTTTACTTCTA
Organism: Papaver somniferum; assembly: GCF_003573695.1. Taxonomy (NCBI): domain Eukaryota; kingdom Viridiplantae; phylum Streptophyta; class Magnoliopsida; order Ranunculales; family Papaveraceae; genus Papaver; species Papaver somniferum. The sequence goes on from NC_039366.1 coordinate 9,940,246, forward strand.
TGTAACTATGTACAAATTCAATCACCAATAAAAAATAAAATACCGTAGGTTGTATCTGTTAAATTGAGATGGTTCTTGTGGCACTTTATAAAGTAGCTCTGTAAAGTAAAATGAGACAAATAAAGAATAAGGGATGCAATAAAATTGGGCTTAATTTTTTTTATTGAAACATGAAATCACTTTGGTGTACAAAGTTCTAGGAGTTACAGCGTTATGTTTGGTTGGTTCTCAGCTAACCAAACTTTGGTGTACAAAGTTCGGTTGGTTCGCAAACTGCATGCACTTTTGATCTAACCGAACTTTACGTAATATAAGAGTATATAAGTTTACAAAGTTTGGTTCTTTCACAAACTTGAACCTAACAGCTAACCAACCGAATTCTGAGTTCGGTTTCTGCGATAAAATTGTGAAGTTACCGAACTTAACAAACAAAAAAAATGTAAAGTTCCAGCGTCTATTGGCTAAGTTCGGTTACTTTGTAATTTTAAAGGTTTTTGCGAACAAACCGAACTCTATTTGCTAAGTTCGGTTATTTTGGAACTCAACATAGTGGCCACAACAACACAATTCGGTTAGAATGGATTTGTTTTTTTTCGGTTCTAAGGGTGGAGTTCGGTTACTTTGTAGTTTTAAAATTTTTTGCGAAACAACCGAACAGAGAGTTCGGTGACTTAGTTTTAAATCCAATAGAACCGAACTGTTCTTCATTTTCAAGAAGTTCGGTTAGTAAACTAGGGTTTTTTGGAAAATCGGCCTAACCGAACATGGATCGGTAACTCCTATTAAAACCCTATTTTGATGATTTCTATTCGATTGAAACAATCAAAATCAAATTAAAGTGAAGGGTTTGTTGGAAAATACCTCCGGAGTGGTCCCATGGAAGAATCAGGTTGCGGCTGGCGTCTTTTATACTCGATAAAATTATTATGTAACCGAACTTAATTGTGATTGCATTGATGTTGTTACATTTCTTAAATAGGCGGTGGCGGTGGTGGTGGGAGGAGGTGGTGGTGGTAATCGCTGGTTGGTGGTGGTGATAATCGGAGGTGGTGGTGGTGGTAATCGGCGGTTGTGGTGGTGATGGTAATCGGTGGTTGGTGGTGGTAATAATCGGAGGTGGTGGTGGTGGTAATCGGCGGTGCTGGGCGGTGGTGGTGGGAGGAGGTGGTGGTTATATATATAGGTGATTATTAGGTTGGTTTTAAATTAAATTAGGTTAAGAGTAGGTTAGTCATTTCAACGTTTTAGGACACCCCTTATTACTATAGGGAAGGTGGCCTAATAACACCATGGTCCCCTCAAAAAAACCATGGTCCCTAAAAAATCATTCTTTCTTTATACCTTGTTAGTTTAGGCTTGGAGATATTATTTGAGGCCTATCACTAAAAGACAAAACAAGAGAATTTAAGGAAAAATGGAGAACTCTTAGCAAATTCATCGTTAAACACATGAAAGAAAATTTGATTCTTTTGGAAAAAAATCAACTCGAAATCAGTGGATGTTTATGCGCTCGTAGACTGATTCTGGGTTTTAATATTTTTGTTCAGGAAGAACATCCATAATCAATACATATTACTTACTACCCTATTGTGGGATACAGAGATTATAAATGTACATATAAACCGGTTCTAGGTTAAAAATTATACAAAAAAGTTCAGCATTTTGACACTAAGAATCGGTTTATGTGGACATTCACATGAACCAGTTATGGGATTAGTAGTTAAGAAATCAAAATCTATATGATCGGTGTATGTGAACAATCACATAATCCGCTTCTAGGAAAAAAAAATATACGAAAAACTGAGTATTTCTTCCATACCATAATATGGGCATACGACACACGTCAATCGATTCTGATTAAATGTTCTTCAACCAGAAAATACATACAAAATAAATAGGTTGATACGGTCATGCATTTCGACCGATTATTATAAGAATCGTACAATAAGGATATGAATGTCGCCGATTATGGTTAAAGATATAAACCCAAGATTATTTATAATTTTAAAATTTTAAAAGTATCAACCAATCATAAGTATAGTTAAAAGCAATGAGTTGTAACTGACGATGTTTGGTTTGAAAAAATACTAAAAAGGGATGTTGAAATTTCCTTAAAATCGATTGATGTAGTTAGATTTTAATTTTAGTTTGTCAGAAAAATGACTTGAATATGTTTCAAATCTAAAAGGATAAGGCTTAGAATTATATTTTAATAGCGTGAATAATTTAATACTTTAACCTAGTTTAAACAACCCTTATCTCCTTAATCTGGGCGGGAGAAGAAAATTGTAGGCCTCGAAATTTTCTAGGCCCAAACTAGCCAGGTTTTTAAACATGCATATGGATGAATGATTAATTGTCATTAAGATTTTGTTTCGATAGTCCATAAATAAAAAACCATTGTTTCACATTTCAATGATAGAAATATGTATCGAATGCCTGAAGATTGGTCTAATTAAGATGTTGGTGGAAATCGATAAGGGTAACCATCTCCGTGGCATCCTATATTTTCATGGTTCAGAGGTTTAATTTGACTAGATTTGTTCCCGTGCTATGCACCAGGCATTTTACTTGGGGTGTGCAGGGCTTCGCCCCTCCCCGTGGAGATGCATTTTTGATTTGGTGTGTGCGGGGCTTCGCCCGCCCAGTGTAGACGAAATTTTGATTTGGCGTACGCGGGGCATCGCCCCGCCCCGTGTAGACACAGTTTTGATTTGGCGTGCGGCGAGGTGAATACATTAAATAAGTGAGAAAATATAGGAAATATGTGCAGATTTTATTTATTTTTTCGTTTTATCTTGACAGAAAATATGCGTGAAAGATGTGGGTTTTTCTTTTCTTTTATGTATTAATTTGAAGAAAAACAAAAAGAGCCCTAATATGGTAGTTACTTGACTCTGAATTGAATTTGGACACAGTAAGTTAGTTTTCCTTTTGAAACTCTAATTTCTAGACTAATCATGTGTTTTCAAGTGTCCTCATCAAAGTTCTCGTTTCAAAAATGCCACAAATTTTGGGGGGTTTTTCTTCTCATTTTTGTTTCATAATCATAAACCACAAATTTCTTTCTCCATTTTGTTATATATTTTTTCGTTTTCAATCTATTATCTATCTATCCATCTAGTATTTTACAGGCATATTCTAGTTATCAATACAATTATGCCATTCTTTGAAAAGAAAAATCGCGCCTTTTGGCGACATTGGTAAGCATAAATACTTGATCCCTAGCCTAGTATAAATTATGGTCCGTCATATATATATGGGTGGGGACGACTTGCCAAAGTAGGTAGATCGATCATAAATTGTCGCGCTTTTCGGCCACATTGATAAGCAAAAATATTTGATCCTTAGCCTAGTATAAATTCTGGTCCGTCACATATATGGGTGGCATGACGACTTGCCAAAGTAAGTAGATCAATCATGACCAAATAATTTGTTAATGAGATACTTTAGCTACATTGTCGAAGGCTAATCCATAGTGACTACAAACTCACCTGAATAGTCAGATAATTAGATGAGTTTAATGTTCGGTGAGTTTGACGAAGATTTTTAGTTAGAATCCTAATGGGAGGTGTCTACCTTTCTTTGATATTTTATAAGGCTGGATACAAAGACCACGATAGCAATATAAGCTCGCGCTTTGTTTTCAGTATTAACCATCTCGACTCATAACTTTCCTACACCATGCACTATTAATGCGATAAAACTCTTTTTCATGGTATGGCTTGCTCGAAATTATGCGCATGTTTTATATTTTCAATTTCAGTTGCGGACCTGTACACCCACTATTCCATAAGCATATATTTAGGTAGGTTAATAATAAGAGTTTATTCCATTAAGAGGTTTTAGGTACCTAATGCAGTTTTGAGTCCAGATATGGTAGGTTTAGGACTTCCAAATTGAACATGGACACTTTTATATAATTCCAACGTTTTCTGTTTCCTTTTTTTTTTAGGTTTGTATTTTTTTCAAACCAATTATAAGTTGCCAAGTGTCCTCACCAAAACGCTTGCTTCACAAAACTCAAAAAACGCATATTTCAGCCAATAGGAAGCGAGGATTTCCTCACCATTCAACGTGGGAGCTTTATTTGTCTAGGCCTTTAAGTCTTTAGATTCCTGCGCTTGACGGGAGGACACAAATTGGAACAAGAATGAATCTCACCTTTGGTGTTGGGAACAAAATTGCGGCTCTGTAGAATTTTTGGTATGACTATAGATTTTTGTAATTCAGTAGATTAAATGGTGTGGATTTATTTTCTATATATAGATTTAGCAAACCTAAAATCCGTTTTCGTATTTATTTAGAAGACCCGATAGGGGATACCTCCACAAATTGGGGGATACTAAAAAAATAAATAAATAATTATGCAGTAATTGAAGTATCCCTTATCCAAGTATGTTTTTTGGTTAGATAAAAAAGAAGGACTTTGGAAGATTTATGTGATATGAAAAGGCGTTAAATTGATTTTAATGACTCCTAATTCCAACTTTTTGTAGACAATCAAACTTTCATCTATGAAAAAACCCCAAACCAAATCCCAATTCGAACACTAAGTCAATAAAATTTTGCATTTACAGAGCCACTGTCGGTATTGTTTTCATCCAACAAAACAATACCGAACACTACACCAGTTTTAGTGATTAGCAATTGCATATTTTTGTTGCAAAGCAGGGTTGCAACAAAGGCGAACTGTTACGAAAGTCGATTTTGCAATATTTCGGAACGGCATCTAGGCCGTTGCGAACTTTCGGTCGTTTTAGCAGATTTGTCGCAACAGGTGCGAAATTTGGAAGTCGTTTTATCAGTTGCGAAAGTGGAATTTCGCAACAACCATCTGCAGTTCCGAATGTTTTTGCAACAACCAAAAATATTGGTTTTGACTGGTCAAACCCTGGTTTTGACCAGGTCAAATCAAGTCAAAATCAGGTTTTGAAAATGTCAAAACCACTTTTTTTAAATAAAAAAAATTAAAAAAAAAAATCAGATTTTAGTTATTCATTTGGAAATCACTCCCCTGCAACAATTTCAGGCATAAGTTTCTAAGAGACGTAAAAATACATTGTCATTTCATACATTGAATTATAAACACTAACCATCATTGAACTTAGGCAATTCATGAAATCATAAACTAAAGAGTTCTTCCGTATAACTCTGAAAAAGTATCACAAAGAACAACTTAGGCAATACATGTAAATTTCTTAAATTGCAAGCCGTAGCTAGAAGTATTTCTTAAGTTCCAAGGACATACAAATTATGTGCAGTATCAAAAGAATGACAAGTATATAAATATTTCCTAAGTGTAATAGCAGTAGTAGATACAATCTTAAAGGCACAAGACCTGGAGACAAGCTCAACATCATTCATTACCTACATGCTCAAACAAGTACAGCTTCTTGTTGCTTCATAACCAGCCTTGTAAATAGTGGCACTTATTCCAAGTGATTTGAGAACTCGAGGACCATAGTTTTTCTTCCATATCTAAGTTTAATAGACCTGAAAAAGATTAACCAAAACGAAAACTAGCAGCAAATTATTTTTTTGCCTGTTTCAAAGTAGTTTCAGAACTCACATACCTATTTAGCCAAACCAATAGCTTTTAGGATGATAAGTTTCCTTCTTTAGTCGTACCCCACTCTTCTTCAGCTTCAATACTGTTTACAAGTACAACGCCATCTGTAGAATCAGCTTCGACCTCAACAGCCTCTTCTTCCTGGGTTTCGCTGCTCTCCGTTCTCTTCTACCTCCTGAGACAAGAAAGTGAAAAAAATCAACATCCAATTACCATCGCAGATAATAAGGGTAAGAAAATGGAGCACAAGGATAGCTTGTGAGGAAAATCACCATTTTCAAGTGGTTCCTCTTCTCCATTAAGTTGCATCCTTTAGATATTTGATTTCTCTTTGGAGCTTAGATAATCTGCAGCAGGAGGATGAATTCCTCTATAGGGAAACAATCAAAAATGTTAGCAATGACTGCAGAGTGCATACAACAATCATATATGTCCATAAATAATGGCTCTTATTGCCCTATGCAATTTGAGTAGGAACTGCAAACAAATACTTAAAACTGAAAACTGGTACGTCGTTTATTAAGATAATATATACTAATGCCCAAAAATCATACCGGGATAATGTATTTTAAGGTTACAAAATAGTGTAGTGTTGGTCTGTTCTCGAGAACATGTGAAGAAGCACGTGAGCATCAAACTAAACACGCGCACTAACGAACACCATAAGGGCAATGCAAAATGGACACGCCACTCCGAAAAATCACTACGCATTTCCTTGCTTCCTCTAGCATATCAAGCACATTCCAAGTTTTGACATAACTCCGTTAGAATTTTGGTAGAGAAATAACAGAACTCTCAAATCAGGATCACAACATTGACACCCATACACACGGCTTAGTCCTGCTTAGCATGCTACTGATCCCTATGAGATACATTTTATCATTTCTTTATTGTCACAAACAGTCGACACTAACCATTTCACAAGACAATATGCAAACTGTACTTGCTTTTCAAGAAATCTCTCATAGTAGATGCTAAACGGCAGACGACTCAAAGTACCGTAAGTAAGAACCTTGTACGGCAGCAATATATATTTTCACAAATTTAGCAAGTGCAAATGATAAAATGATTCAAATTAAAATGATTTACGCAACCAAGCTTATACGGACACCCAGACTATGATCAACTGTAGAACAATCAAATTTATATTAAGAAAGATCCCATACGTAACAGCTAAGCCTACACTAATTATCCACCTATCAATTATACATCAAACCATTAATTTTATTATATTGATATAGGCATATTGAAACTGTTCTTAAAATGCTGATCAACATCAAAGGTCCTTCATCCCTATTAACAGGACTACTAAAAATTCAAAATATACAAAGTTAACTTTGTACTTTATACCCCACAAGTTCAATAAAACAAAATCAATCAAATTATGACTGTAACCACTGAATAGGCATTTACCGGCAACCAGAAACAATCCTACATGGAGTACAAATTTGACATTTCAACCGGAAGACGTAAGTATTTAAGCATATTCTAAAAACGTAACCCTTTACTATTGAAATAACAATTTAAAGTACCAAGAACAAAAACTCATATTTCACAAGCTGGGTTTCAAAAGCACTGCTAGTCTTAACATGATTTAAGAAATTAAAGGCAAACAGGATTTAAGAAATTAAGCTGTGCTGAACTTGGACATAATCTTAAGATTCTTAGCAAACCAGTGATTGGGAGACAAGCACCTATCATTTTTCAAATGGGGTTAACAATCTTGGATGTCATAAACAGTCACCGCATCGATTTATGGAGCTACTCGGACAAACCCATCATTAAATTTCCAAAACCGTAAACATTTCTTTTGAGTCATTTCATACATAAAACTAAATCACTACAACTACTGAAGTTAAATAGTATCACAAAAGCATCATACAAAAGATTAAATAATCCAAATTGAACTTGACTGAGATTGAGATTAAACCTCATAAATTGAGTAGATGAAATCTGCCTCCTTTTACTCTTTGGATTGACAACACATATGATCCAACCTGAGTAGGGAAGTAACGGATGACATTGGCTGTGTTTCCTCTCCACAATGATCCAAACCCTATTTCCTTGATTATTCATCCAAAACACTCCCCAATTCCCTTGTCGGATTCAGAGAGCCTGCCTAACTTGATCATCTGATCCTGGTTCTGGACCAACCAAAACACAATAAACATTTATCTATCTACTGAAAGGCGAATTTCCGAAACACAATAGACATTTATCCACATCACCAATCAAAAGTTCCACAACAAAGGAAGTTAACCAAGATTAAAGAAAACACAACGTACCCATGTGCCTCATTAAATTTCATGATTTTATCCAAGTACCAGTTCTTTCTCTACCTATCATATCTCTCCCCTGCATCACAAACAAAAAATTAGCCACATCATACACCACTTCCCTCCAAGCTTTCAAGGTAGTAGTCATTGACATCTTCCAGTCACATTCATTTACAACAAAAATCAGATCTTTAGCATTAATTATACAACAATAACAAATATAACCATCAACTAAAACAAAATTAACACATCTTTACCATCAATTTGACATTATTGCAGTAAAATCAAACAAATCATAGCTTGCATTTATATCTAATTGAAAAGGAAAAAACAATAAATCAAAACTAGGGTTTGGCTTACATTTGAAGGAAAAAAAAAACCCAAAGTTACCCGAAAGAGTTAATGACTCACCAAGTGGGTTTCTAAAGAAATCTTCTGAAAAAAGAGAAGGGATTTTTGGGGGAAATCTCGTGCCAACGACACCCACAGAACAGAGAAAAACACTTGCAATCGATTAACTCTGATTTCCCTCATTTGGTCGAAAATTTGTAAATCGTAGATGATTTGAGAATAAAAACATGCTATGGGTAATCCAGATTATAACATGGTGAATCAGGTTAAAGATTTTGAAGTGGAAGAAAAAAAGAATCTGAATCTAGGGTTTACTTCATAAAAGTGAAATAAAAATGGAGAAACAGTTCGTAATGAGGATTCATTTCTTCTTCGATGACAACGAAGGTTTGGTTCTGATGAAGATGATAACGATGTTGGTAGTGATAGAAAGAGGGAAAATAGCTAGGGAGAACGAGAGAGAAATAAGAGAATGAGATGGAGAATGGTTATTTCCGATAATAAAAGAGATAGAGAACCGGGTCAGGACTCAGGGCTGAATAATGAGTCAGCCAAAAAGTGTGGGCAGCCACACTCTCGATTCGCACGCGTACGACTCCAATCTGTTGAGATTCGTAACACGAAAAAACAGTTGCGAGTTTTAACAAAGCTGGACTGTTGCAAACAATTCGCAACAGAGGCAAAGCTGTTGCGAAATCTAGTTACTAATCCTTGAATTTGGTGTAGTGAAAGTACTTTCGGTGTTGTATTCATCCAACAAAAGAATCCCGAATGTTAACCTGTTACCAAAATTCAAGTGTGTTTTTTGATTAGATGAAAAAGAAGAAGGACTTTAAAAGATTTATGTGAAATGAGAAGGCGTTTATATTGATTTTAATGACTCCTAATTCCAACCTTTTGTAGACATTAATCAAACTTTCATCTATGAAAAAACCCCAAACCAAATCCCAATTCAAACACTAAGTCAATTAAATTTTACATTTACAGAGCCACTGTCGGTATTGTATTCATCCAACAAAACTTTCGGTATTGTATTCATCCAACAAAAGAATACCGAATGTTAACCTGCTACCAAAATTCAAATTCGATTTTTCTTATTTAAATATAATTTCGACTTTTTTTTATAACCTAGATGGTTTTGATTCAAATCATTTTGATTATCATAATTTGCGTCGCTACTCAAAATGATTTGTTTGATAACCTAAATAAAAAATCATACATCATGATTTATGTTATTTTTTTGATGGAGAAAAAAAGTGAAGCGGGGATACTAAAAATAATTGGTTTTTTGGTTTTTCTTTTTAATTTTTATTAGGATAAGGATAATATGGTTATTTCACACTTAAAAAAAGGAGCCCTTCATCAAAATACAACCCTATTTAATTTTGAGTGTCCTCCAATTTATGGAGGTATCCCCCATTACGCCTTCCTTATTTGAACTTCACATTTTTTTTTTTGTTAATAATAGTATTTGCTAGCAAATTGTAAGCTAGTTATTATCAATATTTAATTAGAGGCGAAAACTTGAGTTTGTCTTGTTGCCAAGAGTCATTGTAACAACACAAAAAAAAAGTTCTTGGGATTTGAGCCTTAGCCCCGCCCATCGGATTGTTTGTTTAGTCATCCTTTAACATTTTTAGTGAGCATGAGTAATTAGATGCTAAGAGCAATTCCTATGGGATGAACAAACTCAGAGTTTGTTCATTTTATTCCCACTATGGAATAAACAAATCAAGAAAATGGATGTTCAAATAAACAGATCTGTTCATTTGAACATCGAGTTGGAACATCAGACGCGTGTCTGTTGCAAAGACGCGCGACATCCCTACTAGCACGCGAGCCAAGAAGAAACGCGGGCGTCACTAGCACAATCGCGGGCATCACTAGCATGAATGCCCACTGCAAATTCAGTTTTTTTACTAATATTTTTCTCACTTTATCCTATTTTATCTCATTTTTATCCTATTTTATCTCACTCCATCCTATTTTATCTCACACAAATATGATATTTTATATTTCAACTTTATCCTACAAAGCATTTTATATTAAAATGAAATACTAGTGGGGCCCTAGAAAACCAAATCTGTTCATTTTGCCCCGTTTTATCATAGTGGAGAAACCCGTTTGACCATCCACGTGGCTACACAAAATTTTGAGTTTGAACATTACCATAGGAACTGCTCTAAGAGGAAGCTGGATACTTTGGGCATGAAAGGCATGCGTCAGAGATGAACAGCTACGGACATTCCAGTCTTTTCCTTTTGTTTTCCAACCGGGTTTAAGAGAGAGAGGTCTGGGTGGTGTTTGGCTTTGGAACAATAGCCTTTTCCCCTCACTTCTATCAACATTTCTTACTAAAAAACAACCTGTAGGAATTAAAGGGAACACTTTGGGGATTTCGAATTTAAATTCTGAGTTCCACCCATTCTCTGTTTCCAGTGGTGTTTGCCTTCTGCAGAGGTATAGGGGGTTCTTCCTCTCTCAAATTAGTTGATTTTGCTTACTGCTTTGGTGCTCTGTGCTTGCATAAAAGGCGATTTCTCTTGTTTTAAGAATTATGGGTCTAATGGCGTTGATCAATTTGGCTTATTTGATTTTACTATCCATTGAAAAAAAATTGTGACTTTTACAAACCAATAAGTGGGGAGTAATATTTTCATGTGAACCTGAGTGATTTTGAATTTTATAATGGTTTGTAAAGATTAAAACTGTTTACAGTCACTCAAGTATGAATTCCTTCGCATTTCGAGTTTTCATTTCGAGTTTTCTAAGCCAGCCTCATATCTGTTTGTAAGAATGACCCACTGGGTTAAATGTTAAACATGCAGTGCACCTAGACTTGCTCATGAGTCATGAGTTATGCATTCATTAGTCTGACCGAGCGAAGCGAGAGAGGACTTCGTATATGCTGACTTTGTGTCAATGGGACATGATCTTTTTTTCCAATTTCGCAAAAAAGATTGGATTTGGCTCATCGATGAAAGGACCTCAGTGTCCTTCCTTAATTTTTTTCCTTTTATAAACAGACGTAAATAATTACAATGTCGAGGACATTTTTGTAAAATGAAAAAAATCAAAAAAACAGAATAGAATTAGAGGTCCTGGGGTCGAATCCGGCCACCTCCAAATTTTTTTATTTTTCCTCCCTTTTTCTTCTTCTCTTCTATCTATCCCTAATCTAACTTTTTCTACCAAACAGGATTCGAACAACAGCAAAAATCTCTCTCGAATCCTTCCTTCTTCGTCGAAATCGAAATCCAGTTTCAGTTTCATTTTGATCAATTTCACACCCTAAATCTCCACTAACCTTCATCAGTCACCAGCAGCTCCGCCACCACCTCTACCGATAACACCTCCACCACCACCTCCGTCGTCACATTTCCTCACCCACACCCAATATATTACACCACATCGAAACATAATAATTATTCAAATTAAACATTCACTATAGTTCAGATCATCAATTATAGATATTCCCCCATAATCAAAGACCCTTTTTCATCAATTAAAAATCATAATATGACCCACAGTATACCCTAACTTTAATTAAAACAAAATTAAACAAATTCAAACTGAAATTTAGGTAGAATAATTTTCAAGAACTATCAACTGTTCTTCGGGGTTCTTCGAATATTAGACGGCTAAACTCGCGATGGGATCCTCTCTTCCATTTTTCTTCCTCACACATCACCTGAAGCTTGTTAACAAGAAGAGAAGTGAACATAAAATCCTAATTTTTACTCACCTCTCGCCATAAATTTTTTCTCTAAAACATAGTCACATAGAGCAATCTTCCGATTTCAGAATATATATTCCATTACATATACTCTTTTTTTCTTTTAGTAAAGGTGACTTCTCTATTTTTTTCAAACCAAATAAAAAAAATGTGTCAATGTGACTTCCATACTAAATTGTGGTTAAAAGATCTTTAGGCCTTCGTTATAGTGTTAACAAAATTTAGTTTTATGTTAATTTTTCGGGTCGGCCGCCCCAACGTGGCAGCGGTCATCTAGTTAGTTTTGTAACTAATTAATATCCTGGACAACCTTATCATTTAAACTCTTAAGCATATTTCTGTTCATGCTTTACATTTCAAGCTTATCATAGGGGCGGCATGATTTATTAGAGGGGCGGCATTGTGATAGTAATGTCCCTTTAGTTGGTTAGGGGATGTCCTAAAGGGGATGTAAATTGACTTTCTTCATCTTCTCTTCTCCTCCATCAACCGTAACCTCCATTAAAACTGAAAATTTCATCGTCTTCGATTAAGCGACGATTCGAAAAATGTTTGGAAAAACCCAGTTAGGGTTTAGTTTATCGTGTTGGATTTAAGTTAATTTTGTATCAAAAATTAGGGTTTTGTATGAAAATTGAAATTGAAATTGAAATTTCTGGTTGCATGTGAGTTACAGTTGGTAATAACTCAAATACGAACCGTAACTGTAGATTGGGTTGATGTTACAGTTGGTTTTAACTCAAATACCAACTGTAAGTTCTTAGTTTTGAAAAATATGTTCAGTTACGGGTTGTATTTCCATCATATTTATCAACCGTAATTGAGTTACGGTTTTTTACTCAAACAACCATACCAACCGTAAATAATCCTGTGTCTTAATAATTTATCAAATAATGATTTACGGTTCAAAAGTTAAGTTGACACACCAACCGTAGGGTAGTTACGGTTGGTCTCGATTCATTAGTTACCAACGGTAGTTTAGTTACGGTTGTTGTCCAAATTTAATTACCAACCGTAACTGGTTTTACAATTGGATCTTTCCCAAATTTAACCAGTTACGGTTGGTATTCGATAACTTACGAACCGTAACTAAGAGTTACGGTTGGTCACGAGCAAAATTGCAACCTTAAGTTCTTCTGAAAATTTAAAAGTTTTGATTTTGTTACGTACTTTAGATAATTTTGAGCGAGAAAAAGCTAATGGGAACTAATTTAGAAGTATACCGGGTCACTGGAATCACTCATTTTGGTTGAGTGAATCAAAATCTAGGGTTTCACAAATATCACAAAAGATTTTCTTTTTCTTCTCCTCTAAACTTTTTTCTTTTTAACTCTAAAAATCTGATTTTGTTTTGATTTTGAGTTAATATAAGTGAAATTAATTTGTCATTTCCAATTTTTTTGATAAGAGATACCTTGAATGATCATGCAATGACCCTTTTTGTCCTATTAGATGTCGCCACTGTAATAAAACATGCCGCCCCTATAATAAGATTGTTACATTTATGTCAATGCATCATATGTCTGTGTATGGTAAATCAATAATTCATTTATGTGTCTTGAAATGATTTTATGAGTTTATTCATAGTATTCTGAATGCTTTCGTGTTATGAATAATTTGATAACAACAAGTAGGACATGGCAATTGGCCATGGAAATTATTAGAGCTTGGCAATTGGCCATGGAAATTAGAAGAGCTTGGCAATTGGCCATAGAAATCATTACGGTTTGGCAATTGGCCATAAAAAGTAGCTGAATTTGGCAATAGGCCATGAATGAAATTGTAGAGTTACTTCTTGTTGTTTTAAATTATTAATTGCGCAAAGTTTGCATTTTCTTTTACAAATGTTCTTTATCCTTTGTGTATTATTTATGTTTCCGCAAGCACTTTTTCTTTCGCCATCAACTCCTATTGGGCATTGCTCACTCCTTTTCTCTGTTTTCTTCCCGCGGAGTACGAGAGGAGCTTGCAGCAGTAAGCTGGGCAGAGCCTACGGCAGGGCCTGAAAGCACAAAAGTTCGTATTTTGTCTTGTTTAATATGTATATCACGGGGACGGTTCTGGGGGTAGTATCTTGATTTGATCCCATGATTATTTTGTTACATTTTGTGGTTTGTGTATATCTAGGATCTGGTTTAAGACCTTCACGCTGTTTGCAAAAATGAATCATTAGGTGGCGTAGTGTTTTTGGATGGGTCTTACCTTGGGCGTGTACTGACTTTTTTTTTGATAGGCTAAAACTGGACGCTGGCCCCTACCCAAATTTAGTCAGTTGGACTTGCCCCACTGCTAGATCCAATCCCGCCAAACCCCTCTATACAACTAATTAAATACAAACTTCTACTACGATAAGGATCGAACTCACCCCTCTATACAACTAATTAAATACAAACCTCTACCACGGTGAGGATCGAATCCTGACTTCCTCTTTACTGGAATTGATGGGATACCACTGAGCTATGCTTTTGGACCCGTGTACTGACTAGTTTGAAACCCCTTTGCTGTGTAAATAGTGCTTTAAAAACTGTCTTGTGTATATATAACTATTACATGGACTCTCAACGCCGGGTTATTAAGTAATGGCTCTCCCTCATATATGTTTAGCTATATTTTAACTACTGCGGACCTATTTCATTTCACTGTATATATTGCAATGTATGTCAGACCTTCTTACTGGTATCTTTAACCGTTTTTCGAACCGAGAAAGAGTAGTGTAGGTGCCTTAAATGGCTTGTCTTATGGCTAAAGTCGTTATTAAATTGGTTAGGTTGGATTCAATCAATTGTACAATTTCATCCACTAAATTATCAGATCTTCTCATGTAAATTATTCTCTTGAGTTTACACATGTTTCTCAACTTTTAATTTACTGATTTCGAAATCGATTTTAGAAATAGTATTATGGTTACATAATCCTAAGTACTCCAATTTTCAGTTCTAATTTCTTATTCGATTCGGGATCAGAGTTTAGATCTATAAGCATCTCATCTTGGTAATTAATTTGAGATAAAAATTTCGCAATTTCACTAGATTTGTTAGAGATCATCCCTGTAAACTAAACAAGACTTTCAATTTATTCCTCTTCAATATTGTGAATCATTTGCTTCAGCGGTAGTAAGTGTTTTTGTTGTTTTCATTTCTTATATGTTAGAAACTATTCGCAAATGTATGTGTATTTCCATTTGTTTCCCTTGTGCTAGAAACTATCAATGCAATCTTTAGTTTAACCATTGTTAGTTGTTACTACAAAAAATACGGGACAAATGATGATTGAATTGTTCCATCTTTTTGTCCTCCACTGTAGTTTTGGTAATTTCTAGTATAGTTTATTAATCCTTTCTGCGGTATACATGGTTTTTTCTGTTGAGTAGGCAATATACTTTTAGTTTGGAGTACGCCTTTTGTGCATTTGCTGATACATCATTTCTCTAGCAGCTTCCGGGGGTTGACACAAATGATGACTCGTTAAAAGATTTGATTGCGTCTTTACCAGGTCATGCAGAAGTAAGTTGGAAAAATCTGGTTCAACTTCCTTATTTTTAATACATTAGCAATATTCACTATTTTATCTTTATATTATTGCAAAGTACATGTGAATGTCATCATGAAGATTTCTAGCATGGCTTGACCTATCAAATTATGTTGAACTAGAAATAGGTTGACGAGTCAATTGATCAGGTCGAAAATTTTATGAAGTTTTGTCCCACAAAAATTAGATGGAACAACTTGAGGTGGATCTTTCTAATACATTGCAAGCATCTTTAGATTTTTGTAAAACTGTTCTTTGCATATATAATGCATATTCCTGCGGGCATGCTATCTTATTAACTGCCGTTTCCATCGTTGTTTTTCCGGTATTACGATGTTTATAAAGATGTCGTGAGGAAGTGCGAACAGGTTGTTTTACCACTATCCATGAGCCCCGTTCTTGCGTTTCTCAGTTCACTCATGTGACATCTACAACTCTAAAACTAACCAAGTAAAAATGGTATACACAAAATTTTCATTAACTAATTCTTAGTCGATATGGAGGCTACTGTGTAGACATGTATTAGATTACTAAGATGTATTTCTAGCTAGTTTTATCATGTTTTAACTAGCCAATCTGCAATTTCTTAGTTGGTTATGTAAAAGCCATTTTAGTTTTATCATTTTGTCAGTGGTATTGAATTTAAAGACATGGGTTGATTCCTTTAGCAATATTGTTACCAGCTAATATTGATACCCATCTTTAGCAGCCGTCAATTCTTCTAAAAAGTTTAGGATTTATTTTGGAATGTTCCTACATTTTTAGGCACTTTAAATTTTGAAATGAATGTCATAGTTGATGCTAAGGTTTTTAATGTTCACGTAGTTATACACATGTTGATCCTCAATGTGTATATATGTTAATTTTTAATGTGTACATATTTGTACACCTGTTGATCGTTAATGTGCCCATAGTTGTACATCGGTTAATCATTAATGTGCATATAATTATACACCTGTTAGTTGTTATTGAGTGCAAATCTTGCTTTTTGGACTAGATATTTTATTGATAAGATCTATTGGATGATGACATCTAACTTATATCTTTGTAGGATTATTAGCAATACTTGCTTAGTATCATACTTGCCCTCTTAGTATCATGATCTTTGCCCATTCTATTGGGATGGTTAGAAAGCTAATATTGGTGGATTTATGTAAGGATCATAATAAACTCAACTCCAGGTGTTGCTAGGTTATTCATTCCATCTTAATATTTATATTTTCTTGTAGTTTTTGCATGTACCAATTCCTATTCAGCTTGGTCAACTGGATTAGTCTACTTTTCCTGTATCTGAAATATGTAAATTAAGTAAATGCCTTATTGTTGCTGGTAATCGCATAAAGCTCTATCCAAGAGTAAGGTAGTTAAGGAAGATAGCAGGTGTCATCCTTGCAATATATGAGACATTTTATTTCGGCCAGGTTTTAGTCTCAAACTCTAAACTACATAATTCAACTTCTAGCACTCCCATTGTTTTGGTTGTTGTTATTTTTTGTTCAACTTCTAGCACTCCCATAATTCAACTTCTTGCACTCTCCCTGAAGATAGGGAAGCTACAGTCTGACTCTTGCATCAAGAGATTCTAAACCCTCAAATGAATTTTTTAATTATGCACATGTTTATCGTTAACGTGGACATAGTTATACACCTGGAATGAATTTTGTAATTCAACTTTAACAAAATAACCAGTCTGGACTGAAATGAATTTTATAGTTGCACCTAATAAATTTCAGATGGGCATGTATTTGGCTCAGAATTTTCGAGTTGTTCACTAATTGTTGAACTGATTGATTTTTTTCCGTACATGCTAGGTTGCTTGCTGGGAATTCCAAGTGAACATCGGTTTCCAGGGGTAAGCAAGCTAATGAATTGAGATTAATATCCACAATGGTCACCCCAGAAGTTGTCATCTGATCCTAACCTCGATGAAGCTGCCCAAGGTATGCCTTTAGTGAGTTGAACTCAAATTATGATTGCCCATTGTGACGAATATCACATGACATTATAATCATGTACCTAAGCTTTGTATGTGTTAACAACAAAATAAAGGGCCATTTGAATTGGTTTAGAAAATCATGTATACCTGGATTAGTGCTCAACTGCTATTGAAGAGGTTCTGATTATTTTTGTTGTCACATAAATTACATGTGTACATATTGGTACACCTATAATATAAGTGTAAATTGTTGTACACATATGACAAAAATTACATGATAGATAATAGTACACCTATAGTATAAATGTACATTTTTGTACACATGTGACAAAAATTACATGTGTACATAATAGTGCTCCTTAATGAACAAAATGTTACTCATAATTTCTTGTACTGTAAATCTAAGAACATAATGTGTTTGTTACAAATTTTGAGGGTTGTAAATTGCAGGGAGAGACATGCAGTCTAGAGGTAGTGGTGAAAGACCCAATAGTTGTTGAGAATGTATTCTCTCTCTCACATGCACAACCTAGCTTATAAGGATGAATAACATTTTAAACGTGAAAAGGCATACAACCAAACATCATGATTATAAAACTGTTAACCGTACTTGTATCATTTTAGAATTTCTCATATATGATTGGTTTCGTATCACTTGTGCATTTTTGTTCACTAATTCTTCTGCTCTCGATGCCAGAATATTGAAGCGGCATATCTTGCCAAGGCTCAGCAGTGTAGGTGTGGCGTGTTGTATCATGAGCATATGTGTGTGACATTATAATCAAGGCTCAATAATGATGAGCATATCTTGTATCATGTTGGTGTATACATAGTTTTACACAAGCTAGCATGTATGTAGCGGCATGATTCTCAAATAGAAATTTGTTTTTTTTAATGAGAACTGTTTTTTTTTCCACTAGAATTACTCCCAACGTGGAATATGTTGCATGAGCACTATATATATGTGGCGTGTTGTAGGTGTGCCCCAAGATGTGTGAATTTGAACTTGAGTATAGTATTATGCACCACCAGTTTATATTGTTGTGTGAAATTGAACTTGATAGAACTGTGTTATTGTTTTTCAGTAGTAATAATTTGATGATTTCCCAGTTTCAGTTTTAATTTTGTTTTTTAAATTTCTCCTTGTTTTTCTGAGGTCGAGACTTGAATCTGATTGCATCTATTTTGTAGTTTGACTGAGTAATTCATGTGAAGGTGGTAGCAGGTTGAACATGCTAAATTATCAGGTGCATTTGAGACACTGGTAGCAGATACTGTATGCACAAGGATGAGCCTGATTGGGATACACCAACGGGTGGATTCGCTTCGGTAGATGAGGCTAGGATTTTGCTTAGGTGGACGATTCAAGTTGCATGTGGTGTACAAACTGGTGCACCTTATCTTGTCTTTGGATTTTCTAGATTTTTTATAGTGTAAACTAAGATTTTAAAAAAATAAAAATTATATAGTCATATGGCCACTCTTTTTGTAAATCTCGGAAAGAGCTTTCCAAATATATAAAATTTGCAAATTTTGGACCAAAAGTTCGAAAGATAAATTGGTTTGTAATTATTTTTATATTATTTAAAATTGTTGACATCATCATGGACTAAACTGTAAATATTTGGGCTAAATTGTAAATCAGTAAGGTTATATGTGTATTTTCAAGTTCTAATACTTTTGTTGAATTCTTCAAGTTCTTAATAGATATTAAACCACAAGCTACCACCTTTTGGTCCTTTCGGTTGGAGAATTTCCCAACGATAAATGTTTCTCCAAATTTTTCAACCATGAGCTTCCTCCACAACGCATCTTTCTCTACGCCAAAACGCCACCACCATTTTTTTAGAAAAGCCGAGTTCATTTGCTTAGTTCTTCTTATACCAAGACCACCTTTTTATTTTGGTTTTGAAGCCAATTTCCAACAAATATGGTGAATTCTTTTCCGACTTTCATCATCCCATAAGAAATTTCTCACAACTTTATCAATTTTCTTAGTTAAGGTAAATTTAGTCTTGTATAAAACGTGTAATATAGATTCAATCTTGACCGTAGATATTATATTTTGGGCTACTCATATATACCAATCTTAATGATGGTCTTGTAGAAGAGAGAGGAATCCAACTTGGGTTCCTCATAATTTACCATGAACGATTTTTTGGGGACCATCGTTTTTTTTGGGGACCATGGTTTTATTTTGGGTAAAGACATTAGAAGTAAATCTAGGTCACCCCTTATCTAGATATTTATAATTACCCTAAATTACCTAAATTACCCTCCTGATTAATTTTGGGTGATGATTAGTTAGTGTTAATAATAGTTAGTATAATGATTAGTGAGATGATTAAGTTAAAGATAATTAGTGAGATTAAAAAATGAGATGGTTTTTTTTTAAAGAAGTAAAATTATTGAGAGAGTAAAGTTAGAGAAGATGAAGAAGGAAAACATGAAAAACGATGGATTTTACCAACCATAACCGGAGGAAGGGTATTTGGGTACTCAGGTGTGCTTCAAACTTAGATAATGTTGGTTGAATTGCTCCAAACTTTCAAAAAAAATGATTTTTCTTATGTAGATTTGGGTCAGTTCGGTTACCATATGTCAAGAACATGTAACCGAACACACCTGAAAGTGTAGTTCGGTTCCGTTTTCCAAACACGCAGGTTACCGAACTCGCTCGTTAATAGAGGTTTTGGTCGTACAGTGTAATGTTCGGTTACCTAGGATAAAATGGTAGGTAACCGAACTTTGAACTTAACAATTTATTTGGGTACATCTTGTGTGTTCGGTTAGTTCGCAAACTTTAAAGCTACAAAGTTCCCAACCGAACTGCAGGTTAAAAGTAACCTAGTGTTAGAAGTTTTGTTGGTTCGCAAACTTCAACATATTTTGTGAATCAACCGAACTGGGCTTATATATGCATATATGCAATTAGACAAATGTTCGGTTACTACGAAATGTATTTCTTGGCGAATTAGGTAGAGTTCGGTTATGAAGTTTCAAAGGTAGAGTTCGGTTACAAAGAAAACTTAACATTTTTGCGAACGAACCGAACTTGTGGACTTCACATTATTTTCGTAAACTAAAGTTCGGTGATATCCTTATTTTGCGAAAGAACCGAACTTATGGACTTGTGTTGTTCTAATACAAGGAGTTCGGTTAAGAATATTTTTTTGCGAATCAACCGAACTCTGAGTTCGGTTAAGAAAAAATTAATTTGTGATAACCGAACTTTTATATGAAAAAAAAACCCTCCATTAAACCTCTCTGCAACTTCCATTTTCAACTCATTTTAATGATTACTTCTCATTTATTCAATCAAAAACGAATGACAAGTAATAGGTTTGTGAGAATATCTTTGTTAATGTTTTAAATTAAGCTATATATATATATATAGTGGTGGTGGTGGTTGGTGGTGGCGGTAATTGGAGGTGGTGATGGTAATCGGTTGTTGGTGCTGGTGATAATCGGAGGAGGTGATGGTGGTAATCGGCGGTGGTGGGCGATGGTGATGGTGGTAATCGGTGGTTGGTGGTGGTGATATCAGAGGTGGTGGTGGTGGTAATCAACGATGGTGGGAGGTGGTGGTGGTAATCGGTGGTTGGTGGTGGTGATAATCGGAAGTGGTGGTGGTGGTAATCGGCGATGGTGGGCGGTGGTGGTGGTGGTAATCGGTGGTTGGTGGTGGTGATAATCGGAGGTGGTGGTGGTGGTAATCTGCGATGGTGGGAGGTGGTGGTTGGAGGAGGTGGTGGTTATATATATATACTAGGTATCACCCCGGCCTACAGCCGGGGCTCAACCTTTTTCGTTTTCGTTTTGTTGTTTGATTGGCTAGTCCGTATTCTACCAAAATCTTTTTTAGTCATTCACAAAACTAATTAGATTATAACGGTCAAACATCGAGCTTATAATTTAGTTCAGACTTGCGTCCCTAGTATTTGTGGTTGTGTCAAATTAGCCGGGGCTTACAGCCCCGGCCGTGGTCCCTTGAGGATACCATAGTATTTTGTTGATCGGGTCAAATTAGCCAGGACCGTGGTCCCTTGAGAATACTATAGTATTTTGTTGGTCAGGTCAAATTATCCGAGGCTTACAACCCCGACCGTGGCCCTTAAACATTCCCTAATGTTTTGTTGGTCGGGGTTGTGACACTTATATCTCGCACATAAATCTTTACCATGTTTTTTATTTTATTTGTTTTTTTTAAAATATCTTTTAGATTAGTTGAGACTAACTTAAATTTTCTTGAAAAAGTTATGGTACAAATCATTATGCTTATTGGATGATTGAACGTTCGATGGACCAGAGTATATCTGGTGTATACGAATAATCTTCATGGAGGGTCATCCACCAAACATAAGCCAAACAGACCCTTAGCCATATGTTTTCCGTGTATTAGTAAGGAGATATTTGGTTGCATTAAACATAAAACCTCTTACCCAATTCACCCATCTTCCTCTATTAGGTTTTTTTCTTCTCCTTTCCTCTTTAGACCAATTTTTTTTTTAAATCATCAACTCTGTTTTCTTTTATTTCACCGTATCCATCCTTTAAATCATCCATAATAATAACTTAGTATTAATAACTCAGTATTATTATGATATAGAGAGACGAAGTTAAGAATTAGAAGTCCTTAATGGAGGGGAAGAACTATAAATAAAAGACTATCTGTTGGTGAAACCGTTAAAGAATGACGCTCTTCCGTTCTATAAATACATCTACTTAGTGTTAGCCTATATTAACGGAAACTTAGTCAAATTAGGAAATCCGACGCTGCAGTCAAATTAAGTAATCCAAGGATCCAACGTCGTTAAATAATCTTTAGAATCATATTTTTATTAGGAAGCCAAGGGATCGGACGTACGTCTATATATGACATATAACCGATCAATCTCCATCGTGGGTAGGGCTGCACATAACCGACCCTACCCGCCGACCCAACCCGCACCCGATCCAACCCGGTTAGGAGTGGGTTGACTATGGGTGAGCACGGCCAAACCCGCTGTATGATGGGTCGGTTGCGGGTAGCTGCTTCCATCACCCGACCCAACCCGCCCACCCACCAGAATTTCCTAACCTTAGATTATCTATCCTAGGATTAATCTCATCCATAGAAAATACCATATACAATGCCTAACCCTAATCCTATCAACTTTCATTCGCACCCCTTTTCACTTCACTCCTCTTCATCCTCTTCTCTCCTTCGCTCGGTTGTGCCTTTTCACTTCAATTGCATTAATTCTCAACTCAGATCACCACCAAAAATCCAATAACGAAAGGTAAGAATCGTAAGTCATACTAATTGATCTATTTATAATTTTTAGATTCTGTGATTTTCTTTGATTTTGAATTATTGGTATCTGTTTAGGGTTTTGTTGTTTTTTTTTCAATTTGGGGTATCTATTTTTGTTATAATCTTTGATTAATTGATCTTGCGATATTCTGACTTTGTTTTGTTAATCTTTTGTGTATATTGGAATTGTAATTTGGGGATTTTGTTCACTTCTTAAAGGAGCTAAAAGTAATCTGCGATTCTGAGGTACTATACTTATGACCCTTATCCAATCTGGCAACATCCAATTGATTCCGAGCTAAAAGTAATCTGAGATTTTGAGATTTTGTTAATGATTTTGGGGATTTTGTTAGTGTAATGGTATTTTTATGGTTACTATGATTGCTAAAAATTGCTAAAAATGTGAGACTGTAACATGTTATTACTTGAGCACATTGGCAGTAAATAAGAAACGAATAAATTCATTGTTTCTAACATTGTTTCTAACAGTGCGGTATACTTCCTATTTTACAGAATTTTTTGTGTTTCAGTTTTACTTTATTTTACTGGATGTTAACAGCCATCCTCAATCTTTCACCATGGAAAGTGATGTTACTTGCAACAGATAGCTTTAATTGGCAGCAGATAGCTTAAAACTAAAATTAGTGTTTGTATTTGAAAATAAGAAAGAGTAAAATTCTTGGCTCTAATTCTCTGGGTGGATTCCCCTTTTAGAGTTGCTTAAACTAAAATTGGCAGCAGATAGCTTTAATATGTTATCTAGGTACAATCATCATAAGCGGCATCTGTTTTACATTTTTGGTTTCTGCTGCTCTGACTGACCCCCCTGCACTGTAATTATCAACGACAATATGTTTTGCAATGTTTTCATCCTCCTATGAAATGACTTTTCTCTTATTATAATTTTCTGGGGTGATATTTGTTTGTGGTTTTATATTCTGCAATGGATGATGATTATTGAACTTGTGCCAGAACTGTAGAAGGTAACTCATACAATCAAACAACAATATGTATCTCTTTGGTGACTGAATATGTTTGACATTTAATTTGTATGATATAGTCTCTCTAGTTTTGAGGCTTGAGTTGTATGACATTTAATTTGTATGATTCTCATGGTCATCTGGTTGCGTCACATGGATGGCATAGCAGAATTATACCCCATTGTCGGTGCTTTGATTACTTACATCAACTTTCATTCTAATTGTTCATTTCCCTTGCAGATCTATTTGGTGACCTTGCTACTTCTTACATCATCATAGATGATTGATTTCTACTGGGTTAGACAAGGTAATGACGCCAAGGGCCACTGTCAGTAAATTGATTCTGAGTTCGTTGGTCTGTTACATATATGTTATTGTAAGTTGTAACTAATTGACATACGTTGATTGATTTCAGACTTCCAACGCATTTAGGGGTAAAACGTCTATATTTTTTGATGGAGGAAGCTGGTCGCTTGATGAATCACATCTCATGATCTTTCTTTTCTCCAGCTACTAGTATAGTTATTAGGATTTAGTACAGTAGCCAGTAGGCTAGTAATTCACCATTTGAGCTTTTAGAAGTTGAACTCATTTTCATTTTGTGAACACTCTTAGTTGTAAGTAACTTGTTATGATGCTAATTGTCTGCACTTTTAGTTATTTGTCATGTTCATACAATTCATTTCATTTTATGACGGGTTAACCCGCCACCCACCCGAACCAACCCGCTGTAATGTGGGTCGGGTTAAAACCGACCCACTATGATGTCGGGTTGGTTGTGGGTGACAACTTCTGTTACCCGCCATCAGTGGGTTGGGTGGTGGGTGAGGCCAAAACCGACCCAAACCGACTCATGTGCAGCCCTAATCGTGGGATGACGAAATCGATGGTCGGATTTGTAAGGCTACACACACCACTTCTTTTTATAATATTGATAGGTGTTATTGGGTTGGTTTAAATTAATTTAGATTAACGGTAGGTTAGTCATTTCAATGCTTTAGGACACCCCTTATAACTATAGGGAAGGTGGCCTAATAAAACTATGATTTCCTAGAAAAAAATCATGGTCCCTAAAAAAATCGTTCTTTACCATTCTTCGTTAAAAGGGACCAAATTTTGAATAGAAATAACTTGACTGGAACTAAATGGTTGTAATGTCAGATTGACAACGCAAATGTGTCACATGATGATTACCACTAAAACCAATTGTGCCGGGCAAATGCGTATAAGTTAGTCAGACCCATGAATGGGTCATATCTCAGAGTCAACACTTAGTTTAATAGAGGTGTAAAACGTACTATTACAGTATGCTGTTCTGGCACAATACTTAAAGAACCGTGCCTAGCGTGCTTGGTTGTTTCCTGGAATTAAGTGTGTCACGTGGCGGTGTGTATTTTTAATCGAAGCACGGTATGGCATATCCACACATCACACGAATATCCATGATGTGCCACCTGCTAATTTATATTTCGGAATATAATACTAACATTTTTGAGATATATACCTAGAGTGGAGTATTATCTAGTTAACTATAGTAAATTTATCAGAACGGTAAGCTTTTTTCCAAATACAATATAAGTTGTGTGAGTTGACGGTTTGATTTGGATGAAGATGTACTTGGTGTCGTTGGAAAAAAAAATGATTGCTGAAGAGTTATCTTTTGAAGTGAAGGAATTCCACCTCTAAAGGTAATACTAATATCGTTTTCAGAGTCTGCTTTCTACATCGGTTTTGCATTTTTTTCCTACAGTGTGTCTCATGCTTATGTGGAACCCCATTACGAAGGAATGTATAGCTTTCGGAAGACTGAGATTGAAAGTGAAAAAGAGATGGCAAGCACATAAGGATTTGGATTCAATTGTTTGGACGTTTTCGTGGTTCTTCTTTTTGTAAATATGACAGGATTAAACTTTCATTAATAAATGAATAAACAAACAAGATGGAACGCCTAAGCGATACAAGCCGAGAGACCATAAAAGTCTACTTTACAACAAACGCACAAAGCAAAAGCTAAGCCGAAGGCCGGAAAAAGCTACAAAAACTAAACCATTTTAGCATGGGTTCTATAACCTCTCCCCACGCTTTCCTTCCGATTCTCATTAATCTGACCATCACGTTTCAGTCGTACTAGTTCTCGATGATTCCTTTCAATCATTTTTTCTCCGTGGGAAAGATGATTTGTCACTCTCTCAAACTTAGTATTAGAACAGCCTACAACATCAGAACACTCTTCTACAACAATTCTTTCTTCCATGTTCTTTGCTGCAAATTTATCGCCACTCTTTTTTCCATGTTCTTTGCTGCAAGTTTATTTCCGATTATTTTCAAGGGAATAGACACCTTCGATGTCAATTAAGAGTGTAAGGTTAATAATAGGTACCACCATGTCATGGAGGTGAATCCAACAACAAAAGAACTTTCGTCATCTGTACTCCAGGACCCGTCCAGATTCATGTATAAATCTGATTTTTTGTTTCCTTTGTACCATGTTCCACTCACTTGATTATCTCCAAGATGGAGAATCTATTAATCATCTCTTATACTTATATTCTGGTTTTTGGGTTTTCTCCCCCATTTCACACATGACTTGACATAAGATTGTAAGTAGACAAAAATATAAACAACGAATGAGATAACAACAAGGTGAGGCAAAACAATCAAACATATTTATAGATAAGAGATCACTCTAAATCCCAGATTGTAATTTTGAGAAGGTATAAGAAGGTAATGAAATATTGGTTGGTGAAATACTTGTTTAAAATAACTCGGATACAAAATAGCGTTAATGTGTTCCACAGTCATTCTTATTAAGTATTTCACAGTCATAGATTATTTCGACTCTTACTAAGTATCCCACAGAAATCTCCAGAAGTCCCGAGTTGAGTTATTTAACCTAATGAATTTCATTTAAAACAATTATTGGCCTAATCACTATAAGGCTTTACACTTTTACCAATTCGAATCCAGAAAACAACTCTCCTTAATATACCGAATCAAGGCTTGAATTTTACCCTAATCATGATCAACAACAAGAACAGATGATGGATGTAAGAGCAGTGAGGCGGTGGTTCTAAAAAGTTTTCTTAGAGTGAGTTGAGAAGAATAACGTGATGCTAGGGTTTGTGCTGATCACACGGAGTCTTGGCAAATATGCCAACTTTTAGCTCCAATGGGCTTGCACTAGGCCATTTTAGTTGAAGACTCCGGCGACCAGCTTTATCATCTCTTATATTTATATTGTAGTTTTTCGGTTTTCTCCCCCATCTCACACATAACTTGATATAACATTGTAAGTAGACATAAAAATAAACCACGAAAGAGATAACACCAAAGTGATGTAAAACAATCTGACATATTTATAGATAAGAGATCACTCTAAATCCCAGATTGGTAATTTCTTGAGAAGGTATAAGAAGGTAATGAACTATTGGGTGGTGAAATACTTGTTTAGAGTAAACCGGATTAAAAATAATGTTAATGCGAAGGAATATATATTTAAAAAGCATGACCCTCACCATTTACATGGAATGAAAGATAGGTTTGTAATTAGTAGCTCTCCACCATTTTTGAGTAAATGATTCTACATCCTCATAAGATGATGAAGATCTCACTAAATCCCTTTAAGGTCCGTACGCATAAGAGCAAGTTTTATGGTGAAGGATTTCATCTTCTATCTTTCATCTTCCACGCCACATCAGCACTAGGAGTCATTCATGGAATGTCAATGGGTGGAACCGTCAAAATCATAATAAGGATAGCTTTGGACGCTAATGTAAATAGCGTAGATAAAGCCCCGGAATGAATAGCGTACAAAACAGTTCCCAACTCTTTTTTTCTTGTTTTGAGAAATCAAAATTTTATATGGGAGGGACCTACATGCTATATATACAGGGAGTATAATGTGGAACGTGGCGAAGATATTACTGTTTTTATATGGTATGATCTTGATACCGTTTCTGAAGCTCTGCATTTGGTCAACCATTGACATATTTTAACCAATCGGAGTAGAGAAGATTCACCAACTTATCGCTCTAATCTTCATATGCTATGATCGTTTTGGAGATACCACGGGCCAACCTTCCATGGTTTGTGCAAAAATATTTTGATTTTCCGAAACCAGGTGTACCTTTATCTTGCGGAGACAATATGTATCTCAAAGCCCTAATGTGTTTACCATGTTTATAATTATATTAAAAACGCAGCGATGTAAAGCTAAAATATATTTAATCTCTTCCCCATATAACTAGATAATCTATCAATGTTCGTTTTTTTTTATTTGCTCCACCAAAATTGATTATATCAAGTGAAAATACCACATGACAACCACACAGAACCACCCTTCTAACTTGGGATGACACTTGATAATAAATAAAGCCTAACAAGCCTAAATCCAACAATGTACTGTTACATAAGTTGAACAGGTTTCCGTGCTAACTACCAACAAGCCTCATGAGGAACCAATCAAGGGAGTCGAAGTGGATAGGGGGACTGATTACGTCACAAGGGGGGAAAGCTAACTCTACCTTCCATATTAAATTCTGTAGTATTGCGCCATCAGATATTCGAACCTGGGAACTCCAAAAGTACATCAACTTTTGATGAACGAGAATGACTAGCTGACCAGTTAATTCTGTAATTAGTCTAAGAAGGGGCCTCAAGACGTACCAAAAATGGAGGTCTGTACATATATAATCTACTTCACTCAAGACGTACCAAAAATGGAGGTCTGTACATATATAATATACTTCACTCTGGCCAATCTAACACCTTTTAGGTAGTTTATCCGTAGAGAAATTTCTCCTAAGTATGTACTCCTCCTTGTTATTTCAAACCAAGGAGATTTCCTAAAGTAAAAGCTGTGGTAAATGCCCTCGAGTCACATCCAAAGCATACCTGATTATACCGGTATTATTTTTTTTATGCTAGGTATAGGCGGTCCTGCCCCTGACAGGGTAGCCACCGGCTTACTTTTCACTGAACAAACTCGATCCTCTTAAACTCATGTTAAAATTAGTATAATTTACGTTTGAACGGAGACTCGAACCACTGACTTCCTATTTGAGAGTCAGGAACCTGACCAATTGGACTAATCTCTGATGGTTTTATACCGGTATCTATTTTGCAACACATAGGATACCTAGCAATCACCTCTACAAAACTACAAGGTAAAGAAAGCCTATTACTACTTTTTTTTCAATAAACCCAACACCCGCATCACCGGGATTCTGATCTATAAACTCCATCGCAACATAGAATGGACTCCATTGACAACGTATATATGTGGACAATCCCTACTGGCCATGGCCCTAAAATTTAAGGTGTGTAATTTTTCTTTTGGAATAAAATAATCCCATCTTTCTCTTCGTGATTCATGAATAAGAGAGGACAAGCTGGACTTTATAATCCCTGCAATGAAGTGAGGTAGAGGTGTAAATTGGGTTGTGCCGATACGAGCACATCCCAGCACCACATGCTAAAATTTGAGCACAGCCTAGCAGGGTACTTAGTCCAGCACGACACAACACGTTAGTTAAATGGGACGTGCTGGGTTTGACTAATTGGCACAGTAGCCCAGCATAGCACGTGGCACGGCACAATACAACACGTTAAGAAAGCATGTCATGTATAAAATACTACAAAACATGGCAAAATACATCACATTTTGCGTATATTTCAATAAAAAACCTTTATTTTAGCCAATTATTGACATTTTATCGTCGTTTTATTGCCTTATTTTCATAATAATACATATAATACCTAAATATTTGGAAAACATTTATACTGGAAAATATAAAATAAATGTGCTCAACACAGCACATCACGTTTATTTTTCTGGCACAGCAC
Organism: Papaver somniferum; assembly: GCF_003573695.1. Taxonomy (NCBI): domain Eukaryota; kingdom Viridiplantae; phylum Streptophyta; class Magnoliopsida; order Ranunculales; family Papaveraceae; genus Papaver; species Papaver somniferum. The sequence goes on from NC_039366.1 coordinate 9,969,765, forward strand.
AACCCGGCATGCCATCTAGCACGGCACAACAGGACACGTTATAATCTCCGACACAGCACAATACGGCACAACACATAACACACTAAGCATGTGATTTCGTGGGATGTGCTGTGCTGGGCCGGCACGTTTTGCACCTCTAACTTGAGGCATTTGAGCAGAATAAAATTGAGGTTTGGGCCTGACATGCGTTGGTGGCGTAGCCGTGTCGGTCTACTCATGGAGGCCCATACTAATCCGGTAAAAAGAAGAACTATGATTTTGGGCATACCAAAATCTTCCAAGGCATACTGAATGAAGACAAAAAAGGTTGTGAAATAGAAAAATCAGATAACCCCTTAACCCAAAATTTTCTTAATGGCAAATCTGCCCTTTACGTATAAGTGTTAATAATCTTGATTAGTGATTAAATATTTTGTTTAGTGATTAAAATAATTTTCAGAATTATAAGAGTTGTTTAGATGAAAAATTTGAGAAAAAAAAAGGAGAGATAGAGAAGGAGAAAGTGAGAAAATTCTAATTCTTGATTCAATGGAGGATGAGGAGGGTCATCATTCATCTAAAAAATATAGGAAAATACATATCAACTACAACAATGATCCTGAAATGGATGATTTCTTAGATTATGAGAATGATTTTACACCCACTCAAACTCAAGCTCAAACTCAAACACAAACTCAAGATGATGATTTTTATGAGCCAAATCCTGATGATGAAGACATTGATGAGGAACTCAATGCTTCTAATACACAGGTACACTTATATCCTATACTTAGTCTCACTTATATAGCTCTCAATTATCAAAAGTTAGGTTTTTTGAATCATGGTTCGGCGAAACAGGTTGAGGTTCGGCTCACATCTATGAGCCGAATCTACCAATTGATGAACGGTTCGGCTTACTGAATTTGTTTACTGCATGCGCCGAACCTATAATTTCCAATTCCAACCCTTTTGCTAGACACTAGTTCGGCTTATATGAAAGTTTCATAGTAAGCCGAACAACACCCTGAATAGCCCGGAATAGAATCATTACTAATTCGGCTTATATATCCAAAATCGTATGTGCCGAACATAATTTTTTAATTTCTGGGTTGAAATATTGTTACTGGTTCGGCACATATGGAGAATATCGTATCATCCTAAACCTCTTATGTTCAGGGTTCGACACATAATATGATTATCGTCTGAGCCTAACATGAATTTGTTACTTTTTGGGTTAAAATATTGTTCGTGGTTCAACACATATTGAGGATGTCGTATAAGCCGAAACCTGTAAATGTTTATAGTTTGGAACATAATGTGATTATCGAATGCGCCGAACCTTGTTATTATATTCCCTTTCTAGTGTTTAACCTTGTGATATTCTTTGTAGATCATGCTTGGACCCATGGAAAATCAACCTGATCCAGTAGACATAATTCACGAGGATACCAAGGATCACTTCCAAAATGATTTGGTATGTAAGAAAGTGAAGTCTAATGATGGAGAATACCAAGGTCCATATTAAACTCATTAAAATCAATTATATCTTATCTTCAACTTCAATAGAATGAAAAGACAAACACAACGCAAAAAGAATGAGGTCATTCCGACATCAGACGAAAAAGTTATGGCCAAAACAAGATCGAAAAACTTGAGTGTGCAAAGAGAAGGTTCGGCTGATAACTCAACAACACGAGCTAGCCGAACCTAGAGCCTTCAAATCAATATTTTCGAAGTGTTTACAAAGAGAGGTTCGTCTTGAAAGTGATCTAATCGAGTCATCCGAACCTGACAACCAGGGTAAATTTCACTTCTCAGGTTCGGCTGGGAAGGTTTGCAAGGTATTAGCCGAACATGACACTGTTCTGGGATGTATTCAATACACATTTTCGGGTTCGGATAAAAATTGACCTTTACGGTTTAGCCGAACTGTTCATACACACTTTCAGGGTGAAATTTCAAGAAAAGTTCGGCTCAAAACTCAACTCAATTATCAGCCGAACCCGCTACTGTAACTGTCAAAAACCCTAAGTTTTTAGCAATTTAACCCATTCAATCCATGAAAAACAACAAATAAAAAATTGGGTTTGTAGGGAATATCTTCTTATCCTCATTTCAGTATTTGGAGCTTCAAATGGTTGAATTTACGATTCAATTATAGTTTTTACACCTTCATCTTCAATTGGTTGTTCTTCTTTAATTCATGGATTGGAAGAGGATTTTGAACACCTGACGCTTACTTTTTTCTTTGCACAATCCATTATATAGTTCAATTTAACCGATGATCGAATTTTCACGAACCGATAATTAATTACAATGATGAAAAAAATATTCTGAGAGAAAAGGAAGGTGGTTTGGATGGAGGAAGAAGAAGAGATGTTTAGGATGGTTTATTTTTTGATTTTAGGTTCAAGGGTATATAGGTAATTGAACTACCCAATAGACACCCCTTATAAGGTCACCTAGGATGGGAAAACTATTTTGTATGCCTTGAAAGTTTTTGGTATGCCTAAAATCATAGTTCAAAAAGAACAATAGAAAGTTACGAGCTCTAGGTTTTGGTATCGGGAAGTTTGCAAAGCCTGCACTTTTCTAGCTAATCGGTTTTAGATGTAGAATTTCAACCTTCTCCCAGTAGAGATTAAATTAGAGATTCTCAAATTATTACCTTTGGAATCAGCTGTTCAATGTAAGTTCGTATGCAAAAATTGGAATAATATTGCGCATCATCATCTTCTAGAGTGTGGTAAGTTTGTGCTTACTTTGAATGGTGTTGTTTTTTTCGTTACTTTGATATTGTCTTACTCCATCGAATGCTTATTAGTTATTACAAATACTTCTTTTGGTTATATTAGTTAAGGAAAGCCTAGTTGAGTTGGAACGGAAGTCAAAGGAACTAACTGAAACAAATTTGCGTGTCGAACTTTGTCAGGTAATCCGTTGTTAGACATGAATTCTAAAATTTTTGCTACCCAAATTTGTATTCAGTCCTAAAGTTTTGTCAAAAAAAATAATTAGATGTGCATCGAGCTAGGCCTCATCGATGTTCAGGCACTAAGGAATGTGGAGTTGCTGGTGCAGCTGCAGCAGCAGATGAAAATCTCTTTCAAGCGATAATGTCACTACGTGCAGCTGAAAGATTTTGGAATTAGTGATCGAACAAAACGAACATTAACCATCTCAAAAATTATACAGATTAAACCAAATGGCCTAAACAACATGTTCAGTTGTCTTCCGAACGTACAACTGAAGTGACAGAGAAACAAACAAAACGAACATTAACCATCTCAAAAATTATTTCGTCTTTGCTTTGGAATGGAACTTTGATGCGTCTCCAGCAGAACTTCTAGAGGTACCAGCGACCATCAGCGTGAACATATTTTACCTTGCGGAATCCATGTGTAAACTTATGGTATTACCTTGACCATATATCTGAAGTTTAGGCCTATATATGAAAAAGACACAGACGACAAGTTCAAATATTCAAACTCATACCCCAATCAATAATCTTTTGGTTCTCTCCTTGTTGAACTCAAATTCTAAATTTGTGTCATTGAGTGACTCCCCAAGTTTGGTGGCTTTGGTACTGACGGGACCAGTTGGGCGCAAGAGGGGAGCTAGATATGAACAAGTAGAGGCAACTCCAACTCCTCGATATCTGAGTATTTCACGTATAAGTTCTACTTTACCTGACCCAACATATCTTCCACACATAACACCATCTCTGACAAACATAAATGTTGGAGCTTTAACAACTTCCATATCTTTCAAGAATTGCCTACAACTATCATTTTCATCTCCATCCATTCTTGCGAAAACTACATTATCACCCATTAGTCTTGATAACATTAAGACGGTTGGATATACCTTAACACATGGTCCACAATATTTTAACCCTATGTCGAGAACAATTAACTTGTTATCTGTTCTATGTTTTTCTATCAGATCTTCAACATCTTTTCTTGAATGTAATCGAATTACACCTGCATGATTGTCTCCGTAGTATAATACGTCTCGCATAAGTTCATCCCGACCAATTATACCGCTTTCTTCATGGATTTTCCCCATACTTCTGTAAAAATTAAACTGTGGAACTTTTTCAATTTTTTCTCTTTCACAAAGCGCTCTTGTTTTGTCAGATTCATCACCCATTACTAAGACGAACTCAGCATCATTACATCTTCTACTTAAATCTGCTATGAAAGGATATATTTTATGATTATGTTTACTATAACTTGCGGCTACTACAAGCTTGTCTCTCGCTGTATGAAGTGCTTCGTCGAATTCTTCAATACTCTGAACTTGTTGAACTCTCTCGTTACTACTTTTTCCCTTCTTGGTTGCAGTTATTATCGCTTTTGTACAAAGGTTATTGTGAGTTATCTGGAGTTTTGTTGTTGGTAACGGTTTGGACGGTGTAGGGAGGAAAAGAAAGGGAGTTTTGGAGGAGTATGGGTGTACTTTTACTGTATAAGAACGTGGTTTGAATAAGAAGCTTATGGGTGTAGTAATGGCAGCCATGGAGTTAGAATTTTGGAAATTGTGTTTGAAGAGAATGGACTTATATATACGATAGATCTATAAAAACTATAAAAAACTAGAAATTATTGACTAAGAAAATAACTCTGATAATAATAAATCAAATAATAACAATACTTGTCTTCTTATATAGGCTTCAATAGTTCCATATAGCACTAAGAAACAGACCTAAGTTAGAAAAAGGAAATCCTACATTAACAAACCAACTAAATTGAGGTTTTGGCCGGACCTGCCAATAGGGCACGCCCGGCGGTGCTAGTCTATTCGCCTGCAGGGCCCATATTTATCCTGCATAAAAAGCAACCAATTATTTTTTTAAAATTACGAGCTTTAGATTTAGGGATTGGTTCTTGCGGTGAAATTTTAAGCGTGCTCTTTCCTGGCTAATCCTTGTTTAATGGAGAAATTTAAAACTTACGCTCGAAATGAATTCTATGAGTTTTCTACAAAGTTTGCATTCATATTTAAAGTTTTGTAATAAATGAATTCAAATGTTTACTAAGGTCACCAAGCTAGAAGTTGTCAAGCATACAATTGAATCTGGAGTTACAGCTGAAGCAGATGCAATAAATCTCGTTAAAGCGACAAGGTTGGTGCGTAGAGCTGAAGGTTATAGGGAAAAATTGATTAATCAACTTGGGTCCCTAAAGTGACCAATTTCTCGTTTGTGGTTCTGCACTTTCTTCTTGAAATGGTGGTCCTAAGACAAATTAATTAAGAGACCGGAATTTGCATGTTGGCATAACACTTTCGCTTCATATCAAGGAGATGGAAACCTGCAATGTTTTTAAATTTTTGAAACTTGAAATTCCTTCTGTTAAGAGTGTGGTTATTTGCTACAAAATTGTTCTACCTTTACATTTTAAGAACAAATATTAGATGTGGTTTCAGAAAAATGATGATTGTGGTCTCATTTTGGTCTAACGTCCAGCGTGAAAATGACTTGAATATGTTGTAATCTTAGGAGGCATCAGCTCGTCAGATTCTTCTAGTACTGCCATTTAGTTAATGGTCATAAAGATGATTTACCAACCTATCTTCATATTGTAATTAAGAGAGTAAGAGTGATCTCCCAACCGCTACGGAACCAAATTTGTATTCCTGTGTAATATTTTCAGACTTGGGTCTTACATAACACGTTCACTTTCTTCTAAACCACCAAACTGATCATTTATTCCTGTGTAACTTTTGCTCTTTCACAAAACGCTTTTGTTTTGTCAGGCTCATCGCCCATTACTATGACAAGCTCAACGTCAGTACATCTTCTACTTAAATCTAACATGAAAGAATATATTTTATGATTATGTTTGCCATGACCTGCGACAAAAATTACTACTACAAGCTTGTCTGTCGTTTTTTGAAGTGCAGCGTCCAAATCTTCAATATTATGATTTTGATGAACTTTCTTCTCATTAATACTTTTTCCCTTCTTGGTCGCAGTTATTGCCTTAGCGAGTTATCTGAGGTTTTGCTGATGGTAATCGTTTGGGTAGTGTTGGGAAAAGATAGAGATTATTAGAGCAAATTGGGTATACTTTCACAGTAGAAGAATGTTGTTTGAATGAGAAGCTTTTGATTCTAGTAGTCTCAGCCATGATATATCATTGGAGTTCTCAATTTGAAAACAAAAGTTTTCTTAGACATGAATTATAAAGTTTTCTTCTCGATTTTTTATTTAGTTCTAAAGTTTTGTAAAACAATTCAGAAGATTTGTCAGTTCGTCAACAGACACGTTGACGCATCTGGAGTTACTGGTGCAGACGCTGCAGCAGATACAAAGCTCTTTCGGGCAATAAGCTGGATACGTATAGCTGAAAGTTGTTTGAAATGTCGAGGATTTCTAAAGTGATCAACCGCTTTGGGTATCCAAAGTGACCAAATTCCCGTTTGTGGTTCTCGGTTTGCTTCCATGAACGGTTGTTGTCCTGGGACAAATTACATCACTTGAATGGAATTGGTATGATGTTTTTGATGAATTACTTGTCAGTTAAAAGTGTGGTTATTTGCTACAAAATTATTGCCTTCACATTTTCAGAACAGAACTTAAATATGATGTCTAACGGTCTACAAGAGTACATGCGCCTTCGTTGACGTACAGAACGACAATTACTTAAAGAGAGTCAGCTTGTCAGGTTTCGCTGCAATTACCTGAAATGTTATACTACTTTGACTTGGTATGGCTCCGGCCATCCCTGAAGCTCTACATTTAGTTAATGGCCATATAGAAAATTTACCAACTTACTGCAGCAATCTTCTACTTACAAATGCTATACGAAACCATAGAATATCGATAATAAAGAAGTACAATACTAAAGGAGTATCAGAGATTGAATATTGTAGAGACTATACCAAATATCTTTAACAATTTTAATTGTTTTCGAACAACAAAAGTGGATGAAAAACGAACCAAACGAAGAATAACTTTCTCAAAACTGATGGCAGCTTCACTTTGTCATGGAACTTTGATGCATCTCCAGAAGAACTTTAAGAGATACCAAGGACCAATTACCCTTCTTGGTCTGTGCAAAAATTCTTTGATTCGCTGAATCCACACATACACTTATGTTACCAAAACCATATATCTGAAAACCAGAATGTGTTCTGCCGTATTTAGGCTTAAATGACAGATGATTCTGCTCCGCGTAGGACTCAATGATTTCATTTAAACTCATTTCTGGCAACATATTATAATAACCAGCTGAAGTTATTCTCCTTCGCTTGCTGGCCTCAGCCTCTTCTTGTAATTGAGCATAGAATGCTGCTGCTTTTTTCTGAGCTTCAAACTGCTGTTGACTCATCTCTCTGAATTTCTTAGGTGCAACCACTTCCTTATCTTCAGCAGCTTGATCCATCATCTCCAGGCACACATTTAGTTCATACCGTACACGATAATGGGCTTGCAGTTCAGTTGTCAGACTTCCTTTCCATCCCAAATACCACTGCACAACTTCATCCAGATTCGGGTTTGAGCATAACCACCAATAGAGTGCATCTTGCAACTTATGGAAAAAACTCGTCTCCAACATTGTAACCATGAGATGGCTCGGAACTACAGTTGCCCAAGACATGATCCAAAGGAACCGAATAAGTTGCCTGCCGTTTTGGTTCCCAGGTTTCACTTCCAATTCTTGTAATACTTTCGTTAGTTTAGGCACTATATATTGAACAACAAAATCTTCCCATACAGATTCATTCAACATTGCCTTCCATGAAGACATCTGATACAACCAATCTGCAGCATTCTTAAGAGGATCCCATTCCTGGAACGATTTAGTAAGTAAAGGCAAGGTATACGAAAACGCAACTGATGTCAAGTTGAGGTACTCAAACTCATCACTGAACGCATTGTAAAGCGAATCCAATTTTAGTGTTCCCCTTTGTTTTTCCTTGCGAATTCTTTTCAAAACCCTGACAATTTTCTTTATGCGATCATGTTGTTTCTTCTCGAGACCTCCTTTCTTTAGCTCGAACTTCAACCTGGCGATCGTCTTCTTCCCAATCTTCTTTTTGGGTTTTAGTTTCTCAAAACCAGTCGATTCGGTTCTCAGCTTGACAGGAGATTGAAATCCAGCCATGGGTTTGTAGACAGAAACCAAAAGCAAATAACCTGATCGCCCCATCTACCTGCATATATATAAGAGTGCCATACATCTAAATTTGGAAATCTTTCCTAATTTCGGTTCCTGGTTAATATATGAAAACAGATTTCCAAATTTTGTTCCAAGTCCTTTCTTTGAGTCGGTTTCTAAATCTTTAATGCAATTTCATACGAGATATAAGAAAATTATTTTATGAAAATCTGTTGTTTTACATGAAATCAAACATAATTACTAGTATTTTTAATAAATTAGGGCAATTTAGCCCAATTTCATCCTTCCCTTCCTGCCTGCAACCAACTGTTTTGCTAATAAGTGAAACAACAATGCTCTGTTTTCCCCCAAATTTGTAGGGTGTATATTCTACACAAGAAAAGACCAAACAGGTCTGCCGTTCTTTTACCGAAATCCACCTTCTGCCCACAAATCATCTGATGTTCTTCCCTTTGTCTTATTATTGTGGCTTGATGAACTGTTCTGGAAACCATCATCATAGGCATCATCTTTTGGATCATCCCAACCAGCCCAGTTATCAGAAGCACCAGCAGTAGCACCATGGCCATTTCCTCCTTTTGCAGACTCTTCCTTGCGGGTACTTACATCTTTACTATCCCAATCGTCCCAAGAGTTTGATGAAGAAACCGAGTTGAGCTGTTTACCGGATGAAGTGTTGACTCCACCTCCACCAGACCCAAAGGAGTTGTTGGCGCTGCTGTTGTTCCATCCCCTGGTTTCCTTCCCAAACTCCTGATAAAATCCATTACTTTGGCTGTCATTCCTTTGCCAATTATCTCCTCCCTTCCAAGGGGCGACACCTTCTTTGGTGTACTCCTCAACCTTTTGTGAAGCAATTGCCATGACACCTTTCATTATTCCCCAAGTTCGATGACCAATCTCTGTTGTTTTTGTGGTGACAACATTCATTGTCTCATTTACCTTGTGATCGTAGCCACCCTCTTTGACCTGCAAAAGGATTTGGGCAATGTTTCTTCAAATGAAAAGCATGATAAAATTAGCAATGTTCTACGCATACATAGTAACACAGATATCTCTTGTTTTCATGAAATAAATAGCTTACATGAAGAACTTGTTATGTTTTAAATTAAGAAGAGGAAGAGGAAATGTTGTGGTTATGCGAACAAACTGAAAGTGAACTAGTTGTAAGCTTAGGTTAGGTGCAGCGGAAAGAAGTAGGAGAAGAAAAGAGTGCAGTTTCTGAAATAATAGTCAGTCAAGTAAAACTTAACAGCGCCTTTTCACCAGTAAGTTCAGGAAACCCGTAGACGATCATGTATACACGGTTGAATCTGGCTGGAATTCGCCATCTACTAGATACAGAGAGAGAGCTACTCTGGTGTATCCTACAGAAATCTAAGAAGAAGAAGAATCCAATAATTTATTGACTGCAAACACTAATTAGGTGAAAGAATTTCAGCCAGCTCCCCATAATTAAGAATCTCAGACTAAGGATGTGAAGCATTTTACAGACCATAAGTTTCAGCAATAATTACGAACAAAGAAAGATCCTCATTATAATCAATGGGAGCTTAGGCTACAGGGCCTAAATTCAGACTATTTTTAAGGCATGTACCTTTTATTTTTAGGTAACAAACCACACTATCCCTGCTTGGTAACCACGGCCCTGCTTGGTATGCTGCAAAAAATCGCAGGCCCACCAAATTCGCAGCTGCTTGGTAAGCACATAATTTGCTGCAAATATTTGTAGACATCCACAAAAGCCCATGAAAATAGGCAAAGTTTTGCAGTGAGGTTTAGGCTTACCAAGCAGCTGCAAATTTGGAAAGCCTGCGAATTTTCTTAGGATACCAACCAGGGCCATGTAACTTACTATGCAGATTTCACAGTAAGATTCACAGTTACTTACCAAACTAGAGGTATGCACATAGAAACGTGCATACCTAAGTTGCAGAGTGTAGTCCATACAACCGAAAGCATATGTCGGCATGGAGTTTTCGTGCTTATACTATATAATCCAATCTAAAAAATCTTGTATCTGTCCATTGGCGAAGCTTCAACAAGCTCAAAATTATTAATCCAGAAACTCTAGTGTCAGAGAATCATTTTCATCCAAATCAACTCTAACACAGCTCAGTTGTCAATATTTTCAAAAGGCCAAAAAGATTGAACTAGCACATACCCAGTTAAAATCACCTCACATGTATGACTTAGCCACCTAGGTTCGCAAAACGTTCTAAGATTTGAAACAGAAAGTTCTTAAATGTTATACCTGGACAATAATAGCCTCAGTTAAAAAAAATGGAAAATCAAATACCTTGGACGTTAGTTCTTTAGTACCAGCTTGAACTACACTTGCTGCAGACTGAGCAGCCGATGCTGCAACCAGTGATAACCTTCCAAGACCCTAAAGTAAAGGGTAAAATTATACAAAGAAAGAGAAAATTATTAGCATAATAGATCCAACAAATAGACTCATGCAAACAATTAAACACAAATAGATTTTGAGCCACATCAATCCTTACAGATTTGGGTCACTTTAGTTTGTTTTCAGCTAGATTTTCCTGTAGCCCAACAAAACAAAATTCAATATAGCATAGGAGAACCGTCAAACCTTAAACCTAAGCACCAGCATCCTTTCAAACTTTAAACAGTACCCTTTTGTAAGTCAATTTGCTAGAGAATGATTTTTACTAACATTATAAGAAAAAAGGAAACCGAAGAAGAACACTGAATTCGATAAGATTTAGATCCACTGCTATGCGCTTTAGTGGATAGGTAAACAGTGGACAAAGAAGGTATCCGAACCTGTGTTACACGGATACACCTAAAAAAAAAATTCAGCCGTATCAATACGTATTTACACGGATACGCGTACTAATACTTCCAATACTTCAAGATACAACTCAATTAGAAAACTTTAACTAAATATTAGATCTCAATACCTTAATATTAGAAAATTAGGAATTTTACTAGAATCTATGAGAAGTTTTAACTATAGTGACAAAATATTAGTTCCAAACCTGTCCACTGATCTTGCTCTAGACTTTCTTCCTTGTTATCCAGACTTCTTCTCTCTAGTGAGGTTAATCATACATGTATGTATTTTGTTAAGTTTCTATCATGTGTATAATATATTTCTGTTAAACTACTGATATGCCTTATCGCCGTATTTTAGTTTTTCAAGTTGGTGTATCATAGTAGCGTATTGGTATCTTGTATCCGATACCGTATCCGTATCGTTGCAACACAGATCCGAACAAAGAAGAAAACCAAGCTCTGTAAGATTTAAAATTCACTGTTAACTCTGAATGCTCTCCACATCAGTAACTAGTGGATCTGTACAAAGTGGACGTGGTCATACTTATTACAGAAGTTATTCCGAACAAGATGGTCACCTACAAACTCTAAGATTATCTACATTGTGGTGCCAACTGACTGAAATGTCAGATGTCAAGAATATGCTAACTTCTTCTGATCTCTATCCTAGTTAAGAAACACCCAACAATACGATAAATGGAGTCTATTTTTTTTAGCCATGGGACAGAGAATGCCACAGTAAAACACTATACTCGGCTAAACCGATATATCAAACACCTACACATCCCTAACCATTGACATTCCTTGTAATACTTGCTGACAACAGCAGACTAACAACCAGCTAAAAGACTTTTCCAGCTTCAATTACTTAGCTACCAGTACCGAAACATAATCAAATTCAAAAAATTGTAAAACCAAAAACTGCATCTCACCTGAAACCAAAACCAATACATAATGGGAGAACCATCAAACCTTCACCTATGCACCAGCATCTTTTATAACTTTAGACAGTATATTTTTGGAGGTCAATTAGCTAGGGATGAGTTTTACTAATACTATAAGAAAAAAGGAAACCGAAAGAAGAAAACCAAGTTCTATAAGATTTAGCATAATTTTAATGAACAATTCACGGTTAACTATGAATGCTCCTGACATCAGTAACTAGTGAATATATAGGAAGTGGACGTGGACACGTGGTCGTACTTTACCACAAAAGTTATTTCAAACAAGAAGGTCAATTAAAGACACTGAAATTAGCTACATTCTGGTGCCAATTGACTCAACTGTTAAGAATATGCTAACTACTTCTGATCTCTATACTGTTTATGAAACACTCATCGGTACACTTATCACTTCAATTTCTATTTCTAGCCATGGTCAGACACTCTATCCTGCCAAACCCATATATCTATCCCTACACATCCCTAACCATTGACAATTGTTATCCACTTACTAAAAACTGACTAACAACAACCCAACAGACTTTTAGCAATTCAATTTATTAGCTCCCCATCTCCAAACATAATCAAATTCCAAATTAATCGAATTTCAAATTTGCAAAAGTAAAACCAACAAATCTCACCTGAAAAACAGTATCCTTAATTGCACCACTACCACCAGCACCACCACCTTGAGAATAATCCCTCTGATTTGAACTCGGCGCAGGAGTCGATCCAAACCCAACATACTTCCCACCTTTGGAAGGCGGCAAACCCTCCGGCCTACTATCATTCTCCATCATTTTCCTAGCAAAAAAATCCTCCTTATTAGCAGCAGACGCCTCATACTCAGATTTCGAATAAATATCCTGTGTGGATCTCGATCTCACCGGCATCCCACCACCCCCACTCCCACTCATATTAACACCAGAATGATTCCTCCTCATATCATTATTCCCCCTAACCCCATCATCATCCCAATTATCCCATCCCCCACCACCGCCGCGCCGTGTCTCCGCCTTCTTCACCTCCTCTTTCACAACCGGTGGATCATTCCACACCCTCCCTTCAGCCAAAGCAATAATCCTCTCCCTATAAACACTAGCCGCATTAGTATTATACTTTGCTATGATATTGGTCTCTTTAGGGATCCCGTAATTTGATAAAAAGGCGTTTAATTTGTCATTCCCACCTGATTCCATTTTCTTGAGCTGGATTTCAGACCATGAATCCATTGTTACTGATCTTACAAAACTTATGTGTACTCCTAATCCCCGATGCTTACCTGAACATTCTAAACACATGAAGATTCCGTAGGAGACTGATGCCCATTGTGGGTTTTTCTGAGAGCAATCTACGCAGGTTTTGTTTCCTGGGTGTGATTGCAATTCGCGCAATCTTCTTGATGCGGACATTTCTGGATTTGATTTGGGATGAGAATTGGGGGAGGAGAATGAAAAGGGAAAGAGCCCTAGATTTGATTTTGTGAAGATCTGTTCTACTAGTGAAAAGAGAGGAAATTAAAATTATATTCGGAATTTGGTAACTGTCGGAAATAGCTAACCGACAAGAAGAGATTTTATTCTTTTTATATCTATCTGTTTGGGTTTGGGTTATGAGACAACTCGGGTAAGGGTAAGTTTGAGTTTCATATTGGATTCGGGTTAAAAAATTGGTTCCGGGTCGGTTATAGAGAACTCAAATTTGGAAACTCTGGAATTAGGTAATTAGCGGCAGAAATTGCTTTTCTTTTCCCTTCCTTTTTCGGTTTCTCATTCTTCGTTGCCTATAAAAGCAGATGGAGGCTGCCTCCTATTCCTGTTTCTGTAACTTAATAAAAAATAATGGCTTCAAGCAATTCTAAGCAGCGCTGTGTTTTTGTTGGGAACATACCGTATGATACAACGGAAGAACAACTTGTGCAAATCTGTCAAGAGGTTGGTCCTGTTGTCTCTTTCAGATTAGTTACTGACAGAGAAACCGGGAGACCCAAAGGGTTTGGTTTCTGCGAGTATAAAGATGAAGAGACTGCCTTAAGTGCTCGTCGGAATCTTCAAGGGTATGAAATTAATGGTCGCCAGTTACGAGTTGATTTTGCTGAAAGTGATAAAAGTGCTGCTGACAGAAACCGCTCTACGCCAAGTGTTGTTGATTCTAAAAAATCAATAGGTGGTCCTGGTGTCGTTGAGGATTCAGGTCTTGATCGGCCGATTGGGATCTCGTTAGCTTCTACAGCTGCATCTGTCATGGCAGGAGCACTGGGTAGTTTTCAGAATGGTGCCATGTCCCAATCCGGTTCGGGAAGCGATCAATTGACGAATTATCTAGCTAATATGTCAAGAAACAAGATGTTTGATATTATGTCTGAATTCAAAGTAATGGCTACCCAAAACAAAGAGTTAGCACGGCAGCTATTGTTATCGAATCCGCAGCTCCCAAAAGCTCTATTTCAGGCACAGATAGTGCTTGGAATGGTGACTCCACAAGTGTTGCAGATGCCAAATATCCGTCAATCACCTGGTTCAATCTTGCAGCCGCTTCCACTACAAGCAGGCCATTTACCTTCCGTACCTCAGAATGTCCTTGTTAACAATCAGCCTTCTTCTGGGACGTTTCCTCAGCTGTCTATGCAACCTCGGCTTCCACATCCACAACAACCACAACCAAATCAACATCTGCCACAAACAGGAATGTCAATGCAGCCTGGAGCTTTAACTGTTCCTTCCATGAGGCCGTTTTCTGGTTTTCCTACAAGGCCACCCAGCCAGGTTCTGGAAATTTCTCCCGCATTAAATCAGCAATATCAACAGCCTCCTCTGCATCTGCCTCGCCCTCCGTTTTCACAACAAAATTTTCAGCCTAGCTCATCAAATTCAATTATGCGACCTAGTGTGCATGAATCAGTGAACAAATTTGCTGAAAGATCAACTCAAGTTACGGATGATGCCAGAAACAGCACGTATCCAAGCACGTCTTCCGTACTACTGGAGCAAAAGCGTAGGATGGGTGATGCTTCTGATAGTATTAATCGTCCATCAAAGCTGGCAAGGTTAGACGATGGGATGCAGTATCCAGAAAAGCAAGCTCCTCAGCAGGCACCTGATAATGAGTCAGCTCTACTTGAACAAGTGATGAACCTGACGCCAGAGCAGTTGAGTTCCTTGACCTTGGAGCAGAGGCAACAAGTGATTGAGCTCCAGAAAATGCTCGGGAATAGGTGATTTAGGTTCAGAAACATTCTCCAACAAGTTTCGTTCCCCAAGATTTCTGCCAGACCAGCCTAGCGGCGCGCTTTGGTTTTCAGGCATTCACGAGTATTATTTGTAGGAATTGGAGCCATATGGAAGAAACCGAGTTGAGATTCTTTAGAAAAGCACATGTGTGATAACATTCGATGTAAAACAAATACTTTATTATCTGATCTTCCTTGTAATTCTTATGTCAGTTAACAATATATACAGCATTCTTTGTGATGTGATTTGCTCTTTCTCTGTAATTTCTTTCGTTATAGTATTGAATTCTTATTCTTGAATGTTACGATTGATTATAAAGTCATTCTTCGGTTTTGACACCAGATTGGTAGTATTGTACCTGCATATGGATATTACAATTCAACGCCATGTCAGTAAACACCGGTTCACTCAACATCTATTTGTGATTTGATCCTTAAATCTCCCTCAATTCACTTTAACATCGATCTATTTCTTAGGATCAATACCATAACTTTTCATGTATGTAGTCTAGATGAGTTCTCAGGCTATTATTAACTACCAAAATACACACATCCATAAACAAGTCTATGAAGCAAGAAAATTCACATTCTGTGCAGCCAAAAGCATGGAAATTTAAGCAAGAAAGTTCTCATAATCCCAACTTGCTAAAATCTAAGAAAAGAAAATTAAAGCTGATGCAATCGGAAATGTTTGTTCTTGTCCTTGAATTACGTTCTAATAATTTATAGTGGCTAGTCAAGCTGGTTTCAAAAAGATGATTCTTTACTAGATTGTGACTAGATAACATTTTCACTTGGATCAATTGTTTCAAGAATGGTGTCTTTCCTGTAACAAAAAGGTCCATAATTATTTGAAACTAGTAAAATGACCAGCTTATCCCAGCACTACTCACGTGTGAAATCAACCACCTTCTTGCGGTTTCTCTTTCCCATGCAACCACCTTCTTGCGGTTTTTAGACTTCACATTCAGAGATTTTCAAAGAGAAAAAATTTTCTCTTCACAGAGAGAATAGAAACCCAAATTCATTTAGAGATTTTTGAGACAACAGATCTCAAAAATCACTCAGAGAATAGTTCGCAAACAAGGATTCTGATTCACAAGAAAAAAGAAAAACCCTAAAACCTATATTCTCTTCCGATAATGGTTAAAACAAGAAAAATCACAAGAACAATCCAAGAAGAAGAAACAATAATGGATGATACCACTGCTCCTGGAACATCAGAAGACGATTCAAGAATTTCAAGACGAAAATCAAAGAGGAAAAAGAGTAAAAAGGTTGAAACACCGAAATCGAAGAAAAAAACTTCAAAAACTTCATCGGACGATGAATCTCCACATGTACTAAAAAGAAAACGAAGAAAATCGAGTAACAACGCACCAATTCAGAAAAAAAAAAGGTACTATTTCTAACACTTTTAGTATGTTTTTTGTGTTTCTGGGACATAGATCCACCAGTACATATTTGAAGTACTGATTAAAAATTTATGAAAACCCATCAGAGTTTACATGCAACTTCTACTTTGTGTTTCTGGCACTTATAATTGGCAGTACATAACTATAAAACTGTCGAATAAGAATCAAAAGTGATATGCAATGTGTTTCATTTTATTTCTGATACATAGAGCCACCAGTACATATATCAAATACTGAGGTTTTTTCTTAATTAGGTTGTTTTTTGGCAGTACATAAGTCCAGTAGTGAATGGGTAACATTGTTTATGTGTCTATTGACCACTGTTTGTGTTTCTGGCACATAATTGGCAGTACATAACTAAAAAACTGAGACATTGTAGTGTTTATGTACTCTAAATTCATCAGTTTCTTTGTTTATGTGATAATGATCTTTGGATATGAAGTACATAAGGCCAATAGTGATTGATTTTGTTTCTGAGATGATGAATTTGTAGTCCATAAATGTTATATTGAAATAAACCCAATTAAATTTTGCAGGTAAGGTTGTGCCAAAATCTGTTAGGAAGTTGTATATGTCTGGTTTCACAGCATTACATAGCCTGGTTTCAAGAATGAAGGCGAGTAAATATACTTTGAGTGAAGCCACATTGGAAAAGATAGCTGAATCTTCTTATGGACAGATGTTTTTGATGTTCTGGCACACTAAGTACTCAGAAAGTCATTTGGAAAAGTTGGAAGGTGCAGTGAAAAAGTACTTGAAGTGTTACAAAAGGGGTCGAGTCAAGAATGAGCTCACATTTGAGTTTGTTAGAAAAGGTGAAACACACATTATCACGTCGACACCAGAAAAAATGGGTGTAATGTTTGGAATGCCAAGAATGGAAGGAAGAAGAACTGATGACACCTTTTTGATGGGAGGTGGTGGATGGAGGCAGAAACCATTCTAAATTAGACACTTTGGTGATAGCAACAGGGTTACAAGACCAATGCTACAAGATGCCATCTTGAAACTGCTCAAGCGTACTGGAATCAAGAATTCTGAATCTGAAGGTGGCGAAGACAGTGATGAACAAGTACCCGATAGTGAAGATGATGAAGATATGGAGTACAGGATACCAAGAGTAGAAACTGAACAAACAATTGAAGATATGGTTAAGCTATTATGCTTGTTTATGTGTATTACTTTGTTTTTTACAACAAAAGATGCTCATAAACTCAAAGAAAAGTACTTTGGTTTAGTTGATGATCTCGAGAAGTCAAAGAATGTATCTTGGCCTGACCTGATACATAGTTTCTTAGAGAAGAAAATCAATCAGAACTACAACACTCCCGAGGATATCACTGGTTGTGTCGTCTATTTGTTGGTATCGATCATCTAGTACAAGCTTTTTTTTTCCAAGTACATATTTACTCTACTGTCATTTAAGTTTCTGTATTTGATTCTATTGATGTTATTTTTCATAGTTGTTGTATGCGGAGCATACTCACTTGGTGAAACCAGTGACGTTACCAGATGATCGATACCTTCCAAGAGCGGCAAGGTGGAACATCAAAGAAATATCTGTTGAGTTTCTAAAGGATATGGAGGCTTCGCAATACACAGTAAGTCCCTAAGAAAAACAATACATATTACTAGGATAAGTTTTATTTCATTATGCTTCTTGTAGTTTTGGTTTAGGAAACAATGATGCACCAGTACATATCTAAAAAACTGATTAAAGTTGATGAATTTAAGTATAATTATTTATGTTTTCATACATATTAAATGATTTGTTTTAGGTAGGACACTATCAGAAAGCAGTTTTCTGATTGACCAAAATGATTGTGTGTGTGTCATATGCACTATTTATTTGAGTACACATATGTTATACTGATACAAAAACTAGTTATATGTGTGTGTTATATGTACTTTTCCAGTTCTCTAGAGAATTTAAGGATGAATATACGATGTATGAAAAAGAAATGTTGAATGAAATTTCTCAAAGGCTTCCAGTTGAAGAGGTGCCACTGACAGTAGATTGGCAAGAAAAGATCGAGGATTTGGAAGTAAAGAATGAAAATTTGAGGCTGACAATTGCAGAAAAATGGGGTGAGTTACATAGCAGGAAAGAGGACGGCCTCCCCATTGATGTGAGTATCCTAGAAGAGATTTTGAATGATATATATCACAGAGCTTACCCACCTCCACAACCAAACTCGGGAGAAGAAGAATCTAGCAGTAGCTCTGAAGATGGGCATGATGATTTGCATGACACCGTTCCATCAGCAACTACTCCAACAATGCCTGTTATGGGGGGCTCTGAAGAAAATCCCACACAATTCGATATTGAAGTTTCACAGTTTAAAATTTGGGCTAGATCTGATTTGGAGCGAAAGGTGAAAGAGCTGCAAGAGGAAAAGAGCATGCCAGAACCATCACAGTTAAGTTATATTCTTTCTAGTATTAGTTTAGTTTGTAAAAAACTAAAACTTGTCAGTACATATCTACTATACTGAAAAAACATACAAGTACATATCTGCAATATTAATTAAAAACATATCACCTTATGTTGAATAACAGACTGAAAAGGCTGAACTCCAACAAACAGCAGCGACACAAGTTCTGGGTAATATTGAAGAGGAAATTGGTTCTCTTAGAGATAGACAGGTGAGTGAATTGAACGTTACATTAGTTAGTTCAATTTTATACTTTGTCATCCTATAAAATAATACGGTTTGGCATTGCATTAATGTAGGGTGCATCGCTTGAAGAAATGTTGCCAAATATGCAGTTTATGCCTTTGGTTTGTGACCTGCCGAGTCTCAAAGAACTGCATACCGTGCCGATGGTCAATTAACCTGGCCATCCATGGGAAGGATATTTATACCGATGAGTACTCAAAATATCTACAAGCTGAAATTATGGGAGATCCTTATCCATCCTTAGGAATTCTTAGTCTGGAGTACCCGTCGACTTGTAGTTTACCAAGCTTGGAAAAAATGCAATCTTCTCAAATCTTCGACAAATTTTATGCTAAAAATCTGGATCCTCCATCACAAGTTTCAAGACCAGCTTTTGACTTGGGTTTAGTACCAAGTGATCAAAATGGAGAAGAGGTGCAACAGCCGGCAATTGATCTAGGTGCACCTGATCCACTTCAAATCCATCTTGCAGCTGCGCCTGCGCATAATGAAGCTCCAGTTGCTAGAGGAGCATCAGATCAAGCTCAAATGGATCCCTCGGATGAGAAATCTCAAATCGTTATTGCACCTACACTTAATGAAGCTTCTGCAATTATTTTATCTGCAGCTGAACAAGCTCGTTTGAAAGCTGATCAGCAACCTGAACAAGAAGTATGAACATGTTATAAACCTAGTACATATATCCTTCTGATACATATAACCAGCAGTACGTATATCAATTTTTTGTCAAATAGTTCGTAGTCTGTTTTGTTTCAAATGCAGGGAACAAGGAAACCTTGGGATCCCATTCCATTCAATGAAGTAGAAAGGAAAAAGAAAATGAAGAATGACAGAAAGAAATAGCTTACTAAACAATTAGAGAGTCTTGTAAGTACCTAAATATACTTATGTTTAATGAATTTATGTTTTGTTTTTAATGATGCCTTTAGCATATGTACTAATGTTGTCGATTCTCAAACAGAAGTATCCAGTTTTAGATGCTGAAAAGGAAGAGGAAGCTCGACTGAAGAAGAATATGAGCGCCGAAAAAGCTAATGCATATGCTGAGACTCTCCAACTTCTTTCTGAGCTACAGAAGGTAATTATAATTACCAAAAAAGTGAAAAGTAACAACTTTATCAATACTTCATGGACCACTTATGTTACATATGTTCAGTAACATGGGAAAACCCAACAGTACATATGTTATGTACTCCGTGAAACTAAAAGTACATAACTTCTGTACTGAAAAGAATCCGACAATACGTATGTTCTATTACGTTCATTTTTTTTTTTGCTTTTTTAGTCTCTCATTTGTTTTTTTTACGTTTATGGTATATAGAAGGATAACGAACCTGGAGTTAGTCAAACATCAGAGGAAGATGACGTAACACTTGCCAAGAGACTCGAAGATAGGCTGGCTACAAAGAGTAATGAAGTCAAACCAATAGCGAAGTCGACTACGTCAGTCATGGACAAGGAGAAGAGAAGGCCGACTATCTCAGCCAAGGAGAAGAAACTTACTCCAAAAATCACATACACCCCTCAGAAGCCGGTAACTCGGAGCCACCCGCAGAAAAGAGTTGATCCTGAGTTTGCTAGTGGCAAAGGACTGTCGGGACCTAAAAGGCGAAAAACAAAGTCCAGAACTGAAAACCCAGTTGAAAAATATTTCCCAACAGAGAAAGTTCAGAAAAAGGATGGAGAGAATCTGAGAAAGATAAAAGCTAAAGGTGATCCAAATCTGCAAGAACTTACTAAAAAAGTGAAGAATGCACGCAAGTTGTTGAGCCTAAGGAAATCTCCGTTCTATAAGGATTTGAGTTCACAACAAAGAGCGCTTCTCTCTCCTTTTTTGACAAAGCTACCTCAATGTGAGTCTCTCTTGGATAGGTCCCTTTCATTTTAACAAAAACTTATGTACTTCGTTTATAATCAAACTTATAATTGATTTGGATAATTGAATTTGCAGCAACAGTGCTTGGAAAGCTTCTGCTGTGATTGGTCATCACATATTATCTGCAGAGACATTTGAAGATCTTCTACATAACAGGGCTTTAGAGGGAGATCTTGTAAATTACTGGCAATACCAACTGAAAAAAGAATATCACAATGAGCAACCGGTGAATGGACAGAGAAAGTACATTCCAGTACTTCACATTGATCCAACAGGCTGGGTATGTTTTCCAATTTATCTCGATAAACAACATGCATCATGTCTTTGTAAAGTGCAGTGCATATCTCTGATACTGTTTTACATTGAATCTGAATTCATGCTTATTTGTTTTATATATTGAGAATTTGAATAGCATATCTGCGAAACTAAAACGAAACAATTTTTTTTAATGTTGTAACAAATATTATGCTTTCATATATGTGTTTTACACTATAATTTTCAGTACATATTTACTACACTGATAAATTTAATTCTTTTTTTTCTACCTTTTCAGTTTTATTTAAGTGACCCAGTACATCAAGTAGCAGCAAACACTGTTGTCTTCTTACCCATCAGGAATATGGAGGAAGGAACCAGGAAGATTATTATTCCAATGTCACACCAAAATGTGCATTGGACTCTTCTTGTGTATGAATGCGAGAAAGGAGAATTCTTCCACTAAAACACTTGGGAAGCTGTATCCAAAAACGAGTGTCTCGATAGTGCTAATCTTATGGCAGAATACTGCTTCTTAGAAATTAATGAACGCTTGTCGAGCCTGCGCCTTCCACTTGTACACAGAGTAAAGATGATTAGTTACCCAACACCTCAACAGGGAGACTATCCAGATTGTGCAATATATATCATGCACATCATGAAGAAAGTTGCAAAGGAGGAAGTAATTGATGGAGTTCGAATGAGCTTGGGAGACCCAAAAGAACTAAAGGAAAAAATGCATAAGAAGAGGATCTCTTTAGCATGCGACTTACTCTCAACAACATCTCCTCCTGAGGAGAGATGGAATATTCATGCTCCAAAAGGTTTTTAAGACAGTGCTTATATAAATTAGGACTGCATATTAGAAGTTATCATAAAGAACATATTCAGAGTTTGCTAGTTTGTTTTAGACAATATCAAAGTTTAGTAATTATTCTTATTTATTTTGATAACAATTGTTCTCGAAACTATGGTGTTTGTGTTTAATCTATGTACAATTGTTTGGCTTTATAAAAATGTTGACATGTTGGATGATAAAAGTCCATAGTATGAAGTGTTTTGGTGTGTCTTATGTAACATAGACCAGCTATTAGATTCAATTGAAGAATATGACTCTCTAAATTTGTTAATCATGATGGGAGAGAACATGAATCTCAGAGCTGGTCTCTTTGTTTGGTGTGTCTTAATTGAACACACAGTACATAATAGTTGTGCTCATAAAGTCTTGAACAAACTTGGAAATCGACCTGAAAAACCAATAATATTGACAGTGGATAATGCAGTACAAAGTACCATTAAAAGAGTCTTAAATGAGCACAAAGTACCTTGTCCCAGAAAGATATCAAACAGTACATAATTTCAGCACTCTAAAAAAAGCGAACAAAAGTGTTTAAAATGATGCGCAAAACATAATCTGCATTGTGACCAATAGAACTAATAAGGGAGAACTGAAAATCTAAAACTCATGGGTATGAAGGAATGACAGTGCACGTTGCCTTGTTGTGGGGAGTTTTCTTCTTGCAGTTGGAACAACGGACGGACTTCCTAGCTTTCTCCCATGCATTCTTGATACGATTTCCCTTTGGCCTACCTGGTGGAACTCGTGGATGGGGTGGAAAAATAGTATCCTCTGGCAGATATTGCTCTGGCCTGTTGTAGTTGGGGATTGGTCTGATAGCAATTGAATACAGCTGCTGAAAATTTGTAACTTTGAAGTAGTCTTCGATATAATCTACGTATCGATCACCCTTGGCAGAAATAGCTGCTGTAGCATGAGAGCATGGAAAACCATAAAAACGCCATCTTTGGCAGGTGCAAGTCTTGTTCAGCAGATCAACAGTGTGAGACCTGCAGATGCATAAAAATCTTTTCAGCACAAATAACTTAAAAGCAGTACATATATGCAGCACTGCAAACAAATACAAAAAAGCAAAACATATGATTCACTCCTACATGTATGCTATAGTACAGTAAAAGTTGTTTTATGGGATAAAGCTAACCTAGGCGAATGAATCTCATACTCATACGCAGATGACTGAGTAACATTCCAAACTCGACTAATTTGAATATGTTCTTTAAGTAACGCCTCGTAGGTAGGAGTGAGCTTCTCTGGGTCCATCAAAAGACTCATTTCGCGACGTTCATTCATCAACTCCATAACGCGTAACCTATGAATGGAACAAAAAGAACACCTGTAATAAATTTTGAACAAAAAAAAAATGAACCAAAAACAAAGAAAACACCAACAACAAAAAAACACACACAAACCTGATCATGTCAACGAGGGCGCAGGCAGGCAACCTCTTGTCTTTCCGAATCCAATTATTGAAGGACTCATCAGCGCTTGATGTAGTCTGACCAAATCTACAGACAGTGAAGAACGCGCTGGACCAATGTTCCCTAGGCATATTGTGTCAATTCTCAGCAACCCCAGGCCTTCCCATAAACTCCATTTCCATTAGTGCTTCTTCATATCTTGCTGGTGTGAGAGCATAAGTTGCTTTTTTGAAACAAGCCATAACTTCTTTGTACTTCTCGTCCGATTTCCTGATTGGTAAGTTTCCTTGCAAGTGGTAGTAACAATAGCCATGATGGGAAGTAGGAAAGTGTTTAGGAATAGCCCTCAACAATCCTTCATGACGATCAGACATAAAGGTGATAGGACGGTCATCAACAATGTTGCTAAGATTGCACATAAACCAATCCCAATTGTCAACATCCTCTCCTGGGACCAATGCAAAGGCTAGCGGATAAAAACCTGCAAAAAACAAACAGTACATATATTATATACTGTCACTAAATACGTTGCTATATTAATAGACGTAACATATATTATGTACTGGAAAATAGACTAAGAATTTCCAGTACATAATGGACATATTGTACTCAAGAAAAGGTCATATGCTTACATATATGAATTAGTGTGTGTTAGACACTATACCTTTTCAGTACATAAATGGTATACTCAAAAAGTTCCAACGATTAAAAGCAGTGAATAACTTGTAAACATTAACAATTAAAACGTAACAAAGAGCACTTGCCTTGATTCTCATTCAGACAAGTAGCAGCCATAAGGGTACCTCTAAATATCCCGGTCAGAAAAGTTGCATCAACAAAAATCATTGGTCGACAAAGTCTATAACCTTCAATACAAGCGCCTATTGCAATGAATAACCTTTCAAATGTCTGAGTTGCATCGTTAAACTGAAATCCACATAAGAGACAGGATTTGTTTCTTTCAATGAATTCACCCACCAAACCAGATCAGAGTAAGACTTTACATCATTCCCAAAAATTTCATGGTGTGACCGTTCCAAACCATGATATGCATGGTGATATTTGATATTAACACCAGAACCAACTTTTATATAATCTTAAATTTCGCGAGGCTTGATAAGTGGGTTGTGCATCACATGATCATGAATAAGGTTGTGTACCAGCTTCTTCGATACTTTAGGACTTCTCAACTTGACACCAGCTCCACAAGTGTGCCTCCCAACATACTTTTTTATCCTAAAAACATCGCAAGTAGAATCAATAGCAACTGCATGGATCATCCAAGTGCATAGGACTTTACTGCATTTCATTGTGAACCTTTCACGATCATTCTTCACCTTTGTTACGCGATACCCAGTCTTCAAACAATACTTTTGACAGGCCAACCGAACAGCATCAACACCACCACGAAAAAGCTTGTTCGGATCATCAAAAACATTCTCCCACCCATCGGACAGAAGAGGTTTAACAATTTCTTTTCCATCAGTTTCATAACTATCTCTATCTTCCCTAATCAGTTCTGAATTGTTGTTGACGTCGCTGAATGTAGAGGAACTACATCCACCAGCAGAAAGAAAATCCACATGCAGCTCAAAGAACGCCGATTTCTTTGAAAAATGCAAGGCAGCGAGACCATGAAGTTGAAAGTCAGCAATCACAGGCACTTAACACCATTCTCAACATAAGTGATGATAATCTCAGAAGGGTTCAAGGTTCTCCAGTTTTCACAAATAAGAAATTTCAGGTCATCAATACTAGACTTAAAAGTAACCAGGTGAGCAAAATGATGATGCTTATAATAAATGTATGCATAGCAGTAGGTATTTGGATTGGAACACTCTGCATCAGACATGTTTTGAACCTGCAAATGTGACAAAGATGTAATAGTATTAAAATACAGTATTTCACATACGTACTGATGGGTCAAATTAAAAAAAGTGAGAGATCTATGCAAGAAACAGATTCTAAGAGCAGTTTCTATGAGTATCCATATATGTACTGCAGATTCATGAACTACAAAATCAACTGCATGACAAAGAATAATTAAGAATCTAGGAGAAACAGCAGAATCGAAGCACGTAATACGGTATTTCACATACGTACTGATGGGTCAAACTAAAAAAAGTGAGAGATCTATGCAAGAAACAAAATCTAAGAGCAGAAACAATGAGTATGTCATATATGTACTGCTAGATAATACGATCTAAAAGTGAAAACAAACCTGATTTTGAAAACAAAACAGAAAGATAATCAAATCGAAAGCTAAAATAAGCTAAAAACTTAACAATCTAACCAAATAACTGAATAAATACGAACAAGATTCATAAAAAACAAACAGAACACAACCGATCTCAATGAACCAAAATTCAAATCTTAAACATGATTCAAAAACTGTACCAGAAACAATGAGTATGTCATATATGTACTGGTGGATAATACGATCTGAAAGTGAAAACAAAACTGATTTTGAAAAGAAAACAGAAAGATAATCAAATCGAAATCTAAAATAAGCTAAAAACTTAACAATCTAACCAAATAACTGAATAAATACGAACAAGATTCATAAAAAAAAAAACAAAACACAACCGATCTCCATGATCCAAAATTCAAATCTTAAACATGATTCAAAAACTGTAGCAGAAACAATGAGTATGTCATATATGTACTGCTGGATAATACGATCTGAAAGTGAAAACAAACCTGATTTTGAAAAGAAAACTGAAAGATAATCAAATCGAAAGCGAAATAAGCTAAAAACTTAACAATCTAACCAAATAACTGAATAAATACGAACAAGATTCATAAAAAACAAACAGAACACAACCGATCTCCATGAAACTGTAGCAGAAAGAAGAAAATAGAAAAGATTAAGCAACATACCTCTTAAAATCACTAAAGAAATCTTCAGAAACCCTAGTCCGAAAGCGAGAAGAAGAAAGAGAGCAGAACTGGATCTGAATTCGCTGGTATTTTTTTTTAGAAACTTTGAAATAGGCTGCTTAAATATATGTAGGATTGAAAGGCTAGTTTAGGTATTTGAAAATTTCACATGATTTGTCCCGCACGTGTACAGGACCTGGGATTAAAAAATTGGGTCAATTTTTATGTTTTCTTTTTATTATGGACCTCTAGTTACTGGGCTTTAGTGGGTGGACCTGACACTAACTAATATCACTATAATAGTACCTATTGGTAATTCCTACTTATTAATATCCAATGAGTTTATATTATGTCATCCGAAAAGGGATTTTAAAAAAAAAAATTCAATTTCCTACTTAGAGCTGTCAAGTACAACTGACCATCCAATAAACACACTGTAAATGTCTTGGCACCTACATGAGATATATTGAACACTTGAACGTGAATTCTGATGTATCAGTTCTTGACCTTTCGTTGCCAACTGAAATTCTTATAAGGAGGTGCTTTTATCTAGATTGTAAATGTTATAAAGCAAGATAAAGGTAGAGTTCTTCTATCTTAACGGTGAGACCACTCCACACAATTTTTAGAAAAAACTTGGTGGATGAATCATTTTTTATTTCAAAAGCTTCGCAAAGTGAAGCACAATTAATCTAAACAAGTAGAGTGCACGTGCGTTGCACGTCGGCAAACGCTAACTTTTTCATGTTCATGGCTAAGAGTGTTGCTGCTAATCTGCCATATCACATATCACCATAACGATACCGTAGCAAAAACATCAAATATATATTCACCAAACACCAAGATATATATTCAATAGTCAATATTATGAACTTGTATATAAGAACACACAAACAGATTCTACAGTCAGTTTGTATGAAACATGACTTGTGGGAAGTTCTAGGACATTTTTTCCCGGTCAAAAAATAAAGTCCACGGATCCACAGCAGTTTCACATTTTAAATTCGGTAGAATGGATGAACCTGACATGAAAATATTACACAGAAAAAAAATAAAAATTAGCTTGCTATTTATTAAACAATGAACGAACGGGTTTAAGAGAGGCATAGATGGGAGACGGCTACCCAATTTTCTATAGGAATGTTATGTACAGAGCACAGAGTCAACAACCATTCCCAGATGATAGGTTATTTTGTAGGGAAGACATACAGAAACAATGATCAAAAAAATAAAAATGAAAACATAAGGGAAGAAGAAGCCATAGAATTTCCAGGATCAGTTAGTCCAGGAAGAGTTTCCGGAGCCTCCGTTTTGTATGGGCAGCATCGTGTATCTTGTAAGATGTGAGGGGACTTTTAAGCTTAGCTGCTAACTGTAAAGTTGTATTCATGTTTTTTGCTGTGTTTAACATATGAAAACCTTACCAATTATTGAACTACACACCCTAAATCTAACCTCTGTCACACATTTCACATGTGGTTTGGAGCCACTACTTGGTTGAGCCACCACTTTGTTGAACCATTTTTTTAGAGTTACTGGTTTTGTTCTCGGAAAACCTTGCTTCAAACAAATGAATAACATAACTGCACAACTTGTCATTATAGATGAGATATCGCCAAGTTTTACAGATTAACGAGCATATCAATAGCGATTCAGTAAGGAAACGTGAAAGGATGTTTATTATGATCTCTTCCGGTAGAGAATCGGCCATGACAAATAAAACACACAGAAACCCTAGTTGATTAGTTGAGGAGAGATTGAATGATACTTAAATATGTCGGAGGGTTCAAAATCCAGGGTCTATAATATGTAGGCCAAGGTGGGCCTCTATAGGCCTTAGGGGCCTAAGAGCATCCACAGTGGGCGACTAAACCCAAATATTTGGTTTATTAACGAGACGTAGTGGGACGGACTATCGATTAAATCCTGACCATCGACTATATTTCAGACTATATTTGGTCTGGGACCAAGACTAAACCCAAATTTGATCGCGCGGGACCTGAAGGCTACGCCCCACATCAGGCGTACATTTAGATTACGCCCCACACCAGGCGTAAATTTAATCTCCGCGCCATTTTTTTTTTTTTCAATTTTGTATGGGGCGGACGTTTACACCTCCGCCCCATAAGATTACTTTGACTGCACCATGGGACGGGCGGAGATTTAATCGTCCGCCCCAATTTTTTTTTTTTTTTTTTAAAACAACGGGCGGATGCACAGTGTTACGCTCGATCAAATTTAGTCTTCCACCGTAGCGTCACACACCAGACTAAACTCAAATTTAGTCGTTTTTTTTGGTCTTTGATCTTTGGTTATACTCGCACCACTGCAGTTGCTCTAACTCCAGACCTAGCTGAGCACTTCGGTTTTCAGGCATTTACGAGTAATATTTGTAGGAAATGGAGCCATATGGAAGAGATCGATTGTCGATCTTCATGTTGAGATTCATGTGTAAAATAATAATACTTTGTTATCTGATCTTCCTTGTAATTCTTATGTCAGTTAATGATATATAGCATTTGTAGGAGTGAAATATCGCACATTCCATATTTGTGCTAAGTAAAGGCCGTCCAACATAAGTGAAGATCATCGCACATAATAAAAATAGGATGACATATTCAATGATGTTAGCATAGTCATGAGTAAAGTGTGATGATCTATGCGAAAGTGTAAAGCGGAGCAAATGTATATGAGCGATTGTAACGCACAGTGATTCCGAAAATAGGGGATCTATTAGCTGTCATCCACTATGTATCACCTTATATAAAGGGAAAGAAACTGTATAATGGGGATCTCTAGAGTGAGTGTTAGACAAGAAATTAGGAGAGAGAAAGTTTATTTGGAGAGCAAGAAAAGTCTTTGTATTATCTTGTATTCAACCTTAGGATCTCGATGAAAAAACAAATGATTTTCACTATGATTTCCTAGAATGTTACTTAATTTTGAATGGATATGGTTGTAGGATTTCCTGCAACTACATTTTGGCGCTAGAAACAGATTGGAGTGATATATCCTGTTGGTAAAGGACAAACAAAAGTTTATCAAGACAAGTAAATCTAATCAAAGAGATGCTAGGCAAGAGCAACCATTAGGTAATATTGATGAGAAATTACAAGTAGATGATAATCAACACAACGAGAGACGAAAAGTATATGACCGATACGAACAACCGCGCGAACACTATTGCCGACAAGAAGGTCAAAGGAAGCATAAAGGAAAAAGCAGATAACTCGTCTTCATGCTATTTGATTTGATCCAAACGAAACGAAATGGTATGAATTATCATTCGGTTCAGTTATACCATGGGGTTTCTCTCCATGTTGTTGATAAGAAGGTTTTGATATATTATGAAGCACGTCAAAGAGCAAACACATCTAAAATTTTCAAGATGACTTGATAGATTTGTTGTGGCCGACGTAAATGCAGTTTCCTGCACCAAAGGACCCAGCGTTTTTTACCACCCACTTGTATGGTAAAATTCGTCCTTAACTAGTAAAATTCTACTATGTGGGTTAAAACAAATCAACAGAGTAATAGTACGTACTTCATCCCTCTGTTCAATTTTGTCCATAATTAATTAATCAAGACTTGTAGATGAGTAATAGTTCTATAAAAACTGCAACATGAGTAGAGGATAACTCAGAATCATGAAGTACAATTGGCATGAATACCTGTAGGTTTAGATCATTGATAATTTAGTTGGTAGTGAATGTATTCCACGTCCTGGAGGGTGACATGCTTGTCAATAACCAAAACTTCAAAAGGGTGCGATAAATCATGTCAGTACCATTTCAAGGAATGATACACTTTTTGGATTTCCCTCTATTCTTAGAGAGCTAACTAGCGTTGTTAATATGCAATGAGTTTATATTATGCCATCCAAAATGGGATGAAAAAAAAAATCAATTTCCTACTTAACTGTCAAGTATGAATGACCATCCAAATTAACACACTTTTAAATGTCTTCATGTATCGACTATGACGCCTATATGAGAGAGCAGAAATACGTCCAAGCAATAAAGCAATGACGAGCAAAATGAAGTTTACCTACATTTATTTATTCTTGAAAACTATGAAGTCTACATTTGAAATTAGCAAAATGGATTAAAACTAATTAGCACTTGCAAATTAACAAAAGTCGGTAACTAAATGAAAAAGAAATGTTAATGGCTAGAGTCTTGAGTCTTCTAAATAAACAGTAGTGTATTCAGTTGAAACTTGTAATCGGGGAGACACTCAAAAGTGTCCAAGTGAGTAGTAATAAGGTGGGCGTGCGTGAGAGCAATGTGAGTCTTGTAAACAAAGTGGTCGTGTACGACCAAGTTTTGCGTTCTTCTGAGGGGTGCGCTTTTATCATTTCTTCTAAAATTTAGCCTTTAACTTCAAAACCAGAAATCAGAAGAAGTTGCAAGAAAAGAAATCTAATATCATCAAGTATGGTGTTGCACGGTGTATGATCTCATAAAAAGTAGGGATTAGTACTGAAACACACCTCTGAGTCAAGTAACTCAGTGAAATGTTTCTGTATTTATCTCTTCTTATAAGATTATTATGACCATAAATACTAATTTTATTATCTAACAGTACATACTTTGATGATATTAAATTTTCTCATCTTGGCAGCAGCATGGAAGGCCTGGTTATCAATTTGTCTGAGATTTTATTGTCATCTGGTCTCACAGGTCTGAAATTACATGTTAGACACACGGAAAATTTCCCGGTATTATTCTTCTGTTAAACGCAACTTGTTCTTCCTTTTTGACGAGTCTATTAACATACGTGCACCATGTTTTAGACAATGCATGGATTTCAATTCTGGAGATATCCATGAAAGAGATATTCAATATCATTGAAAAAATAAGATTGGAGAAGTAGGAATTACCAATAGGTGCTATTATGGTAGTATTATTTAATGGCAGGTCCACCCACTAAAACCCAGTAACCAGAGGTCCATAATAAAAGGAAAAAGAGAAAATTGGACCAAAAATTTTATTCCCTGGGCCGGTACACGTGCGGGACCGGTAATGCGTAATTTCGAAATTCCCAAATTAACCTTCCACCTGTAGATATTTAAGCTCCTGGTTGTTATCGTCACCTTCTCTTTCAATTTTTGGTTTTGCTCCAAAGAAGCTTTCACGCTGGAGATCTTTTTGATTTCGTTAATTGAGTCGCCAATTCGATCCCAAAGCTATCATTTTGTATATTATAGAAGAACTCCTCCGATGAAGATTTTTGCAAGATATATAGGTTGATTTTCTTACTGTTAATGTTAGTCTAGTTTTTTTTTTATAATCAATTTTCATCTAGTAATGTTTATTTTAGGGCTTCTAATATTAATCGTTTAATGGATGTTTGATTATGTTTTGATCTCCTTGTTTGATTGTTTATTTTATTTTATTAAAAAATAGTTCAGATCTATATGGATAATCATGTTTTTTGTCAATTTCTTCACTAGATCTGATCATATCAGTTTCATTTTGTTGGTTTTAGATGTGTTTCGGTTTATTTTTGTGTATGAACCAACAGTACATATCTGCAGTACTGACAAAAACCTAGTTTTGAAGACCTTTTTTTATTTGATTCAGAAGTACATATATGGAATAGTGAAATAGAAGTGTTTCAATACCGTTTTTTCACGGATTCGTTAATTATTTTTGACATGCAGCTGATTGTTGTGTATGAACCAACACTACTTATATCCCGTACTGACAGAAACCTAGTCTACTTTTAAGAAAAAGAAGAAGAACAAGATGGTGCATCGTTATGATTTACGAGGAGAATATTTGTTTTCTGTTTCCAGGTATGCTTTCTAATCATCTTGTTTGATTATTTTGTTCGGTTTTTCTTCATTTGATTTTTTTTTTTGATTGTATTCTGATAATCAAATCGATTTGATTGACGCTTTTATGGTTTTTAGGTCTGTTACAGTTGTTTTTCGTGTATGAATCGACAGTACATATATAGCGTACTGATACAAAACTCTTCTAATTTTGTTTTATTTGAAGTTTTTCCAATATTTTTGGTTCGATCCATGAGTATGTATGTATAATACTGATAGGAAGTGCTATTTGCTGTGTTTTTGCTCCTTTTTTAGTCTTACCCTTCAGTACTTATGTGAAATACTATATGTCTTTCGATTCTCTTATTTTTCATAGATCTGTCACCTGTTGTTGTCATACTGTTGATTTGTAGTTCATGAATCTTCAGTACATATATCGCATACTGATAGGAAGTGCTCCTTATTATGTTTGATTCAGTACGTGTATGAAATACTGAAATAGATGCTCTTTGTTACGTTTGATTCAGTACTGGAATTGGATATGGAGATGATCTGGAGCTGCAGTTCAGAACTTATTGCAAGAAATGACATATTTTGAATGATAGGAACAGGAGTTATTGTTGGTTCATATTTGCAAGCTTATGAAATTGGTGGTGGTCTTGATGAAGTTACAAATTGGTTGTGATGTGTGTTTGAAAGAAGGTGTGCTGCAAATGGATTTGGAGGAACATAGAAGGTTGGGTTGCTGATGTAAAATGAAGATACAGATGAGATAGAGGAGGAATTGTAGGTGGTGATTACTGTGAACAAAATCAGTGGATGAGATGTTCGTCTCAATGGGTTTATGAAGATGGTAGTGTTGTTTAAACAGGAAAGAAGAACAAGTCTGTGTTGCAGCTGAATTGAAATGACAATGATGTTGATGTAGCTGTTGCAGTTGTGGTTTAAGCTAAGAAGATTGTGATGCAGCAAGATAGAAGATTACTGAGAAGATTGAGCTGAAGGCAGTGGTGAATGGTTGACTGCAGAGGTGCTGGTGCTGCAATAAAGTAAAGTGAATTGAGGAGTACTCAGATTCCTAAGTAGTGTAGCAAATATGTACTCATATTTGTAAGCAGTGTGGCAGATATGTACTCAAATTTGTAAACAGTGTAGCAGTTATGTACTCAAATCTTTGGTCCTTTATATGTTTTAATTAAATTTGGACCTCCAGATAAATAAAATCCCGATTTGGTAGAAGTATATTATTTCACACGTACTTAAAAAGTGGGGTATATTAGTCATTTCCATGTTTTCAAATAATTTTGGACCCTAGAATAAGAGTAAAATCTAGTTGGACCCTGCTATAAATAACCTTATGGGCTTAGGACCAAACAAGAAATTTTCCATCGGAGAATCTAGGAGATAGAAGAAATTCCAGAAGAAGCAGCAAAAGAGACTCCATCTGGTGAAAGCCCAGATAAGAAGCCCATTCTTTTCTAGTTTCAAGGGAGGGGGCGAAAATAAAATTGCCGTTTAAAATGAAATCCCGAAGAAAAATTGGTACCCCCATTTCCAAATGCAAAAGACATTCATGCCCAGAAATCAAAATTATATGTTCTCTAATTTCTTGAGCATAACCTCTGTTATCAAAAGTTGATTTATTTTCCTCATGCTCGAGTTCAACTGTGATGTTGACATACCCCAGTGCCCACATTCTCTCTGCATATTTGGAAGTGTTTAATTTACTTGTTGGGAAGATTCAAAATTTGAATTTTACATGAAGAGAGCATTGCAAAGAGTCATTGAAATTATGGTTTAGAGTTATTTAAAGTTATGCTACAACATTTTTGAT
Organism: Papaver somniferum; assembly: GCF_003573695.1. Lineage (NCBI taxonomy): Eukaryota > Viridiplantae > Streptophyta > Magnoliopsida > Ranunculales > Papaveraceae > Papaver > Papaver somniferum. Next base: position 10,003,842 of record NC_039366.1, read on the forward strand.
TGTTGACTTTGAAAATGCTTTTAAATGAATCCATTCACTAGGGAAAAACCAGATGTATTTTGTTTTCCAAATTTCCACAGATATCTTGTCCCCAACATCACTGGCAATGTGAATGGGCTTAACTGTAAGCATTTGCAAAGATATGCAGACATCAATATCCGATGAGAACCACCACCACCATTTCAAACCCCGATAAAATACAACTTTGACATTTTTTTTTTACTTTTCTTAAATTTAGTGATAAAATACAGCCGTTTAGACCTCTTCCATTTTTACCGATGAAACTTACTAGATATGGATTGGAATTGATTAGCTCCGAGATAAACTCAACAATCCCATTTGCACCTGTAAGATGCATAACATCGCCTGCTACTACCTCTCCAGATCTATGTTCAGTCATGTCTGAAAGCCGTGGACAAATAATGCCGACTATTTGAAGTGCCTTTTCTTGTCTCGCCTTCCTATCATGTAGTTGTTTAAGACCGGGAACTGTTTACACAGGTAAAAAATGCTACATATATTAATACAACTAAAAGAGTTCATTAAATTGGTGTAAGGTATCATTTCCACACAGAATCAAATCAAGTCAAGAAACAACACACAGTTCGGGGTCAAAAGATTCTTATGGTTTATCTTAATTGGTTAATCAAATCAAGAAACAGTTGGAGGCAAAATACTACTGCATCTCTAACAGACAAATCACACATGGTAAGATGTGGTGCTGTGCTGCGAGATCCATATTCATCTAGTAAATATCTTGGTGATTAATTATACAGGAGTAACTTAATCTAGAGGTCGGATCCACATACATACCTACTGCATTGAGTGATTCGAAAACTGATCCTTGTTTGTTTGGATATGACCACAACTTATTCCAACTGAGTACTAACCAAAAAAGGGAGAGAAATATCACTTACCCCATTATACATGCAACTTTTCCATAATCCAAATCGATTTCCCCATTGAATTTGCAAACCCCAAAGGGTAGATTTTGAGACTAAGAAACTCTAATATAGACCTTCGAAAGTTGATTTTGCAATTTCTGATAAGAAGAATCAAGTAAAACCCAAACTTATTACTTGTTTTGCTTTTGATTCGAGGCCAATTTATGAATGATATGTTTTGTTAATTTCTGATTTTTCAGTTAGATTTTTATCTTTAAAGGCACAAATGGTGAATCTGCGTCTTAGAAGTTCAGTTGGATTTGTACCTTTAAAGATGCAGAAGGTAATGAATTCTACAATAGCAGATGAACTTCAAGGTACAACAACAAAAGACCTCGGTTTTAAGTGCAATTCATAGTGAAGACAGAAAACTAATTCCTTTGTATTCTTTTAATAAAAAAAAGAAGAGATCTAGTAGTTAAATCTTTGCAAAAATCTTAGGTTTACCAAGCAGAGAAAGGTAACTTATATGGACACTTCAAAGTGCTAGGCATTTAGGTACTAAGGACATTTCAGAGTGCGTACATATTTGTGAAGGCACTGCATATTTTTCACAATGATTCACAAAAACTAGAGGTATGCAAACATACTAATTGCACAGTGTGGTACTTTACTAAAGAAAAGGCAGCCGTAAAGTATAACCAAGCTTGTTTCCTCGTCCTATGCGAAGCTTCAACAAGCTCAAAATTATAAATCTAGCTATCCGAGTGTTAGAGAATCTCTTTCATCCTAATCGACCTAGCATTGCCCAGTAGTCGAAACCTAATCGCCCTAACATTGCCCGCTAGTCAAAACCACTTCACAAGTAGGATCTTTAAAGATACAAATCTAACTGAAAAAATTAGAATTCAACAAAATATATTGTTCACAAATTTACTAAAAAATCAAAAACAAAAACAAATAATAAGTTTAATTTTAACCTGATTTTTCTGCTCAGAAATTGTAAAACCAACTTTGAAGGGTTTATACTTGAATTTCTTAGTGTCTCAAAATCTACCTCTAGGGTTCTTTCTCTCGGTGGTGGTGTTTTGGTGATAAAACAAAATGGTGAATAAGCATGCACCAATAGTAATGAAATCTCTTAGCTTCATCTGTGAAAACTCTTCTTGCAGTTTACATGAAGAACTCGTTATAACTTTAATCAAGAAGAGGAAGGGGAGATAGCGGTGGTTACGAGAGTCGTTGAAAATTGAACTTGAATTAATTGGGAGCTTAGGTCAGGTGCAGCAATGGAGAAGTAAGAAAAGAGTCGACTAGATTTTCTGAAAAATTAAACTATCAAATAAAACTGAACGGTGGATGCTTTTTCATAGAAAACAGCAAAAATACATGTAATTTAGCGCCTTAGGCACCTTTTTTTCTAGGGTCCCCTTGGGCGACTCGCGCGCCTAGGTGAGCACCCAGGATGCCTTCTACAACATAACTCGGTGTATCCTAAAAAAAACTTAGAAGAACCCAATGGTTTATGGACTGCAAACAATAAATAGGTGGACGAGTATCAGCCAGCTCCATGGAGTAATTCAGAATTTCAGACTAAAGATTTGAAGCATTTTACACACCATAATTTTGAGTAATAACTACTACAAAGAAAGATCTGAATGCTCCAGACATCAATAATTAGTAACAGACAAATCACACATGGTCAGATGTGGTGCTGTGCTGCTAGATCCATATTCATCTAGTAAATATTTTGGTGATTAATTATACAGGAGTTACTTAATCTAGAGGTCGGATCCACATACATACCTACTGCATTCAGAGATTGGCAAACTGACGATTACCAACTGTGTCATACAACAAGAAAAGCAAAATAGTGTTTGTCTGGACATGTCCACAACTTATTCCAACAGAGTACTAATTGAAAGAGGGAGAGAAATATCAATTACCCCATTGATACATGCAACTTTTCCGTAATCCAGATCGATTATCCCATTGATTTTGCAAACCCCAAAGGGTAGATTTTGAGACTAAGAAAATTGAAATACAAACCCTAAAAAGTAGATTTTGGAATTTCTAATAACAAGAATCAGGTAAACTCCAAACTTATTACTGGTTTTGCTTTTGATTTGAGGTCAAAAATTGTAAAATCAACTTTGAAGGGCATATACCTGAATTTCTTAGTGTCTCATACCATAAATAAAATCTAGTCATTACTTCTACTTCTATTTCAATGTCTAGCCAAATGCCAGAGAGTCGAACTAAAACACTCCAGCTGGCTAAATCCATATATGTATGCCCTAGACATCCATTAACATTTGTTGCAACATAGTGAAAACAGACTAACAACAAGCTAAAAGTTTTTCCAGCTTCAATTACTTAGCAACCACTATCGCATAGTCAAATTCCAAAATTTGAAACCAAAAACAACTATCCCAGCAGAAACAAAAACCAATACATCACGGGAGAACCATCAAACCTTAACCAGCATCTTTTAAAACTTAAAACAGTACACTTACAGAAGTCAATTGACCGAAAGACTTATCATCGAATGCTGTGCATTTTCATGAACAAATTCATTGTCAACTCTGAATGCTCTTGACGTGCATTTTCATGAACAAATTCATTGTTAACTCTGAATACTCTTGACATCAGTGACTAGTCCATAGGTAAAAGGTATCCTGAACAAGATGGCTATCGAAAAACATTAAGATTAACTATGTCTTGGTGCCAATCGACTCAAATGTCAAGAATATGCTAACTACTTCTGATCTGTATACTAGTTAAGAAACACTCATCGGTACAATAATAAATAAAGTCTACTTAGCACTTCGATTTCTATTTCTACTCTAGCCATGGGTCAGAGATGTCAAAAATTAGTGCCTAGTTCTTGTATGTGTTTTCAGTTATTTGTTAGTCTTCAGTTCTGTTTTGAACGTGTCTGTAGTAGTGTCTTCAGTCTTGCTTTGAACGTGTCAGTAGTAGTGGAAGTCGTGAGTCGTTGTTGCTGGTTTGTAGGAGTCTGTTAGTAGTGAGTCATGTTCTCAACTAGTATAAATTGAGTCTGCAATGTATTGAAGAAATCATCAACACAACTAGTTAAATTGAGAAATAGAATTCAGCAATATTCCAGTTCTTTCTCTTCTGATTTCTTCTCTATTTGTGTGATCTGATGAAGTAACAGATCATAGCATTATTTCTGTTATGGTCATCAGAGCAGGTTGAGAGAAACCTGTTTGTTCGAGTACAACTAGTTTGCTACAACATAAAAAAAAAAAAAAAAAAATCTGAGAGAGAAGTCTAGTTTTTTGTTCTTGTCTGTGAAGATGAATGGTGGTAATTCGGCTCAAGTATGTGTGGAGAAGCTTGTAGGTAACAATTACAAGTATTGGCGTTTGTGTATGGAGGCCTATCTGCAAGGTCAAGACCTGTGGGATCTTGTAAGTGGTGCTGATGTTATTCCTGACGACACTCAAGATAATGCTGAAGCACGTAGGAAGTGGAAGATAAAATGCGGAAAAGCTCTCTATGCCTTGCGAACATCAATCAGTAAGGAGTATATTGATCATGTTCGTGATGAGATTTCGCCAAAACAAATTTGGGATAACCTTGAAAGGTTGAATATGAAGAAGAATACTGCCAAGTTACAATTTCTTGAGAATGAGCTTGCGACATTAAGTCAAGGAGGTATGTCCATCTCTGATTTATTTCTGAAAATCAAAAACCTTTGTGCTGAAATTTCAGATCTGGATGAGGAGGAGAAGATCAGTGAGGCAAGAATGCGGCGTCATATAATTCGATGCTTGAGAAAAGAATTCATGCATTTTATTTCCAGTATTCAAGGGTGGACAACTCAACCGTCCATCATTGAGTTAGAAAATATTCTCTCAAACCAAGAGGCGTTGATGAAGCAAATGTCAAGAAACCACAGTTCAGAAGATGTACTTTTCACCAAAGAAAAATCAAGAGATGCTGATGGAGAGATGGAGGTCCGTGGAAAGAAGATTTTTAAATGTCACAAATGCGGGAAGCCTAATCACATAGCAAGAAATTGTCGCACGAGATATGAAGAATGGATTGAGTGTGTTAGGTGTGGAAGACGTGGTCACACCCAGCAGAGATGTCGTGCAAAGCTCGTGGATGAAAATGCGAATGTCGTCCATGAAAAGAAGGATGATGACCCTAAATGGGAGCAATGTTTTTCAATTGAAGTTGCTGATATGAAGGAGAGTAAAAAGTTGTTTAATGCAAATGTCTCTATTGATTATACGAAGGAATGGATTGTCGATTCTGGTTGCTCACATCATGCAACTGGAAACGAGTCCTTACTTTCGGATGTCCGTAGACATGATGGAGGGAGAGCAATCGTTACAGCTGATAACTCGGTGCATCCAGTAGTGAATGAAGGGAAGCTGAATGTCATAGTTAAAAAACGAAATGGAGATAACGTAGATGTGGATAATGTATATCATGTTCCCGGACTGAAAAAGAACCTTCTGTCTGTTCCTCAGATAACCAAGTCGGGAAGGTATGTTCTTTTTGGTCCTGAAGACGTAAAGATTATCGAGAATATTAAATCGTTAACAGGTGACATTATTCTCACTTGAAAGAAGAAGGACTCCTTGTTTGTTATGACTGCAAGTGAAGCCTTTGTAGAGAATACTGGGAGGAATGATCGTGCATCTATTTGGCATGCATGATTGGGCCATATTGGAAATCAGCTGCTGCAACAAATCTCTTCAAAGAAACTACTTGATGGTGTACCTGATCTGGAGAGAATACAACAATATGTCATCTGCCAAGGATGCCAATACGGTAAATCTCATCGTCTTCCGTTTAAAAGTTCAGTTAACCGGTCATCAAAAATGTTTGAATTATTACACTCAGATGTCACCGGTCCGACCAGAACTCCAAGTTACAGTGGCCTTCATTATATGTTGATCATTGTCGACGAATATTCAAGATACACATGGGTGTACTTTATGGAAAACAAAAGCGAAGTCTTCTCAAGGTTTATGGAATTCAAGAACAACGTAGAGAAGGAGTTTGGGTCAAAAATAAAGTGTTTGCGAACAGACAATGGAGGTGAATATATGTCAGACGAGTTTCTAACCTACTGCAGTCATCATGGCATTCGACGACAAATGACATGCCCAAGTACCCCACAACAGAATGGAGTAGCAGAACGGAAGATCGCACACCTCACCTCGATGAGTCTATCATGGTTGCACGATAAGAACCTTCCTAGAGAGTTTTGGGCAGAAGCAATGCAGTGTTCTTGTCACGTGGTAAATCGATTGCCGCCATGGCCAGGTACCGAAAAATCTCCATTTGAAATTCTATTTCATAAAAAACCAGATGTGAGTTATTTTCGTGTATTTGGGTCTATATGTTATGTACATGTGCCTAAAAGCAACAGAACAAAACTAGACCCAAAAGCTAGAAAATGCATCTTTGTGGGTTATGACCCATGTAGGAAAGGGTGGAAATGTATGGATCCAGAGACGAAGAAGTGTGTCACCTCTCGAGATGTGATATTGGACGAGGTATCAAATTATTACACTATTCCTAACATGGTTACCAACTTGGAGGATGAAATTGATGATCCCGTTGCTGTGGATGGAGAAAATTCAGTGAGAAACCAAGAGGTGACAACTGATGGTGATGTTACAAGTAGTAGGGGGAGCAACTCTGATGATTCAAATCAGCAAGAAGATTCTTCTAGGAGGTCAACAAGAGCAAGAAAGCAACCTAAGCATCTCAAAGATTATGTGATTCAATTAAACCCTTGTACTGTGACATCATGTTTTCTTTCAGGAAATATGACTGGACTTGAGCCCTCATGCTACAAAGAAGCTCAAGGAATTTCAAAATGGGAGGATGCGATGAAAGAGGAAATCTCAGCCCTCAAGAAGAACAACACGTGGGAGTTAGTACCAAAGCCTAAATATACCGAGCTAGTAACCTGTAAATGGGTTTACAAATTAAAGAAGAAGGCTGACGGAGCTGTTGATCGATACAAGGCACGCCTAGTTGCTCGTGGGTTCTCACAAAATTATGGGTTGGATTATGAAGAGACATTCAGTCCTGTCGCAAAAATGGTAACAGTAAGAAGCGTCATTTCATTTGCAGCGCACAACTCTTGGAATATGTGGCAGTTTGATGTCAAAAATGCATTCCTCTATGGTGAACTGGATCGAGAAATCTTTATGGAGCAGCCCCAAGCTTTTATCTAAGAGCAGTACCCGGATTACGTTTGTCGACTAAAGAAGGCGTTGTACGGTCTTAAGCAAGCTCCACGTGCTTGGTATGGTAAGATTTCTGAATATCTTACTTTCTGTGGCTTTAAGATTTCGGAATCAGATTCTAGCTTATTTGTTAAAATGAAAACAAATATGTGTACCATGATATTGTTATACGTGGATGATATGATAATTACGGGAGACGATGTTGCTGAAATTGCACGTCTTCAAGATAACTTATCCGTTCGGTTTGAAATGAAAAACTTGGGAGAAGTTGGATGCTTTCTGGGGCTTGAAATAGAAAAGGCAGATGGTTATTTTGTTTCTCAAAAGGGGTATGCTACCAGTTTAATGAAGCGTTTTGGCATGGATGATGCAAAACCAATGGCTACACCTATGGAGGCTGGTCTCAAATTATTGAAAGATGAAGGGAAGTTATTGAAGGATCCAACCTTATATAGACAACTTGTGGGTAGTTTAATCTATTTAACTATCACAAGGCCTGATATTCTATATGCTGTTGGAGTTGTTTCTCAGTTTATGGAGAAACCTTGTGTATCTCACTGGATTGCAGCAAAAAGAGTTCTACGTTATGTCAAAGGTACTTTGGAGTATGGTCTTATGTACACAGGCAGTAAAGAGTGTTCGTTGCACGGATTCGTTGATGCAGATTGGGCTGGTGATATGAATGACAGGCGCTCAACTACTGGATATTGTTTCTATATGGGTTCAGCAGCAGTTTCCTGGTGCAGTAAAAAGCAACGTACTGTGGCACTTTCAAGCACTGAAGCTGAATATGTGGCATCAACTATGGCTACACAGGAGTGCATTTGGCTGAAAAGATTGATTGGTGATATCAGCAACAAGGTAGACTATTCAGTACCTATCAAATGTGATAACCAGAGTGCAATGCAGCTTGCAGCAAACCCGGTGTTTCACGCTCGCAGCAAACACATCGAAATTCAACATCATTTTGTTCGTGAGAAGGTGCTTGATCGAGAAATAGAGCTGCAGAACATTCCAAGTGAAGAACAAGTTGCAGATGTCTTTACCAAAGCACTTGGAAGAGTTAAGTTTGAAAATTTTAGGAACCTTCTTGGAGTAATTGACCGTAACTATGCACTAAGGGGGAGTGTCAAAAATTAGTGCCTAGTTCGTGTATGTGTTTTCAGTTATTTGTTAGTCTTCAGTTCTGTTTTGAACGTGTCTGTAGTAGTGTCTTCAGTCTTGCTTTGAACGTGTCAGTAGTAGTGGAAGTCGTGAGTCGTTGTTGCTGGTTTGTAGGAGTCTGTTAGTAGTGATTCATGTTCTCAACTAGTATAAATTGAGTCTGCAATGTATTGAAGAAATCATCAACACAACTAGTTAAATTGAGAAATAGAATTCAGCAATATTCCAGTTCTTTCTCTTCTGATTTCTTCTCTATTTGTGTGATCTGATGAAGTAACAGATCATAGCATTATTTCTGTTAAGAGACTCTATTCGGCTAAACCCATATATCGATCCCTACACATCCCTAACCATGACAATTGTTTTATAGTTACTAAGGTCAAACTATCTATCACGAAATGACTCCAATAATTTCAGTTCTTCAAAACAATCGTCCCCACAACATAAACTATCAAATCTCCCTCGTTTTGATCACTTCAACAAATACGTGCACTTCGTCCTTGAACCTAAGTGAATCTGCCTGCACTTCGAAAAGTGAATCTTTACTTCTGCATCTCTTAGGGTTCGTAGTAACTTGGTTAACGAAACTTTCTTCATCTTTGTATTCGTTTTAAAATACTAAAATCAAAGAGAGCTTATGTTTCTTATACAGAAAAACTGAGTATTTGGCTGTATAGAAGATTTGCGAAAATATGATGAAGAAGATAAAAGAGCAAAGAGATGGAGATAACAATAGGTTTGTCCCTCTTTATTGATGGTATAGACGTGTTTCTTGCCGCGTGTTTCAATCTCAATTGAAGATAGACGGTGCAATTTATTGATTTTTTATATGATTTTGCGTATTTGCACCATAAAAAAATAATGGTGCAGGTTTGTTGATTCTTTATTTCTGCGATGTGCCACAATTTTGCACCATACAAAAGGAGCGAGCAGTCAGTGTAGAGAAGACTACGGGCTATTTCATTTCGTATTAATTTTCAGCAATTTAAAAAAATGATAAGAATAAGTATTATATTTTGAAATGAAAATAACTTAGGAACTTGTTGTTGACTTTATAGAGAAAAGTGAAATATGAGTACGAACCTTTGCAATGGACAAGTTAAATTTGGACTAAAACTAAATTTGATCCGAAATTCAATCACAGTTGAATGGAATAAAATAATATTTGCTTAGTTTTTCAGAGTTTCTCAGTAAATTTCGTTTTAAATCTGGAATAGAACTACATATAATCGAGCGAAAATTAAAAGTGTATCTGATACTAGGCATTAATATTTTCTACGCTTGAAACTAGACGTAAGCTTAAAAGTCATTCCACGTTATTAAACGTCAAGGGCGTATGTTTAAGCTACACCTCATGGGGCGAACGGTCAATCTTCGTTCGTCTTACGGACAGTCATTTATGCCTCATGGGGCGAACATTCGCGTGTTCGTTTCTTTTGGGGAGTAACTTTTATGTTCGTCATATATGACACGTGAGTTTTATCTATACCCATTCAGGTGTGTAACTATAAGTTTTTCTGTCAGTGACACGAAGATTAAATGTTCGCTCAATTTTTCGAGGAGATTAAGACCTCGCCAGACTATAATTTGCTCCACCATCGTTATGTTGAAACACTCCCAAACCTAACTTTTTCAGTTTTTGGTTTGGTTTGGTTTTGGTTTTTAGTATGCTCGTATGATTGTAAATGCTCTAATGAATATGAGAGAGTTGTATAGGAAATTTAAATAAATGAAAGAAAAAAAGTGTCATTTCGACTTGCTAGGTTTTTTCTTTTTTTGAGAAATCATTATACCCAAAATCACAAGATAACTAAAGACGGGTACCAAAATCAAAAGGGTGGGTACCGTTTTGGTGATCCCAAGGCCAAGATAGAATATATTTTTCTTCTTGATGTCATATACATTTTTTTCAATAGTACCCACCCCGCTAAACTTAGTACCCACTTATAGAAACCATGCAAAATCAGACCACATAATTCGAGATTATACTTTTTGTAAATGGTGGAATTTGGACGAAGAGTAAAATTGTCACTTTAGATAAATTTTAAGGTCGAGGATAAATTGGTAAGTTTATATACCGTCGGAAAAACGGTCACTTTATAACTAGAGGAGAAAAGTCATTTTCATTAAGTATCATATCAGGGATAAAATGGTCATTTGATTAAAAGTCGGGCAAAAGGTGCACAAACAACCATCGTGGAGTTTGCTTAATGCATAAGGAAGATTTCAAAGATGGAATATAGCTCTTTTTGCGGAAAGACAAAGTTCGCCCTCGACCTCAGCCCTTATCGCCAAAAGATGAAGAAGTTTGGCGTACCCTCGTCGCCAAAAGTCAAGTTCATCGCTGACTACAGTCTTCTTCTTCAAACTTCAAGTTCATTCCGACAACAACCCTCGTGACCAAGAGTGAAGTTCAGCCCTGACTACAACCCTCGCAGCAAAAAGACAAGTTCATCTTTGATTTCCTCCCTCATTGTTAAAAGCCAAGCATATCCTCGGCTTCAGCCCTCGCTATATAAAAACTTGATTTCAACCATGATCGTGAAGTGGGGATGGGGATGGACAGAACCCGAGTCGTTACATAAAATTCCATCTTGCTTATAGACGTTTTTTTTGGAAGCACATAGATATGAAATCCCAACTGGTAATATGTCGTTCTCCCCTTCACATTGGAAATGGAAAAACTATTTGTTTCTGGCTAGATGCATGGCTAAGGGAGTCGATCTTCCAATTACTCTATTTCGGGTCGCAAACCGCAAACAAGGTTCCCTCAAGGATCACATCTCTCACGATGGCCGAAGCTGGTCCTTCAATCTCAAGAGAAACCTCAAGGAGGTAGAAGTGTTATAATTGATCTCTCTAATGGATATATTGCCAAATGTTCCTACATCCCTATCTAATGTCTCAAACTCGAGATCGTGAAGTCAGCATACGAACTCTTATACACTCAGCCTGTAATCCAAGTTTTGTCAACATCACACTTCCCATACAAACATATATGGAACCCCCACCAACCTCCCAAAGTAAGTTTTTATATTAGTGTGTTCTCCTTGACGAAATCTCCACACAAGATTTTTCTACAGAATCGCAACTACAAGCTAGCTAGCAGATGCCCATTGTGTCTAAACAACTGCGAATCCACCACTAACTTTCTCCTCGGCTGCCCATTCATGATCCACATCTGGAAATCTCTTACGCCATCCTTCAATGTTTGGATACCCCCAAACATCCATCTTAGAGCATGCCAAAAGCTGGTCTTCACGAAATATCTAGGATCCTGCAAGGAATATATGGGATTTACCAGCAACAATACTTTGGAGGATATGGAAATAGCGTGATCAAATAATCTTTCAAGGCCTTAATCGATCTGCTTCTCAGGTTATCATTGAAGTAAAGGCTAGCATTTTAGATTGGAGTTCTTCCTTTCGAAGAGAATTTAATTTTACTCTATACTGGTGCATCTCTTCATGGGAAAGTACTTTTTATTAACTAGTTTCAGTAGAAGGAATTTAGGCATTCTCTAGATTTCTTTGCAGCTCTAATGTAGCTTGCATCCTTTTTGACTCTCTTATATATTTGTATGTGTTAGGAAATAGAATTTCGAATGTGTCAACAGAGCGTGTGACAAGCCAGTGTGCAAAATGTGTGTGTGTGTAACTGTTAGGTGTCAGTCTGTAGTTGGTGTGTAACCGGCTGTGTTGGATTGGTTACCTGTTTAACCAGTCATTTATTTCAGGTGTATTTAGTGTGTGTTCTTCAAGAGAGTCTGTAAGAAATGAATTGAATCGAAATCAAAATAATACTGAACTTGTGGAGATTGTCTAAGGACATTTTATCTCTCAACATGGTATCAGAGACCGATTCAAAACCCTAATTTCATTCGTTCTTCTCAAATCTCTTCTTTTCCATGGCAAAATCAGATAAACACATCCCTATGACCTTCAAACCCCCATCGAAATTATTTACCACCAGTTATACTTTATGGAAATCTCAAATTGCTCCAATACTTTAGAGCTACAACCTACTTCGATTTGTTGATGGATCTCTCTATTGTCCTGTCAAATACTATCGTCGAACATCTGCAGAAGGAGCTAAAATCATCGCCGATGCAGATTTTGTTGATACTGATCCGGAGAATGAATTAGTTCCAAATCCATCTTACGAATATTGGGTAAATCAAGACTTTGCTATTTTATCTTGGTTATTTTCAGCTTGTACCGAAGAAATTCATTCTCAGGTTATAGATTGTACATTTTCTCATGAGATTTGGAATCGCTTGGAACAAAATTATAATTCAACCACTAAATCTCGTTTGTTACAACTTAAAACTGATCTGATAAGTTTAAAAAAGGGTTCAAAATCGATGTTAGTTTATTTCAATCGAGCTCGTTTCATTTCTCATCAATTAGTTCAGATCGGTAGAGCAGTTTCAGACGAAGATCTGATAATGGACATTCTTCCTGGTTTGTCTTCTGAATTTAATACTTTCACCACATCAGTTTGTACTCAGCAACTAAAGAATGACAATCTTATAACCTCATCAGAACTGCTAGGCTTGTTGTTATCATAAGAAGCTCGAGTTAACACTTAGTCTAAACTTGATCTTATTTCTGCCTCTACAAATGTATCTCATCAACACAAGCCATCTCCACCATCAAACTAACACTGCTGCTTATTCACGCAACAACACTCCACACACTGATCATTCTTATTCAACTGGTCCACCTCCATATGGTAATTCTTCATGGTTTAATTCCTCTCTTTACCATGGATATGGAAGATCTCAATACTCTGGTTATAGAGGAAACAAAAATGGTGGCAGAAAACAGAGGGAACTTTAGAGGTGGAAAAACTAATGCCAGATTTGGATTTCAAGGCAATCCTAATAACTTCTTTCCTCCTCCAAAATATAATACTTCCATGGACTTTCAACTCTGCAAGAAACCTGGTCATTTGGCACCACAATGCAAGTACAGATATGTCCCTAGTGATAATTACATGATGAAAGCTTACTACACTCCCGCTGATTCATATGGAGATTATGACTATGATGACTATTGGTTCCCTGAGCCTGAGGTATTTGCTATTTATTAAGATAATTCATCTCCTTCATCCTCTTCTTTTGGCTGGGTACCAGATTCTGGAGCTACTCATCATATTACTTCAGATTTATCCAACCTTAACTTGCACTCTGAGTACCAAGGTTCTGATTAAGTCAGAGTAGTAAATGGATCAGGTTTTCCCATTACCCATGTTGGTTCTTCTATTCTACATAATGACAATGTTAAATTCACCATTTCTAATGTGCTTCATGTTCCATCTATTACCAAGAATCTGATTTATGTCCTGCAATTTACTAAAAAGAACAATTGCTACTTCCAATTTTATTCTGACAAATTTTTTATTAAGGATGTGGTTACCAACAAATTCCTTCTTATTGGTCCTGTTAAAGATGGCTTATATCACATGGAGTTTACATCAGCACAGCTTAAGCAAGCCTTTTCATCTGGATGTCTTCTACAACAACTTGGAATAATAAACTTGGTCATCCATCCTACAAGACTCTCAAGCATGTTCTGTCATCAGTCAATGAGGTTATTGACTCTCGTTTATCTTATACAGTTTGTACTTCTTGTCAGTCAGCTAAGAGTAATGCTCTCCCTTATCCATTTTCTTCAACAACTAGTGTAGCTGGTCCTCTAGATTTGACTTACTCAGATGTGTGGGTTTCTCCATTATGTTCTGTGAATGGCTACAAGTATTATGTGTCTTTCATTAACTCTTTTAGCAGATTTACATGGTTATATCCACTCACTTATAAATCTGAAGTTCTCCTTACTTTTATTAAATTCAAAAATTTTGTTGAGAACCAACTTTCTAGAAAGATTAAATTTGTTCAATCAGATTGGGGAGGTGAATATAGGAATGTTTCTACTTTTCTTGAATCTTGTGGCATAGTCTATAGAGTTTCTTGTCCACATGCCCATGCTCAGAATGGCTCACCTGAAAGAAAACACAGACATATTGTTGACATTGGCTTGGCTTTACTTTTTCATGCATCTGTACCTATATCATTCTGGTCATATGCCTTTGAAACTGCTAATTTACTGATAAACAGACTACCTACATAAAAACTTAATCACTTGTCTTCATTGTAGTGTTTGTTTCATCTCAAACCAGATTATTTGTTTTTATATACTTTTGGATGTGCCTGTTATCCTTGTTTAAGAAACTTCAATACACACAAATTGGAGCCCAGATCAGTTCAATGCATATTTTTAGGGTACAACCATCTTCATAAAGGTTACAAATGCTTCAATCCCGACACTAAAAAGTCATTATTTCTAGAGAACTTAAGTTTAATGAACACAAGTTTCCATATGCTTCTATGTTTACTAATGAACCAACTGAAGTTGTCCTGCCACTTATGTCTGTTACATCTTCACCAGAACTTGATTTGGCAGATGCTGATGACTTAACTGTTGAACCAGTCAAAGACAATGTTTTATCTTCTACTTCTACAACTACTCCAATATCATCACAAGTACCTCCTAAAGTCATTAATGAACATTCAATGAAACTAGAGGTAAAATGGGCATTGTCAAACCAAATGTAAGAATTTATACATCTGAAGTTCAATCAGTCTGTGAAGATATCAGTATTCCTACATGCTACACTGAAGCTTGCAAGGATCCAAATTGGAGGGCTGCTATGGATGAACAAATCAATGCTCTCATCCAAAATGGAACATCGAAATTGGTACTTCCTGATTCAGGATATAATGTCATAGGGTGCAAATGGATTTTCAGAATCAAGAGAAAAGCAGATGGGTCTATCGAAAGATACAAGGCAAGACTAGTTGCCAAAGGATACAATCAGGTGGAAGGTATTGATTACCAAGACACATCCATCCCTGTGGTAAAGCCAACAACATTAAGAATGATTTTATCTAAAGCTGGTAAATCAGAAAGCTAGATGTCAAAAATGCATTTTTGCGTGGTCACTTATCTGAAAATGTTTACATGGTTCAACCACCTGTTTATGCTGACAAAGTTTTTCCTCATCATGTCTGTCAACTCAAAAGGTCACTCTATGGGCTGAAACAAGCTCCAAGAGCTTGGTTTGAGAGATTAAGTACTTTTCTATTCTCAAATGGTTCTCTTCATCCAAGACAGACACATCTCTCTTTTTCAGAGTCACATCTACTTCAGCTATCTACATATTGATCAATGTTGATGATATTTTAGTGACAGGAAGTGATCCAGCTGCAATTACATCTCTTATTGCTACTTTAGGAAAGGAATTTGCTATCAAGGATCTATACTTGTTAATAAAAACCAAAATGACCAATGCAAAGAGCTCTGCAACACCTTATCATGCATCCACTGCTGTTGATTCTACTTTGTTTGAAGATCCAGTTCTTTATAGAAACATTGTTGGTACCCTTCAATATGCAACTATTACTAGGCCAGATATAGCCTTTGCTGTCAACAAAGCTTGTCAGAGAATGCAAAATCCTTCTTTGACAGATTGGTCAGCTGTAAAGAGAATTTTTAGATATCTAGTTGGCGCTATTTCTCATGGACTACAATTCAAAAGAGCTACCTCACTGCAGCTGCAGGCATACTCAGATGCTGATTGGGCAAGGGATCTTCCTGATAGAAGATCTACTAGTGGATTAGCAATCTTTTTAGGACCAAATATGATTTGTTGGTGCTCTAGAAAATAGAAAATTGTCTCCAGATCCAGCACTGAGGCAGAGTATCGTGCTCTAGCTGATGCAACTTCTGAACTGATATGGATTCAATCTCTACTAGGTGAGTTGCACTTTCCTTCTCCTAGAGTGCCTGTTTTATGGTGTGATAATATGAGAGCAACATATCTGATAGCAAATCCCATATTTCACAATCGAATGAAGCACATTGAAATAGCTTTTCACTTTGTCAGAGAATTAGTTGCTTCCAAATCGCTGGTTGTGCGCTTCTTATCTACACAGGATCAACTCGCAGATATATTCACCGAAGGACTCTCTACAACACGCTTCTCCACTCTGAGACTCAAGCTCAGTGTCTCTGCTCCTGCATAGATTATGAGCTTGCGGGGGTGTTAGGAAATAGAATTTTGAATGTGTCAACAGAGCGTGTGACTGGTCAGTGTGCAAAATGTGTGTGTAACTTTTAGGTGTCAGTTTGTAGTTGGTGTGTAACCGGATGTGTTGGATTGGTTACCTGTTTAACCAGTCATTTATTTCAGGTGTATTCAGTGTGTGTTCTTCAAGAGAGTATGTAAGAAATGAATTGAATCGAAATCAAAATAATACTGAACCTGTGGAGATTGTCTACCGACATTTTATCTCTCAACAGTATGCTTCCTCTTCCCTTTGCAATAAAATCTTTTTTTTCGATCCAAAAAAAAAGAAACAAACTAGTCTTATGCTTTTGTGGGATGACAATGCTGATATGTCACGGATTTATGCAACCAAAAATCTCATTCATTGTTCCATTGGAAGAAAGTTTTAATATTCCTAAATTGGATTTACTTTGTATTTATGGTCCTCAACCTAACAAAATAGGAATCAGTTTTAGATAAACATCTCCAATATGGTGGCTACCATATCTAACCATAATTGAATTATTAGGGATTGGAATGCGCATTGTGTTTATTTAATTATTTTTTTCTGTGATTAAGTTCATACCGTGGGTAATCTATGTTGTGCAACTCATAGATTACATTAAACAGTTGTATCCTGGACAAAAATGTGTTGTTGGGTCAGTAGATCACTCTTTTGAGGTGTGACTTGCGACATTGTGTTAAGGACAATTTTTGAAACATGTACTATATCCATCTCTGTAGCATGCCTTAATTTTGATTCATCTATTTCATTGTTCAAATCCTAACAGTCCGCATCAGTTACAATAAAAATTAAGGAAACATACATAAAATTTAACAACCGTTGCCTCCGCTCGTTCCTCAACATAGTTTTTATCCTCTTAGGTGCCTTTTTTCTGCTGAAAATTCCACGACCATAGGTGGACTTAACAATGTCAATAAAAAGAGGCAGTTGTAAGAAACCGTACAAGATTACTGGGATAACAGCTAATACAATCAGCGGAATATAAGCCCAAGATACTTCATCACGAAGAGCAATGACCAGAGCTGTCGCAAAAGCTGCCATCATGAATGCTATGGAGATGAAGAGAAAGAACAACCCAAATATCAGTTTTGCTGGCAAAGACACTAAGAAATCTGGTTGTGAATAACGAGTTGTTAACAGTGTGAAGAAGATCAAAACCGATGTACACGACGCAAACAGAGAAATTGCATCTGATAGTATAAATATCTTAAAGGCTTTAAGCTTCAAAAGCATCGGGGAGGCCTGTATTTTGATCGTTCCCTCCTGGTACCGTAAAGGCAGCAGCAAACATTACTGTAGCGATAAGTGTAGCGACTATCATACATACTTGGGATGCTTCTTTTATCCACTTTTCACCTTCCGTCGTTAAAATTCTGTGTTCTTGTGCGAACAAATCTCTAGGTTTGATACCATCCTTGTTCACCATCTCCCTGTAACTCGGTCTTACGACTCGCTCTACCTCCTGTATCACCAAGCGTGCGTAAACTACAGTTTAATACTAGTATAGCAGTTGATGATTGGCACGAAAATGATTTTTTGATTACTTCAATGAGAAATCTTGTAGACCAGTTGAGATTAAAGGTGCACATACGGTACAACTCTTGAATGATTATTTAGTCTCATTCGTTGTATAGAGTTGTTCAAAAGAGTAAAGTAATCCTAGTAGCTTTTTGGTTTGACAGTTAATCGGTATACCTGAAACCATTGTATCTCCCTTTGCATTTGCAGAGCTTCGCCAGATATTTTATCGAACTGCAACGTTGGTCTCCATAATGCAGCACAATGTAGAATGTTGTTCATTGATTCATCAAGGGGAACTGTGCTCTGGTTTCTTAATCCCATTTGAGATATTAACTCAAAGATATGTACTTGGCGACATACTACAGCCGTTTGAAATAGACCTCTTCCATTTTTATCGATGGAACTTACTAGATATGGATTGGAATTGATGAGCTCCGTGAAAAACTCAACAATCCCATTTGCAGCTGTAAGATGGATAACATCGCCTGCTCCTACCTCTTCTAATCTATGTTCAGTCATATCTGAAAGCTGTGGACAAATAATGCCGACTATCTGAAGTGCCTTTTCTTGTCTCGCCTTCTTATCATGTAGTTGTTTAAGACCGGGAACTGTTTCAAAGGTAAAAACTATATATATATATATATATATATATACAACTAAAAAATTTCATTAAACTGGTGTTAAAACACCGTGCTATCGTTCATAAGGATCATTAAATGGTTTATCTTAACTCCTTAAAACACCACGCGTATCAAATCACACATGGTCAGATGTGGTGCTGTGCTGCTAGATCCATATTCATCTAGTAAATATTTTGGTGATTAATCTGGTGTTCGGAACCGTCCGATCCACATACATACCTAGCACAGCACAGTGAGAGCTTCGCAACTGATCCTTGTCGTCCACTACCAACTGTCAAACAACAAGAAAAGCAAAATAGTGTTTGTCTGGACATGTCCACAACTTATTCCAACAGAGTAAAAATTGAAAGATGGAGAGTAATATCACTTACCCCATAGATACATGCAACTTCTCCATAATCCAAATCGATTTCCACTAGGTAAGTCAAAAGGCTTTCCTGCCAATACACTGAAAACATTTGCTTCATAAGCATCTCGAATAGTGGCTGATGTCGGAAATATCTTTAGTAGATCCAAGGCCACATCTGTTGATAAACGCATATGGCAGGGAACATAATCAAGTAGTATTACTACAAGGACCGGTTATAAACTAACCAAAAATTGATTAGGTGTGATGTCTTACCGTATAAGTCAACCCTAAGTGCATCAGTAACATTATTAGAAATAACTGTATCGCCAATGTTAAGGCTTTGCCTATTTATGATAGTCACTGAATAAAGGTAATTAAACATTTCCTGTTGTCCGTTGATGGCAGATGTAATTAGTGGGGTGTTTCCATGTTCGTTCTGAATTCAAAGCTGTGTTGGACTTGTTTCCACCATGTATTTAACCAGTTCCAGGTTATTGGCTTCCACAGCTAATGCGATTGGAGCATTACCGTTTTTTGTCTTTATTTCTAAAGAGTCATGCAGCTTCATTATTCTCACTAATCTCGGCGCTATATTAAACCTTCTTAGCCCAATGGCAAGATGAAGAGCTGTTGATCCATCCTTTTGAATTCTGCTATGGAATGCTTTTGGATAGTCCCGGTGATATGCAACCATGACAGGTCCCCAGGAGTCATGTTCTTTGATGGCACTGGATAGTAGTGAGTACTTCGCATAAGTATCTGTCATCAAGATTTGTTAATGAATTATTGATAAAATTAAGAATGGTCATCGTACATACATATACTATCGTCATCTGAAAACAGTCATAGAATTTGACCTTGTGGTTTCCATATTGAATGTCATTTGAATAAATAGGGCATGCAAATGGTGACTAGAATTTCACCTTCGTCGTCATCTGAAAGCAGTCATACTGTTTTGCTATAAATATTGCTAATTATGAAGAGTAGAATCCGGATAAATTGTGTTTTTTTGGGGTTCGTTGTTTAGGCAAGAACCATACGATAGTTTAATATATTATGTAGCATGAACAATGGAGCTTATTTTTTCTTTGTATAAATTATTTTTTGAAAGAATTTTTTGTATAAGATTTGATATTGTATTATCGATCAAAAAAAAAAAAAAAAACTTGTTGTATCGAGGAAAGGAAAATTACAATAACAGATCAGATTAGGAAGTCTAGAATCACCTCTTTGTATGTGCTCATAGTAATTTCCGTACACGTTCCAAGCGTCCATTGCAGATTTAATATTATAAAAGAAAGGTTGCATCTCTTGAGGACATGACCGTCTTATGATTTCACTAGCTTCCTGATCTCGCCCATCGAATATTTTCTTCAGATAATACTGATCCATCCACTCCCAATACTTTTTAAAATGATCCATATCCTTAAGGACCCAAAGCGTGCGTCCACCTTTACTCAACATACACAACAGCTTGTAATATCCTCTACTCATAAGATTCAGAAACATCCCGTTTGATAATTGGTAATTGCTCTGATCGCAAATGAAGATAATTAAACAGTTATGCAAATTAAGACAATTGAACAGTTAAGTAGTTCATGAGCTTACTTGGTAGAATATGACGATAATAGCTATAGGTAGGTGGTGGAGGTGGACGCGGGGGTGGAACCGAACCAGAAGGAAAGGCTTTGCCGGTATACAAATCAATATTTTCTGTAAATCAATCAATTATAAAAGAAGAACAAAATTGTTAAATAAAAATCA
The DNA here is from genome assembly GCF_003573695.1 of Papaver somniferum. NCBI lineage: Eukaryota > Viridiplantae > Streptophyta > Magnoliopsida > Ranunculales > Papaveraceae > Papaver > Papaver somniferum. Next base: position 10,024,544 of record NC_039366.1, read on the forward strand.
CCAACATAGAAAGAAAAAGACAAGAATGAAAAAACAGAAAAGAAAGATCAGAAACATATATATAGTTCATGGGTTTACTTGGTGGAATATGACGATAAGTGGGAGGAGGAGGAGGTGGCGGTGAGGGTGGAGGTGAACCGGGAAAATAGATTCTGACTCTATTCACATCAGTATTTCCTGTAAACTCATCATATAGAAAAGAAAAATGAAATGTTATATACAACACGAACTTTGAAAATTAGAGGGAAAAAGAAAACTTAACAAAAGGATCACAAGATATATATAATTCACGCTTACTTAGTGGAATACGACGATAAGAGGAGGGAGGCGGAGGCGGAGGCGGAGGTTGAGGTGGAGGTGATGGTGGAACTGAACTGGAAAGATAGATTCTGTCTCTATTCAAATCAGTATTTCCTGTAAATTCATCGTATAGAAAAAAAAGGAAATGTTATATAACAACACGAACTTTGAAAATTAGAGGGAAAAAGAAAACTTAACAAAAGGATCACAAGATATATATAGTTCACGCTTACTTAGTGGAATACGACGATAAGAGGAGGGAGGCGGAGGTGGAGGTGGTGGTGGAACTGAACTGGAAAGATAGATTCTGCCTCTATTTATATCAGTATTTCCTGTAAATTCATCATATAGAAAAAAAAAGGAAATGTTATATAACAACACGAACTTTCAAAATTAAAGGGAAAAAGAAAACTTAACAAAAGGATCACAAGATATATATAGTTCACGCTTACTTAGTGGAATACGAAGATAAGAGGAGGGAGGCGGAGGTGGAGGTGGAGGGTGGTGGTGGTGGAACTGAACTGGAAAGATAGATTCTGCCTCTATTCACATCAGTATTTCCTGTAAATTCATCATATAGAAAAAAAAGAAATGTTATATAACAACACGAACTTTGAAAATTAGAGGGAAAAAGAAAACTTAACAAAAGGATCACAAGATATATATAGTTCACGCTTACTTAGTGGAATACGACGATAAGAGGAGGGGCGGAGGGGAGGTGGAGGTGTGGGGTGGTGGAACTGAACTGGAAAGATAGATTCTGCCTCTATTCACATCAGTATTTTCTGTAAATTCATCATATAGAAAAAAAAAGGAAATGTTATATAACAACACGAACTTTGAAAATTAGAGGGAAAAGAAAACTTAACAAAAGGATCAAGATATATATAGTTCACGCTTACTTAGTGGAATACGACGATAAGAGGAGGGAGGCGGAGGTGGAGGTGGAGGTGGTGGTGGAACTGAACTGGAAAGATAGATTCTGCCTCTATTCACATCAGTATTTTCTGTAAATTCATCATATAGAAAAAAAAATGTTATATAGCAACACGAACTTCAAAATTAGGGAAAAGAAAAACTTAACAAAAGGATCACAAGATATATATAGTTCACGCTTACTTAGTGGAATACGACGATAAGAGGAGGGAGGCGGAGGTGGAGGTGGTGGTGGAACTGAACTGGAAAGATAGATTCTTCCTCTATTCAAATCAGTATTTCCTGTAAATTCATCGTATAGAAAAAAAAAGGAAATGTTATATAACAACACGAACTTTCAAAATTAAAGGGAAAAAGAAAACTTAACAAAAGGATCACAAGATATATATAGTTCACGCTTACTTAGTGGAATACGATGATAAGAGGAGGGAGGCGGAGGTGGAGGTGGTGGTGGAACTGAACTGGAAAGATAGATTCTTCTCTATTATATCAGTATTTCCTGTAAATTCATCATAAAAAAAAATGTTATATACAACACGAACTTTCAAAATTAGAGGGAAAAGAAAACTTAACAAAGGATCACAAGATATAATAGTTCACGCTTACTTAGTGGAATACGAAGATAAGAGGAGGGAGGCGGAGGTGGAGGTGGAGGTGGTGGTGGTGGTGGAACTGAACTGGAAAGATAGATTCTGCCTCTATTCACATCAGTATTTCCTGTAAATTCATCATATAGAAAAAAAAGGAAATGTTATATAACAACACGAACTTTGAAAATTAGAGGGAAAAAGAAAACTTAACAAAAGGATCACAAGATATATATAATTCACGCTTACTTAGTGGAATACGACGATAAGAGGAGGGAGGCGGAGGCGGAGGTTGAGGTGGAGGTGATGGTGGAACTGAACTGGAAAGATAGATTCTGCCTCTATTCAAATCAGTATTTCCTGTAAATTCATCGTATAGAAAAAAAAGGAAATGTTATATAACAACACGAACTTTGAAAATTAGAGGGAAAAAGAAAACTTAACAAAAGGATCACAAGATATATATAGTTCACGCTTACTTAGTGGAATACGATGATAAGAGGAGGGAGGCGGAGGTGGAGGTGGTGGTGGAACTGAACTGGAAAGATATATTCTGCCTCTATTTATATCAGTATTTCCTGTAAATTCATCATATAGAAAAAAATAGGAAATGTTATATAACAACACGAACTTTCAAAATTAAAGGGAAAAAGAAAACTTAACAAAAGGATCACAAGATATATATAGTTCACGCTTACTTAGTGGAATACGAAGATAAGAGGAGGGAGGCGGAGGTGGAGGTGGTGGTGGTGGTGGAACTGAACTGGAAAGATAGATTCTGCCTCTATTCACATCAGTATTTCCTGTAAATTCATCATATAGAAAAAAAAAGGAAATGTTATATAACAACACGAACTTTCAAAATTAAAGGGAAAAAGAAAACTTAACAAAAGGATCACAAGATATATAGTTCACGCTTACTTAGTGGAATACGAGATAAGAGGAGGGAGGCGGAGGTGGAGGGGAGGTGGTGGTGGTGGTGGAACTGAACTGGAAAGATAGATTCTGCCTCTATTCACATCAGTATTTCCTGTAAATTCATATAGAAAAAAAAAGAAATGTTATAACAACACGAACTTTGAAAATTAGAGGGAAAAAGAAAACTTAACAAAAGGATCACAAGATATATATAGTTCACGCTTACTTAGTGGAATACGACGATAAGAGGAGGGAGGCGGAGGTGGAGGTGGAGGTGGAGGTGGTGGTGGAACTGAACTGGAAAGATAGATTCTGCCTCTATTCACATCAGTATTTTCTGTAAATTCATCATATAGAAAAAAAAAGAAATGTTATATAAAACACGAACTTTGAAAATTAGAGGGAAAAAGAAAACTTAACAAAAGGATCACAAGATATATATAGTTCACGCTTACTTAGTGGAATACGACGATAAGAGGAGGGAGGCGAGGTGGAGGTGGAGGTGGTGGTGGAACTGAACTGGAAAGATAGATTCTGCCTCTATTCATCATCAGTATTTCTGTAAATTCATCATATAGAAAAAAAAAAAAATGTTATATACAACACGAACTTCGAAAATTAGAGGGAAAAAGAAAACTTAACAAAAGGATCACAAGATATATATAGTTCACGCTTACTTAGTGGAATACGACGATAAGAGGAGGGAGGCGGAGGTGGAGGTGGTGGTGGTGGAACTGAACTGGAAAGATAGATTCTTCCTCTATTCAATCAGTATTTCCTGTAAATTCATCATATAGAAAAAAAAGGAAATGTTATATAACAACACGAACTTTCAAAATTAGAGGGAAAAGAAAACTTAACAAAAGGATCACAAGAATATATAGTTCACGCTTACTTAGTGGAATACGACGATAAGAGGAGGGAGGCGGAGGTGGAGGTGGTGGTGGAACTGAACTGGAAGATAGATTCTTCCTCTATTAATCAGTATTTCCTGTAAATTCATCATATAAAAAAAAATGTTATATAACAACACGAACTTTCAAAATTAGAGGAAAAAGAAAACTTAACAAAAGGATCACAAGATATATAGTTCACGCTTACTTAGTGGAATACGAAGATAAGAGGAGGGAGGCGGAGGTGGAGGTGGAGGTGGTGGTGGTGGTGGAACTGAACTGGAAAGATAGATTCTGCCTCTATTCACATCAGTATTTCCTGTAAATTCATCATATAGAAAAAAAAGGAAATGTTATATAACAACACGAACTTTGAAAATTAGAGGGAAAAAGAAAACTTAACAAAAGGATCACAAGATATATATAGTTCACGCTTACTTAGTGGAATACGACGATAGAGGAGGAGGCGGAGGCGGAGGTGAGGTGGAGGTGTGGTGGAACTGAACTGGAAAGATAGATTCTGCCTCTATTCAATCAAGTATTTCCTGTAAATTCATCATATAGAAAAAAAGGAAATGTTAATAACAACACGAACTTTGAAAATTAGAGGAAAAGAAAACTTAACAAAAGGATCACAAGATATATATAGTTCACGCTTACTTAGTGGAATACGACGATAAGAGGAGGGAGGCGGAGGTGGAGGTGGTGGTGGAACTGAACTGGAAAGATAGATTCTGCCTCTATTAATCAGTATTTCCTGTAAATTCATCATATAGAAAAAAAAGGAAATGTATATAACAACACGAACTTTCAAAATTAGGGAAAAAGAAAACTTAAAAAGGATCACAAGATATATATAGTTCACGCTTACTTAGTGGAATACGAAGATAAGAGGAGGGAGGCGGAGGTGGAGGTGGAGGTGGTGGTGGTGGTGGAACTGAACTGGAAAGATAGATTCTGCCTCTATTCACATCAGTATTTCCTGTAAATTCATCATATAGAAAAAAAAAGGAAATGTTATATAACAACACGAACTTTGAAAATTAGAGGAAAAAGAAAACTTAACAAAAGGATCACAAGATATATATAGTTCACGCTTACTTAGTGGAATACGACGATAAGAGGAGGAGGCGGAGGTGGAGGTGGAGGTGGGTGGTGTGGAACTGAACTGGAAAGATAGATTCTGCCTCTATTCACAGTCATATTTCCTGTAAATTCATCATATAGAAAAAAAAAAGGAAATGTTATATAACAACACGAACTTTGAAAATTAGAGGGAAAAAGAAAACTTAACAAAAGGATCACAAGATATATATAGTTCACGCTTACTTAGTGGAATACGACGATAAGAGGGGGAGGCGGAGGTGGAGGTGGAGGTGGGTGGTGGAACTGAACTGGAAAGATAGATTCTGCCTCTATTCACATCAGTATTTTCTGTAAATTCATCATATAGAAAAAAAAAATGTTATATACAACACGAACTTTCGAAAATTAGAGGAAAAAGAAAACTTAACAAAAGGATCACAAGATATATATAGTTCACGCTTACTTAGTGGAATACGACGATAAGAGGAGGGAGGCGGAGGTGGAGGTGGTGGTGGTGGAACTGAACTGGAAAGATAGATTCTGCCTCTATTCAATCAGTATTTCCTGTAAATTCATCGTATAGAAAAAAAAAGGAAATGTTAATAACAACACGAACTTTGAAAATTAGAGGGAAAAAGAAAACTTAACAAAAGGATCACAAGATATATAGTTCACGCTTACTTAGTGGAATACGATGATAAGAGGAGGGAGGGCGGAGGTGGAGGGTGGTGGTGGAACTGAACTGGAAAGATAGATTCTGCCTCTATTTATATCAGTATTTCCTGTAAATTCATCATATAAAAAAAATGTTATACAACAACACGAACTTTCAAAATTAGAGGGAAAAAGAAAACTTAACAAAAGGATCACAAGATATATATAGTTCACGCTTACTTAGTGGAATACGAAGATAAGAGGAGGGAGGCGGAGGTGGAGGTGGAGGTGGTGGTGGTGGTGGAACTGAACTGGAAAGATAGATTCTGCCTCTATTCACATCAGTATTTCCTGTAAATTCATCATAGAAAAAAAAGGAAATGTTATATAACAACACGAACTTTGAAAATTAGAGGGAAAAGAAAACTTAACAAAAGGATCACAAGATATATAATTCACGCTTACTTAGTGGAATACGACGATAAGAGGAGGGAGGCGGAGGCGGAGGTTGAGGTGGAGGTGGGTGGAACTGAACTGGAAAGATAGATTCTGCCTCTATTCAATCAGTATTTCCTGTAAATTCATCGTATAGAAAAAAAAAGGAAATGTTATATAACAACACGAACTTTGAAAATTAGAGGGAAAAAGAAAACTTAACAAAAGGATCACAAGATATATATAGTTCACGCTTACTTAGTGGAATACGATAAGAGGAGGGAGGCGGAGGTGGGGTGGTGGGGTGGTGGAACTGAACTGGAAAGATATATTCTGCCTCTATTATATCAGTATTTCCTGTAAATTCATATAGAAAAAAAAAGAAATGTTATATAACAACACGAACTTTCAAAATTAAGGGAAAAAGAAAACTTAACAAAAGGATCACAAGATATATATAGTTCACGCTTACTTAGTGGAATACGAAGATAAGAGGAGGGAGGCGGAGGTGGAGGTGGAGGTGGTGGTGGTGGTGGAACTGAACTGGAAAGATAGATTCTGCCTCTATTCACATCAGTATTTCCTGTAAATTCATCATATAGAAAAAAAAAAGGAAATGTTATATAACAACACGAACTTTGAAAATTAGAGGGAAAAAGAAAACTTGACAAAAGGATCACAAGATATATATAGTTCACGCTTACTTAGTGGAATACGACGATAAGAGGAGGGAGGCGGAGGTGGAGGTGGAGGTGGAGGTGGGGTGGTGGTGGAACTAAACTGGAAAGATAGATTCTGCCTCTATTCACATCAGTATTTTTTGTAAATTCATCATATAGAAAAAAAAAAACGGAAATGTTATATAACAACACGAACTTTGAAAATTAGAGGGAAAAAGAAAACTTAACAAAAGGATCACAAGATATATATAGTTCACGCTTACTTAGTGGAATACGACGATAAGAGGAGGGAGGCGGAGGTAGAGGTGGAGGTGGTGGTGGAACTGAACTGGAAAGATAGATTCTGCCTTTATTCACATCAGTATTTCTGTAAATTCATCATATAGAAAAAAAAAATGTTATAAGCAACACGAACTTTCGAAAATTAGAGGGAAAAAGAAAACTTAACAAAAGGATCACAAGATATATATAGTTCACGCTTACTTAGTGGAATACGAGATAAGAGGAGGGAGGCGGAGGTGGAGGTGGTGTGGTGGTGGAACTGAACTGGAAAGATAGATTCTGCCTCTATTCACATCAGTATTTCCTGTAAATTCATCATATAGAAAAAAAAGGAAATGTTATATAACAACACGAACTTTGAAAATTAGAGGGAAAAAGAAAACTTAACAAAAGGATCACAAGATATATATAGTTCACGCTTACTTAGTGGAATACGAAGATAAGAGGAGGGAGGCGGAGGTGGAGGTGGAGGTGGTGGTGGTGGTGGAACTGAACTGGAAAGATAGATTCTGCCTCTATTCACATCAGTATTTCCTGTAAATTCATCATATAGAAAAAAAAGGAAATGTTATATAACAACACGAACTTTGAAAATTAGAGGGAAAAAAAAAACTTAACAAAAGGATCACAAGATATATATATTCACGCTTACTTAGTGGAATACGACGATAAGAGGAGGGAGGCGGAGGCGGAGGTTGAGGTGGAGGTGATGGTGGAACTGAACTGGAAAGATAGATTCTGGCTCTATTCAAATCAGTATTTCCTGTAAATTCATCGTATAGAAAAAAAAAAGGAAATGTTATATAACAACACGAACTTTGAAAATTAGAGGGAAAAAGAAAACTTAACAAAAGGATCACAAGATATATATGTTCACGCTTACTTAGTGGAATACGATGATAAGAGGAGGGAGGCGGAGGTGGAGGTGGTGGTGGTGGAACTGAACTGGAAAGATAGATTCTGCCTCTATTATATCAGTATTTCCTGTAAATTCATCATATAGAAAAAAAAGGAAATGTTATATAACAACACGAACTTTCAAAATTAAAGGGAAAAAGAAAACTTAACAAAAGGATCACAAGATATATATATAGTTCACGCTTACTTAGTGGAATACGAAGATAAGAGGAGGGAGGCGGAGGTGGAGGTGGAGGTGGTGGTGGTGGTGGAACTGAACTGGAAAGATAGATTCTGCCTCTATTCACATCAGTATTTCCTGTAAATTCATCATATAGAAAAAAAAAGGAAATGTTATATAACAACACGAACTTTGAAAATTAGAGGGAAAAAGAAAACTTGACAAAAGGATCACAAGATATATATAGTTCACGCTTACTTAGTGGAATACGACGATAAGAGGAGGGAGGCGGAGGTGGAGGTGGAGGTGAGGTGGTGGTGGAACTAAACTGGAAAGATAGATTCTGCCTCTATTCACATCAGTATTTCTGTAAATTCATCATATAGAAAAAAAAAGGAAATGTTATAACAACACGAACTTTGAAAATTAGAGGGAAAAAGAAAACTTAACAAAAGGATCACAAGATATATATAGTTCACGCTTACTTAGTGGAATACGACGATAAGAGGAGGGAGGCGGAGGTAGAGGTGGAGGTGGTGGTGGAACTGAACTGGAAAGATAGATTCTGCCTTATTCACATCAGTATTTTCTGTAAATTCATCATATAGAAAAAAAAAATGTTATATAGCAACACGAACTTCGAAAATTAGAGGGAAAAAGAAAACTTAACAAAAGGATCACAAGATATATAGTTCACGCTTACTTAGTGGAATACGACGATAAGAGGAGGGAGGCGGAGGTGGAGGTGGTGGTGGAACTGAACTGGAAAGATAGATTCTGCCTCTATTCAAATCAGTATTTCCTGTAAATTCATCGTATAGAAAAAAAAGGAAATGTTATATAACAACACGAACTTTGAAAATTAGAGGGAAAAAGAAAACTTAACAAAAGGATCACAAGATATATATAGTTCACGCTTACTTAGTGGAATATGATGATAAGAGGAGGGAGGCGGAGGTGGAGGTGGTGGTGGAACTGAACTGGAAAGATAGATTCTGCCTCTATTTATATCAGTATTTCCTGTAAATTCATCATATAAAAAAATGTTATATAACAACACGAACTTTCAAAATTAGAGGGAAAAAGAAAACTTAACAAAAGGATCACAAGATATATATAGTTCACGCTTACTTAGTGGAATACGAAGATAAGAGGAGGGAGGCGGAGGTGGGGGGGTGGTGTGGTGGTGGAACTGAACTGGAAAGATAGATTCTGCCTCTATTCACATCAGTATTTCCTGTAAATTCATCATATAGAAAAAAAAGGAAATGTTATATAACAACACGAACTTTGAAAATTAGAGGGAAAAAGAAAACTTAACAAAAGGATCACAAGATATATATAGTTCACGCTTACTTAGTGGAATACGACGATAAGAGGAGGGAGGCGGAGGTGGAGGGAGGTGGGTGGAACTAAACTGGAAAGATAGATTCTGCCTCTATTCACCTCAATATTTCTGTAAATTCATCATATAGAAAAAAAAAAAAAGGAAATGTTATATAACAACACGAACTTTGAAAATTAGAGGTAAAAAGAAAACTTAACAAAAGGATCACAAGATATATATAGTTCACGCTTACTTAGTGGAATACGACGATAAGAGGAGGGAGGCGGAGGTGGAGGTGGAGGTGGAGGTGGTGGTGGAACTGAACTGTAAAGATAGATTCTGCCTCTATTCACATCAGTATTTCCTGTAAATTCATCATATAGAAAAAAAATAGGAAATGTTATATAACAACACGAACTTTGAAAATTAGAGGGAAAAAGAAAACTTAACAAAAGGATCACAAGATATATATAGTTCACGCTTGCATCAATATTTCCTGTAAATTCATCATATAGAAAAAAAAAAGGAAATGTTATATAACAACACGAACTTTGAAAATTAGGGGGAAAAAGAAAACTTAACAAAAGGATCACAAGATATATAGTTCACACTTACTTAGTGGAATACGACGATAAGAGGAGGGAGGCGGAGGTGGAGGTGGAGGTGGTGGTGGAACTGAACTGGAAAGATAGATTCTGCCTCTATTCACATCAGTATTTCCTGTAAATTCATCATATAGAAAAAAAAAAGAAATTTTATATAACAACACGAACTTTCAAAATTAGAGGGAAAAAAAAAACTTAACAAAAGGATCACAAGATATAAATAGTTCACGCTTACTTAGGGGAATACGACGATAAGAGGAGGGAGGCGGAGGCGGAGGTGGAGGTGGAGGTGGTGGTGGAACTGAACTGGAAAAATAGATTCTGCCTCTATTCACATCAGTATTTCCTGTAAATTCATCATATAGAAAAAAAAAGGAAATGTTATATAACAACACGAACTTTGAAAATTAGAGGGAAAAAGAAAACTTAACAAAAGGATCACAAGATATATATAGTTCACGCTTACTTAGTGGAATACGACGATAAGAGGAGGGAGGTGGAGGTGGTGGTGGAACTGAACTGGAAAGATAGATTCTGCATCTATTCACATCAGTATTTCCTGTAAATTCATCATATAGAAAAAAAAAGGAAATGTTATATAACAACACGAACTTTGAAAATTAGAGGGAAAAAGAAAACTTAACAAAAGGATCACAAGATATATATAGTTCACGCTTACTTAGTGGAATACGAAGATAAGAGGAGGGAGGCGGAGGTGGAGGTGGAGGTGGTGGTGGAACTGAACTGGAAAGATAGATTCTGCCTCTATTCACATCAGTATTTTCTGTAAATTCATCATATAGAAAAACAAAGGAAATGTTATATAACAACACGAACTTTGAAAATTAGAGGGAAAAAGAAAACTTAACAAAAGGATCATAAGATATATATAGTTCACGCTTACTTAGTGGAATACGATGATAAGAGGAAGGAGGCGGAGGTGGAGGTGGTGGTGGAACTGAACTGGAAAGATAGATTCTGCCTCTATTTACATCAGTATTTCCTGTAAATTCATCATATAGAAAAAAAAAAGGAAATGTTATATAACAACACGAACTTTCAAAATTAGAGGGAAAAAGAAAACTTAACAAAAGGATCACAAGATATATATAGTTCACGCTTACTTAGTGGAATACGAAGATAAGAGGAGGGAGGCGGAGGTGGAGGTGGAGGTGGTGGTGGTGGTGGAACTGAACTGGAAAGATAGATTCTGCCTCTATTCACATCATTATTTCCTGTAAATTCATCATGTAGAAAAAAAAAAGGAAATGTTATATAACAACGCGAACTTTGAAAATTAGAGGGAAAAAGAAAACTTAACAAAAGGATCACAAGATATATATAGTTCACGCTTACTTAGTGGAATACGACGATAAGAGGAGGGAGGTGGAGGTGGTGGTGGAACTGAACTGGAAAGATAGATTCTTCCTCTATTCACATCAGTATTTCCTGTAAATTCATCATATAGAAAAAAAAAAGGAAATGTTATATAACAACACGAACTTTGAAAATTAGAGGGAAAAAGAAAACTTAACAAAAGGATCACAAGATATAATAATTCACGCTTACTTAGTGGAATACGATGATAAGAGGAGGAGGCGGAGGCGGAGGTGGAGTGGAGGTGGTGGTGGAACTGAACTGGAAAGATAGATTCTGCCTCTATTCATCATAGTATTTCCTGTAAATTCATCGTATAGAAAAAAAAAGGAAATGTTATATAACAACACGAACTTTGAAAATTAGAGGTAAAAAGAAAACTTAACAAAAGGATCACAAGATATATATAGTTCACGCTTACTTAGTGGAATACGACGATAAGAGGAGGGAGGCGGAGGTGGAGGTGGAGGTGGAGGTGGAGGTGGAGGTGGTGGTGGAACTGAACTGTAAAGATAGATTCTGCCTCTATTCACATCAGTATTTCCTGTAAATTCATCATATAGAAAAAAAATAGGAAATGTTATATAACAACACGAACTTTGAAAATTAGAAGGAAAATGAAAACTTAACAAAAGGATCACAAGATATATATAGTTCACGCTTGCATCAATATTTCCTGTAAATTCATCATATAGAAAAATAATAGGAAATGTTATATAACAACACGAACTTTGAAAATTAGGGGGAAAAGAAAACTTAACAAAAGGATCACAAGATATATATAGTTCACACTTACTTAGTGGAATACGACGATAAGAGGAGGGAGGCGGAGGTGGAGGTGGAGGTGGTGGTGGAACTGAACTGGAAAGATAGATTCTGCCTCTATTCACATCAGTATTTCCTGTAAATTCATCATATAGAAAAAAAAAGAAATTTTATATAACAACACGAACTTTCAAAATTAGAGGGAAAAAAAAAACTTAACAAAAGGATCACAAGATATATATAGTTCACGCTTACTTAGGGGAATACGACGATAAGAGGAGGGAGGCGGAGGCGGAGGTGGAGGTGGAGGTGGAGGTGGAGGTGGTGGTGGAACTGAACTGGAAAAATAGATTCTGCCTCTATTCACATCAGTATTTTCTGTAAATTCATCATATAGAAAAAAAAAAGGAAATGTTATATAACAACACGAACTTTGAAAATTAGAGGGAAAAAGAAAACTTAACAAAAGGATCACAAGATATATAGTTCACGCTACTTAGTGGAATAAGACGATAAGAGGAGGGAGGTGGAGGTGGTGGTGGAACTGAACTGGAAAGATAGATTCTGCATCTATTCACATCATTATTTCCTGTAAATTCATATAAAAAAAAAAGGAAATGTTATATAACAACACGAACTTTGAAAATTAGAGGGAAAAAGAAAACTTAACAAAAGGATCACAAGATATATATATAGTTCACGCTTACTTAGTGGAATACGAAGATAAGAGGAGGGAGGCGGAGGTGGAGGTGGTGGTGGAACTGAACTGGAAAGATAGATTCTGCCTCTATTCACATCAGTATTTCCTGTAAATTCATCATATAGAAAAAAAAAAAGGAAATGTTATAACAACACGAACTTTGAAAATTAGAGGGAAAAGAAAACTTAACAAAAGGATCACAAGATATATATATAGTTCACGCTTACTTAGTGGAATACGATGATAAGAGGAGGGAGGCGGAGGTGGAGGTGGTGGTGGAACTGAACTGGAAAGATAGATTCTGCCTCTATTCACATCAGTATTTCCTGTAAATTCATCGTATAGAAAAAAAAAAAGGAAATGTTATATAACAACACGAACTTTGAAAATTAGAGGGAAAAATAAAACTTAACAAAGGATCACAAGATATATATGTTCACGCTTACTTAGTGGAATACGACGATAAGAGGAGGGAGGCGGAGGTGGAGGTGGAGGTGGAGGTGGTGGTGGAACTGAACTGGAAAGATAGATTCTGCCTCTATTCACATCAATATTTCCTGTAAATTCATCATATAGAAAAATAATAGGAAATGTTATATAACAACACGAACTTTGAAAATTAGGGGGAAAAGAAAACTTAACAAAAGGATCACAAGATATATATAGTTCACACTTACTTAGTGGAATACGACGATAAGAGGAGGGAGGCGGAGGTGGAGGTGGAGGTGGTGGTGGAACTGAACTGGAAAGATAGATTCTGCCTCTATTCACATCAGTATTTCCTGTAAATTCATCATATAGAAAAAAAAAGAAATTTTATATAACAACACGAACTTTCAAAATTAGAGGGAAAAAGAAAACTTAACAAAAGGATCACAAGATATATATAGTTCACGCTTACTTAGTGGAATACGACGATAAGAGGAGGGAGGCGGAGGTGGAGGTGGTGGTGGAACTGAACTGGAAAGATAGATTCTGCCTCTATTTAGAACAGGATTTCCTGTAAACTCATCATATAGAAAAAGGAACAAAATGTTATATAACAACAAGAACATTGAAAATAAACGGGAAAAAAAAACATAATAAAAAGATCGCAAGATATATATACTATATAGTTCACGTTGACTTGGTGGAATACGACGATAAGAGGCAGGAGACGGAGGTGGAGGTGGCGGTGGAACTGAAATGGAAATATAGATTTTGCCTCTACTCAAATCAGGATTTCCTGTCAATTCATCATTTTGAAAAAAGAACAAAATGTCATATAACAGCACGAACATTGAAATTTGAAGGAAAAAAAAAACATAATAAAAAGATCACAAGATATATATAGCTCGCCACTACTTGGTGGAATACGACGATAACAGGCAGGAGGTGGAGGTGGAGGTGACAGTGGGGGTGCAACTAAACTAAAAAGACAGTTTTGGCCGCTATCGAAATCAGTATATCCTGCAAATTCATCAAATATAGAAAAAGGAAATTCGATAAAAAACCAACAATCTTAAAAAAGGTGAAGTATAGAAGGTGAGGGAGTTTGAAACTTATTATTCCTTACCTGTGATAACCATAAGTCACAGCTGACATATATAGTGTACAAGTTTATAATGATTTCATCGATCTGGAGTAAAAAGCTTACCGTCAATGATAATTTGATCTAAATCATTTGATGGTGCTCCATCTGCAGTGCCGGATTTGCTACACCCCGGCTCTCCACTCTCAACAACAACCATAATTTCGTTTAAGTTTGTTGACGTTGATTCTATTTCTTCCATGTCAGTCCCTGGTTAATATATATGTGAAAATACATTGATAAAAGAATCTGCATGTGTAAACCAAATACTACCAGGAACTTATACAAATACCATACACCACAGAAGTTAAATTTTTTATCTCCAAAGAAGTTCAACATCAAAATATAACGCCTTGATACTTACCGTGCACGAGATAAACGAAAGCTGAACTGATTTCTTCTGCTATGAATTGGAGATACTTAGTCGATGCTGTTAACTTTCGAGCTCGAGAAAGATTGAACTGAATGCAGAAATGCAGGTCCGGTCTGCTTTCTTAGGCTGCAGACTGATTGAAATTAATGTGCCTCTCTATTTTTATTTTTTTTTGACACCTAGCTGTATGGTTGGCAAAATTAAATTGCGGTATATATAATTACGTGAACGCCATCCACGAAGTAAGCCCCAGCTGTTTATGTCCCCTATCTCCAACTGGAAGTGTCTATCTAGTATGAACGGAATCGAACTTGTTGATTCCTTTCCAATGGAACCAATGAACATGACTCAAAGTCAACCAGAATACTAATCGATCGACTATGTCGAATGATGATTATGCTCAAAAACTAAGGTAGAAAATACTTATTTATTAGAACACCAAGCTCGCACAACCTGAGTGGCTGTTCCGAAACCACGTTTAACGTGGGGGACAGCTACAACTTACTATTAGGTACTATGTATCCACTACCAAGGCTGTAACAATGGAGGTGATCAAAATTCAAGGTGTCTGCAAAATGTTTACACCTGTTGTTCCCACTTTGTTTTTTGTTATTTTAATGGAATCAAATCACCCACTCATACGGCCGTATCGAAGAGTGCCGTTAAAGGGGACCATTTTTGTTAAATTTTCTTTATTATGTAGAGTTAACGTCTAATCCTATTCTAATTGTGATTGACATCGTTACCCTCTTGTGGGTTGCACGGACGCTCCATTTTCCGAGCCGTGTCCGCCTTCGATTCACGTCGGACAAGGGACGCTTGTGGGACGCTGAAACGGCGAATGTCTGACGCATCAATTTTCGTGTCCGGCGTGTTTCTGGTTTGGACGCACCAATAACTCGGATTTGACGCGTTTTTTTTTCTCATTTTCAATTAAACTTCTTCCTTTATTTTTGCCATTATTAACCATGAGGGAGGAGCTATAGAACTCTTAGATGGATAAGGTCAGACAAGATTGGCGTCATTTTCTCCGCAAAATCCAAACGACAATAAATTTAAGTGTAATATTTTGATGATATGTTCCTTTCATAAGATTCTACATTCCTACAAAAAATGAACACAATTCGAGATGTATAAAACGACCATCTACCTCTTTGAATATCGGCCGTTCAAATTTAACGGTTGAAATTAAGATCGGTAAATGGTGAGGTTTGCTAGCGTTCAAAGGGATGATATTCAAAAAGATAGGTTGGTTTCAAAATTGCTTAATATGCTCCATTGGAAAGGATACACATCTATAAATGAGGCCTAAGCATCATTTATATATACTATTTCGGCTAATCTATGAAGCTTACTTGGTGCATGGTCCGCATATGCACCTTCGACCAACTACCCCTCCTTATATATGTTTTAAAGACACTTTTACAACTTAGATTAGGGGAGGAAAATGATATTCACCAAGTCATACTGTCATGGATGTATATGGCCAACTGCAATGTACGTCCATGATGGTTGTGCTCATAGGTCAGTTCTAATGTCCGACCATGATAGCTGAACATTTCCTAAGTAAGATCCAATGAAGAGACATGATGGTTATACTTTTGGCTTGGCCACTCCAATGTCCAGCCATGATGATTGTACATTTCCAAGGCCAGCCTTCTCTGGCCTATTGCACATTTATGGTGCGAGATTGGCCTTTGGTCAATATAGCTTACAGCTTAGACCCTCTTGGTTCTGTATTGTCCTTGACCAATATGTCCAACATAATGCGCCATTTTGGAACCGTATTGGCCAAGTCCAATGTTCCTTTTACTATGCAACCGACCTTGACATGAAGCTTCATCTCATGCCATGGCACATTTTTGAGCATGAATCATGCTAAAAACACGAGGTGTCACATAACACATCTCCTACTACAATTGGTGTAAAAGGACAAATAAAAATAACACATAGGTGTTCTAACATTATGATGTATTGTGGATGTCCCATATTAATGTTGAAAAACCATTCCATCTTTGAAATACTTTAAACATGCCGAATATGGCCTTGGCGCTAGTATAAATATAGAAGAGATAAGGTTAGGGTAGAGAGAGCTTAGCTTAGTTTTAAAAAAAAATTAGAAGAATGAGAACTGTCTCTTCTTTGAATCTTATTCGTGTTCTCCAGGTAGAATTGGAATCATCTAAATCTACAAATTATCTAAATCTAGAGATTCAAGTAGATGCCTCTTAGTATTTTTTTAATTTCCAATTGATTTGGGTAGAAACTACAAGTCGTAGGAGAATAACCTTCATTTTTAGGTTCTTTCTTTATTCAAAGGATAGAAAAATCTAAGTTAATTATTTATTCATTTCAAGTTATCAATTTAATTTGTTTCAATCGTAAGCTTCAGCTTCTTATCACATTTCCTCTCAAACGGACCACTCGACAAGTGATGTATCAGCAACACTGGCAGAAGTACAAATATAGAATACAAGTTTTGAGATCCGTCTCCAATTGAACACACAAGTAACCAATTTAGGCCAGCACCATTGAACCAAAGCCATCTTCACCAGGAATTACTAAGACAACATAACTCAAACTATACCAACAGGTCTGGCACAACAGATCGCAAAACTGCTAGTGAAAAATTTGAATTTAATGTACGTTAGACGCTAAACTAGGACTGCGTAAGAGAACCTTGTGCTTCATTTACGTGAGCAGAGTCAGTAAGAAAAATCATCACAGGTCAGAAATATTACATCCGGTTTAGATGGCGAAAGCTCAAAAGTAATGAACCCACGGTATATGAGATTATCTGGAATTCGAAGGAAAGGTTCGATATGTGTAGGAGTGGAATATTGCACATAGCAATAAGTATGCGAAGTAAGGATTATCTAATGTAAGTGAGGTTTATCGCACATGTCAAGGTTGAAGTGACGTATTGGATGATGTCAGCAAAGTCACGAGTAAAGTGTGATGTTCTATGCTAGGTATAGTTTGTGCGAGAGTGAATGATTGTAAATGAGCGAATGAATCGCACAGTGATTCCGAAAATAGTGGATTTATTAGCTGTCATCCACTATGAGGAATCACTATATAAAGGAAAGAAGTCATCACAAAAAGAAGAGAGATCTTTTAGTGAGTGTTAGATAAGAAACTAGGAGAGAAATTTATTTGGAGAGCAAGTAAAGTCATTGTAAAATAAATATATCCAATTATAATCCTTGAAAGTTAATATTAGATTCATTATGATTACTTGATTTGTGGTTTTAGATAAATTGGGGTGTGGTTGTAGGAAATCCTGCAACTACATTTTTTGGCGCCAGAAACAGCTTTGGGTGATAAATCCTGGTAGTAAATTCATAGAATCTTAGAAAAAGTAAGATATGGAAATTGAAGATGGCAAGACTTGGATCTACTGTCGAACAAGGCACAACATCCATAAGGAGTAATAGAATTGCTGAAAGAAGAAGAATCACAAATCTTGACCAACAAGAAGACAGAATAGGAGAAAATCAAGGAAACGAAAATCCAATTGAACCTCAGCGTGAACTAGAACGTAACAATGATGTTGATTATGATAGAATGAGTGTTCATACTTCGCAACCAAGTTCAACTGAAGAGGAAACACAGAGAACTGCCGAGACAGGAAGAATTGAGGGGAATGATGAGAGTATGACAATTGCAGAGCTTAGATAAAGATTAATTGAAGAGCGACAAAGAGAAGGGAAGAACGTGCGAATCTGTTACGTCAGAATGATGACTTAAGAGAAGAGAATCTTAGATTGAAAGAATAGAGATCCAGAAGCGCTACACGATCAAGATCGAAATCAAGCATGAGTTCATCAAGTCAAAGTCGGTCTAATCAAGAATATACTAGGCGAACACAACGCATGGAAGCTATTGAAGAAAACATGCAAGAAGATGATAATTCGCAGGACCAACAAAGGAGAAGGGATACAGTTCAATATTTGGGAACTAATCGATATGAGCATCGGCGCGAACTTCTACGTCGTACACATAATGATTTTGCAAGAGAAGAAGAGGATCGGAGGCAAGCGCAAATGATATTACATGGAAGAGAAATATTGAGAGAAGAGAATGAGCGTGAAAGGGAAATTACACGTGCGAGGAATGAAAGAGACAAACAGAGAAGAAGGGAAGACATCGAAGAAAGATAATTGCAAGAAGCATTACGTTAAAATAATCATGACAATCGAGTAAGGCGGCGCGAACATCATCGCATGAATGATATAGAGCAAGGAAGAGTTGCACCACAAGGAAGAGAAATGTCAAGACATTGACATGATCGCACAGGTGAAGAGGAAAGACATGATAGAACACAGATTGAAACGCACAGTGACAGGCGTAGGAGAATGAGAGAAGAAGCTGAAGAATATGAGATAGAAGAGGCAATACATCAGAATAATCATGAGACTATACTAACACAAGCAAGATTGAAAATACCTATGCGCGAAAATATAGGTCAGATCTTCAGCGAAGACATTCTTGAAAAAATGGCGGAATTAAGAGAAATGATGACTGCGAAAAGAAATGCTGGAAGAAGGCAACTAAAGGAAGCAGTGGAGGAAGCTGGGAAAACTCCCTTTACAAAGAAAATTCAAAGGGAAATAATACCATCCAAGTGCAATTTAACATCATTTACTAGTATATTTGATGGAAGCGCCTGTGCAATACAACATGCGAAAGCTTACACTCGGTCTTTATTGCAATGGGAACATAATGATGTTGTAATGTGTAAGTATTTTGTTGCGAGTCTGGCATGGGAAGCTCTGAAATGGTTTGAAGGGATACCAATAGAATCCATTGGGTCATTTCACCATTTACAGAATGTATTTTTAGGACAATATATCAGCAATAATATGTCAAGACCAGGGATTGAGACGACATTTGGACTTTGCAGAAGAACAAATGAGAGTTTGCGTCATTTGACAACACGATGGAGAACCATGTGTATTGAGATGGGAAGACGAGTGGATGAGCGACACCTTATTCCTTCATTTATTAATGCTCTCTTCGCTACAGATTTATTATATACAAAAAAAATTAAGATAAAGGACACAATAACAATGTCAGAGCTGCGCGAATTTCAAGAAGAGTACATAGCACTTAAGGAGAAACAAAGAGATATGGAGTCATACCCAGTTGCAATACCTGATGCGAAGTGTGGAAATGCAAGTTTACTTCCAAGGTTGGAAAATGTTGTTGCGAGTACATCGCAGGGAAATCAAGGAAGGAATATTACAGAAATGGAATGAAAGTTGATAGCCATGGGTAGTGCAGATCAAGCAGAATTTGACAAAGAATACAGAGATAAGAAATTTCAAATCAGGGAGGTAGTAATAAGATTCAAAAAAATGGATAATCCACCAGAAACTTCAGGAGGCCAGCAACCATATTATAATAAAAGACAAAAGGAAGTGGAAGGTTAGAATGAGAACAAATAAACTTGCCAAAGCTGAATACTACGGTAGATAAAGTATGGGACGCTGTCATCCTGATGGAAGAAATTCCAGAGCCACATAATGTAGGGGATGAACCACCGCCAGGGAGGAGAAGTACAAAATTTTGTGTATATCATCGCTTTCACGGACACATAACAAGTAATTGCAGAAATGTGAGGAAAATCATATTGAGGATTATTGAACAAGGAAAATTGGATCATTTCTTAGCACAACAACCAAAGAATTTACCACCACCACCGTCGGGAGAAAATGTATATGCAAAGGAGAAAGGAAAGAATACATTTTTAATTGAAGTAGGTGTGAAAGCGAAGAATCTATATTGTAATTGAATTGTACATTCATTCAGGAACATCGAAGACTTTCATGACAATGTCTTAAGTAGGGTGTATGCGAGAGATGGTGACGGAAGAAAAATTCTCAATATTGCGCAAGTGTCACCATTGAAAGATTGGCAAAAACAGACAATCTCATTTAGTGCGGAAGAAACACCTGGAGGAGGAGAATCGCATGAATGTCCATTAGTAGTGAGATTAGGAATTAATCCGAAGCCAAAAGCAGATGATGATGAAGAGGATGAAATAAACACTTGGTGAATAAATAGAATCTTAATAGATCCAGGAAGTTCTGTTGACATTGTATTTTATCCTACATACAAAACCATGGGTGGCAGAGACGATAAATTGATTCTGTCAACATATAAAATTTATGGATTTATTGGAACTGCGAACAAACCAAAAGGTGAAGTGACTATGAGGATTCTTCTTCAAAATATGCCAACAGAAATTGTATTCTGTGTTGTGGATGTTGAATTGCCCTATAACGCTCTAATTTGAAGAACATGGCTGCATAGTATCTTGGGGTGGCTTCAACATTTCATCAGTGCATAAAGTTTACTTTACCCCAGGGTGTTGGTATTATAAGAGGAGATACAACTGAATATAGAAATTCTCAAGAAATGATATAGACAAGTGTGAAGAAAGAGAGAGTAAGCGAAGAAATTGGAAAAAGCATGTTGCAGAAAGTCAAAGAGCTGAGAGGTTAATGGTGGACGCAATATATAATGTTGGACAAACAGATGAGCAAAATGCTGAAGCAGGATTTTACATGGATAATGATATTAAGCGAACCAAAAATATTATTTCTAAAGAAGCAGAAAGAATACAGAGGCATAAATTGTGTTTTCAAGATAGAAAAGTAGTGTGCGATGGTCATCGCACAGAGGAGGATGAAAGGGTTATGAGGAATAATTTTTTATAAAGCATCTGCGAGCTTAAGGAGATACAAAAACTGAAGGGGATAAATGAATAATATGAGGAATAGATATGTCTAAGCTTTGGGTAGTGTGAATTTTATTCGACATCATCAACTATACTTAACCTTCTACTAATGATCCTTGCAAACTTTGTATTTGCTATACTATAAGCAAACTTTGGCGTGAATTGTATAAATTCAAAAAATTGAAAAATGGAATGATGAATTCTAGTTTCCTAAAGTGATACAATATCAAGAAGATAAAAATTAGAATCTTTATAATAAGACCTTATTAAAAGGCGACAGAAGTGATAATCTTTATCTAGATAGACTAGGAATCCGGATGTGGCGTGCAACCTAGTCCGCATACATGCAAGAGGCAAAAAAGTAAGACCTATCGCACGTCATAGTCGGATAAACCTAGAAATCATGACTCAAGGGAAAGCAACACCGAACCTGGAACTTGAGTTATGGATATTTGGGGTGAGAACAAACGAAAATGCCTATCTGGGAGAGGTTCCTTAAATTTTCAGTCTAAGATAGTAATATTAGACTGAGAGGCTAAGGTGAGAAAGTATCTCCTAAGGAGTGCAGAAACTCGATCAGGGCGTCGAGGTACACGGTTGAGTCAAGAGTTCCCGGGGCGTCTGGAACGTACCTTGCCACTCTTGACAAGTCCTGACTATGATGCACTCAGTACGAAGATACCCCACTTAGGGTGCAATCTCGCAACCATAAACCTCATCGGTGTTGGGGTGTGAGACTGCGAAATCAACTGATTGCTGAATTAACCAGATGGGAAAATCCATAACCTTAACCCGGTAGAGGTAAGCTTCATTGAAGGGGCAATCAGGGGGAAGATAAGGACGAAACCCTCCATTATGGAGCTGAATTGTGCCAAAAGACGTAAATTTCATGAGACTTTTTGCTCAAGGGAGTATTAAGACTTATCATATTTATGTGAAAAAACTGAAGAGGAAATAATACAAGAAAAAGATAAGATGAGATTAATGGGTCGATACACTATAATGTAAAGACATCCCGCAATCTCATCGCACAGAATTGAGGCAAGATAAGACCTTTACATAGGAAAGCAAAATAAGACCTTGTGAGAAATATAAAATTTTATACTAATTTTGTTTTGCAGAAATTTACAGGAAAAAAGAATACTGCGAAAGTATTCGCACCAAATAAATGAAGAACAATAAAATAGACTTAATCATGCTAAGTCTATCAAGATGTGACAATTAACAGACGCAAGAATGGGAATGCAAAGGGAACATTATTTGCCCCAGTTGATAGACTTATATACATGCAAAAGAATGATATTTTGGACACGATGCAAACAAAGGGAATTTATATTAAAGAAGTGAAAGATAAGGCTCAAAGAATGCATATTTTTATGGTTACATGAAAATATTATGGAGTCAAAGAATTTACAAGGAATTTACAAGTAAAAATGATCAATTTTCATTTTTCTCCATCTCGCTCAGCCTCAGAACCACTTATTTCTTCTTCAGATTCTTCATCTACTCCCTCACTGTCTGAAAAATCATAAATATGTTCATTATCAGGGATTTCTGGAAATCTATACTTTGAAAGAGGGATGTTATTCTCAACGCAGAATTTCTTAACAACAGCTTTGCGAGCACGATTAGCATCATTACTATTGTTTGAAACCATGATGATGAAATTCTTATTCAATTGCTGATACTTAGAGTTGCGAGCAGATAAATCTTTTTCTTTAGAAGCTAAGCGAGTTTCTAATTCTTCGATATTCATAGGATAATTCTTCTCTTCTTCAGAAGCTAAGCGAGTTACTAATTCTTCAATCTTCTGAAGATAATTCTTCTCCTTATATGCGACACATGAATAAGAAGGTTAGGATATATATAAAAAAATGTGTATATATATTATCCCAAAGAAAAGACAAGTATTAAAAGAGCAATATTTGACATTCATAATTGGAAACAATGTCTTTAACCAATGCGAAATGTTCAGCTTGAAGACTCACATTAATAGATAAATTCTCTCTAGCATCATTCAGAACCCTAGCAGCCCAACTAAATTCGGCTTCGCTTTCTATGAGAAGCCGGGAGAGGATTAAATTTCTTTCTTCGACAAGGATGTTCTTTTCGTTTCAAATCTAAGTCACTTTCTTTTTGAACCTCAACAATGGATTCTTAGAATTTTTCTTGTGCTTTCGCACCCTTAAGAGCAATCTCATCTTTCTCATCAATAAGCTTATTCTTCTTTGTTTCCAAAACTTGAATTTGTCCTTGGCTCTCATGAAGACGACGTTTAAAACTACTAAATGTAGTCATTAAAGATCTATGGATTTTTCTAAGAGCAACATATTTCAATCTTAGTTCCTCCAAACTCAAATTTTCAAATCCTTGGTTGGGATAATTATTTTAAGAAGAATTAAGGTGTTCTAATAGGGTTTCACTATCAGGAAGATTGGCAGCCTCATCCGAAAGGTTATACAGGTCTGTGAATATAACAAAATAAGAAATGCGAATTATCGCGTAAAAATAGAAGAACAAGGGAAATAAAGGTTACATACCAATGAGTTCATCATTTCTTTCTCAGGCTCTACGAATCAAGTCGGAATTGGTTGAATTCTCAGCTTTAAGTTTGGTATTTTCTTTCTCAAGTTTAGTAAGTCTCCTTTGATAGTCTGAGGAGATTACATAAGATAAACGGGATCCCTGCGAAAATGAAAGAAAATGTTACAATTAGGAATAAAGAAAGGTTAAAGAAAAGGAAAAAAAGGCGAAGTTGTAAATATTACCAAAGAACAGATTGTGTATTGGAGTTTTAGATTTATCGTTAAGGCAGCTCCACGAAGAGATGAATCATCTAAAGTAGGAGAATCGCATACTTTAGAAACCATTCTAAAAGATCGATTTAATTCTTCATTATCAACAGCAGTCAGAAGATCTCCAGCGAAAAGATTGGACAGTTCTTTCAAAGAAGAAGGAATTTTTGAATAATCAGAAACAAGAGTATCATCCTCACTAGACTCTGAACTTGAGGAAGAATCATATCTTTTACGCTTCCTAGAAACTTCATCCATTGAAGACATCCTTTTTGATGAAACTTTAGACGTAGGCATTTTGTGAATACTCTTACCTTTAATTGAGGTCTTATCACCTAAAGACTTCACCTACACGAATAAGCAAGATAAGAAACAGAGGCAACAATATTGTTAAAATCAAAAAAGGTGTTTCTTACTTTCTTATTCTGCGAAGCTGATGCATCATGTGAAATCTTAGTCCTCTTAGCAGCCTGCAAAAAATGGGATTATTATGCGAGATGGAGAACATTAGAAGAAAATTGGAAGGAAATTATGCGAGACTGAAAAGATTTATGCGAAACCCCATACCACTTTCTTTGACTCAGCTTCGGAAAGAACAAACTTCCAAGGTTCGTAAGAAGAAAACTTCTCAGGAAGAGGAATATCAGAGCCATCCTCAGCTTTACCATAAATATAAGAACCTTTTAGAATGGCAGAGAAATTAAGCCAGCTTGAGTCATTAGATCTGCGAGAAGAACTATTAGATTTGTCATTCCAATCAACATCTCGCATGATCTTACTATCTTCAGCCGTCTTTTCTTCTTAACTGAACGTCCCATTTAGTCAAATTACTCCTCATAATTGCAACATAATAATTGTTGAAGAAGTTATCAAGAGTGTATTCGGTAGGATCGATAACTTTATCAAGATGCGATTCTTTTCGCACGTCATAAGTGTAAGAAGTCCCTAAATCAGCTGTGCGACGAGAATATTCATATGCTATTCTGAGTGCATTACCACTTAGTTGGAATATTCCACGTGCCAATCGAGCATCAGCAAGAATTTCATAGAATAAGGGTATTTCTGGGTTAAAAAGAGGAATTGGAAGAATGGAAAGTTGTCCCAATGAAAAAAATAACTCTTTGATTGTTCCATTGATCGGAACTGATCAAATCAAGATTAAGCTTGGATGAAAAATCATATGATGGGGAAGAGAAAGTGAGTAACCACTCGAATGAAATTCATTCTTCAACCTGTTGAATTCTGTCTCAATTTTCTTGCTAGCAGGAGCCATTTTTAGAATGGGAATAGAGATGGGTAAAAAGAAAATGGTTTGATGAAATAAAATTAGCTTTGATCAGAGAAAACAGTAGCAAAGAAGATGAAGCAAGAAAATAGAAAGAAAATGAAGGAAGATATATAAAGAAAGAGTAGTCCCATTTTTCGAGATTTCATTAATGCGAGGAATGAATGGATAAAAACAGGCGGTTAAAAGAACGTGTCAAATAATAAGTGGTTAAAAATGCACACGTAATTAAGGAAAACTGGAATTCCGGAGGAATGTCGGCAAGGTAGAATATGAAAAGATATACACATGCGATGTTATAGGATGGAAATTTCTCATATCGCTCACTTCACAATGCAAGCGAAATGAGAAGAGGAAAAATGTAGGAGTGGAATATCGCCCATATCAATAAATATGCGAAGTAAGGATTATCTAATGTAAGCGAGGATTATCGCACATGGCAAGGTTGAAGCGACGTATTGGATGATGTCATCAAAGTCACGAGTAAAGTGTAATGTTCTATGCGAGGTATAGTTTCTGTGAGAGTGAGTGATTGTAAATGAGCGAATGAATCGCAAAGTGATTCCTAAAATAGTGGATCTCTTAGATGTCATCCACTATGAGGAATCACTATATAAAGGAAAGAATTCATCACGAAAAGAAGAGAGATCTTTTAGTGAGTGTTAGACAATAAACTAGGAGAGAGAAAGTTATTTGGAGAGCAAGTAAAGTCATTGTGAGGTCATTTTAAAATCAATATATCCAATTATAATCCTTGAAAGTCAATACAAGATTCATTATGATTACTTGATTTGTGGTTTTAGATAAATTGGGGTGTGGTTGTAGGAAATCCTGCAACTACAATATGATTACCATTGAATCCTGAAACAGAACTAACAAAGCTAGAATCATAGTTTATGCAGGTATTGGTCAAGACTACTTGGAAGAAGAGGTTAGATCATATTAGGAATTTGGTGAACTTGAAAATGAACTAAGATCCGAAGATTCAGCTTCAGAAGTAGCAATCCGGAAGAACCAACCCATGTTGCTCTTATGAGCTTAGTTAGTCTTTGTTAAAGGTAATGTCCCATACACCATTGTATATGTCTACCAAGATGTATTTAAGTTGTTGTGTATGTAACAGACATGAACCATAAAAATGTGCTACAGTTAGGGATGAACATGGTTTCAGTTTTTCGCTGGAACCGGACCAAACCAGACCTATTAGGAAGAAACCAAACCGAACCATTTACTAATGGATTGGTTGTGGTGTAGAAAGTGAAAAACCAATAGTGTTGGTTTTGGTTTGGTTTAACTGCTAAAATCGAACCAAAAACCATTGGAAAACCGATTAATTTTTAAACTTAGTTTCTATCGTTGATGTACAAGTATTAGATTCTACCCATTGATGTAAAGGATAAATATAAACCCTAAATCCAATATTTCATTATAACACTCTCCCTCTTTCTCTTTCTCCTTCTCTCAGCCATTACTGCTACTAGACTTTCTTCATCCCGTCTTCCTTCTTTTTTGTTTGTCAATAACTAAATTAAGATATATTATACATATCTTCTTTTGATCTCTAGATATAGAGTAAGCTTTAACTATTCTTGATAAAGAAAAATTTATCTGTTTGTGTAAACCAATACTATCGACACGATTTTTTTGTCTGTTAATTTGTGCACTTTTTCTTTTGATTTGACAAATTAGAATTATTGGTTAACCAAAAACCACTGGGACAAATCGAAACCAGTTGGAACCATTTGAAAACTGAACCAATGGTTAATGGATAAGTTTGGTTTAGATTTTTATAAACCGATAGTATTGGTTTCGATTTTGGTTTGGCTAGAAACCGAACCAAAAACGACCATGAACAGCCCTAGCTACAGTTCACTCGATCGGATTTGTTCTTTTGGTACATGAAACTGGACCCACCTTCGCTATCATCTTGAGGTTTAAACTTCTCAAGATGCGATGAATCATATGTAGTATAAAAAATCTGGCCATTCTTTTTTTATTATTATTATTATTATTTTATTTATTTTTTATGCTTGTTATTAGTCTGATTGTAAAGATGGTCTAATATTATGCGCTTAATAAGCCTTGGACAATTATTTTCATATTAACCCCACTATGACTCAACGGTACGTCAAGGCTGCAAGAAGAAATTGCCTCTTCATGATGTGCGGGTGAAAAAAGATAAAGAAAAAACAATTAAGCGAACACTGCATTATAGACTTGCATAAACATCGATAAGAAAAGTTAAGAACAATTGCTCACACTCATTTCTCTAAATAATTTTTACACTTTTTATCTTTACCTTTTTTCTACTGAAAAGTCCACGACCATAGGTGGACTTAACAATGTCCATGAAAAGAGGGAGGTGTAAGAAACTGTATAAGATAACTGGGATAACAGCTAACACAATCACTGGAATGACAACCCATGAAAATTCATCATGAAGAGCAATGACAAGAGTTGTTGCGAAAGCCGCCATCATGAATGCTATAGAGATGAAGAGAAAGAACAGACCAAATATCAATTTTGTTGGTAAAGTTATTAAGAAATCAGGTTGTGAATACCGTGTCGTTAGTAGTGTGAAGAAAATCAAAATCGATGTACAGGAAGCGAAGAGTGAAATGGCGTCTGATACTATAAATATTTGAAAGGTTTGTAGCTTCAAAAACATCGGGAGGCCTGTATTTTGATCATTCCCACCGGGTAATGTAAATGCTGCCGCAAACATCACTGTTGCTATAAGTGTTGAGACAATCATACATGCTTGCGATGCTTCTTTTATCCACTTTTCTCCTTCTATGAGCAAAATTTTGTGCTCTTGTGCGAACAAATCTCTAGGTTTGATACCATCTTTGTTCACCATCTCCCTGTAACTCGGTCTTACCAGTCGCTCCACTTCCTACATCACCAAGTGTCCGTGAACTTATATAATTAGTTTAAGTAGCACTCCCTTCATTCCGTTAGTTGCTTAAAAAGGAAATTTGCGCCATATTAAGAAATGATAGTGATTGAAATAACTTCCACATATACTCTCAATTATACTACCTAGTTTTAATTTACCTTGTTTAAGAGTTATAATGTGTGTTAGTATACAAGGAGTATATCTAAAAAATTGAAACTTCACAACTTCCAAAATTAGTGGTTAATGGAGCTAAAACTTAATATATGGATAAACGAGGAAATTTTATGGAAAAGTATGAAGATAAGCCAGTAAAGGGGGACCTTAAAAAAACCTATTTTACATAAATAAAGTGGGATGACGGACCTTAAAGAAAAAACCTATTTTACATGAATAAAGTGGGACGGGGGGAGTATCCAACAGTTAAGTGTTGCACGAAAACGATTCTGGACAAGGGATAACTATAATGAAAAATCTAGGAAAGCTGAGATCAAAGGTACACATAGAGTACATCACTTGGAATATGATTTTAGTCTCTCATTCGTTGTCTAGAGTTTTCAAAAATAAAGTTGTCCAAATTTGTATCTGGTTTGTGTTCGATCACTATACCTGAAACCATTGTATCTCTCTTTGCATCTGCAGAGCTTCGCCAGATACTTTATCCAACTGCAATGTTGGCCTTCATAAGGCAGCACAATGTAAAATATTGTTATGGCATATATCGTAAGGAGTTGTGATATGGTTTCTTAACCCCATTTGAGATATTAACTCAAAGATGTTCACGTGGCGACACATAACAGCCGTTTGTAAGAGACCTCTTCCATTTTTATCGATGGAACTTACTAGATAAGCATTAGAATTGATTAGCTCCGTGAAAAACTCAACAATCCCATTGGCAGCTGTAAGATGGATAACATCCCCTGCTCCTACCTCGTGCAATCTATGTTCCGTCATGTCTGAAAGTAGAGGACAAATAATGCCGACTATATGTAGGGCCTTTTCTTGTCTCGCTTTCTTATCATATATAGTTGTTTAAAACCGGGAACCGTTTCCAAGGAAAAAAGTTAATTTAGAAATGTTACATATGTATATATATATATATACCTACAACGAAAAAGGTTCGTTGGAAATGTGTTGTCTCTAGATTAGGTGTAGAAAAAGGAAATCTAGATGTCGAACTACTATATCAACTAAACCTACTATCAGCACGCGTGGTATTACACCGTGTTATCATTCTTAAACCTTATATGGTCTTGACTCGTTGAAACAAACAAAGGAGACATGTTCATGTATGGTGCTGCATGCTGCTAGATCCTTACTCATCCAGTAACTATTTTTGCTGATTATACTATATTGGAATAAATAAATTAAGAGGTCGGATCCACATACATACCTACTGCTTATAGAGCTTCCCAAACTGATCCTTGTCGTCGACCACCAATTGTTATAAAACAAGAAAAAACAATATATAGGTTATGTTCGTAGTTGCTTTGAGTAAAATGTTTGTCTGCAGATTTTCACCAGTTATTCCAACAGACATATTGAGAGAGGGTCTTACCCCACTGATTCATGCGTCTTTTCCGTAATCCAAATCGGTTCCCACTAGGGAAGTCAGAAGGCTTTCCTGCTAATACGCTGAAAACAGTCGCTCCGTAAGAATCTTGGATTGTGGCTGATTTCGGGAATTTATGTAGTAGATCCAAGGCCACATCTGTTAATAAATGTACATGGAAGGGAATATATAATCAAATAGTATTATTATTAATAAAGCTGGTGATAAACTACTAATAGATCGATTAAGTGTGATATCTTACCATATAAATTAACCCTAAGTGCGTCTGTCGTCAATCTTGAGGATGTCTCTCTTTCTTATGGTCACTGAATACAGGTAACTGAACATTTCCTGTTGTCCATTAATTGCAGATGATATTAGCGGGGTGTTTCCATGTTCATTAAGAATTCCAAGCAGCAATGGACTCAGTTCCACCATGTCTTCAACCAGTTCCAGGTAATTGGCCTCCACAGCTAATGAGATGGAAAAATTACCGTTTTTGGTCTCTATGCTTAAGGATTCATGGCCATGGATCATCAGTATGTCCGTCAATTTTCGTGCTATAGTAAGCCTTCTTAACCCAATGGCAACATGAAGAGCTGTTGATCCATCTTTTTTAATACTGCTATGAAATGCTTTCTCATAGTGCCGAAAATATGCCATTAAGTCATCTCCCTAAGAATCCTCTTTTTGGATTGCACTGAGTAGTAGTGAGTACTTTGCATAAGGATCTGTTATCAAGATTTGTTAACGAGGATTGGGAGATGCAGTAAAGAATATAATATGGGCATCTTTACCAGAATTATATGTTCATTCTAAAACATATTTACCGGTCGCTGCCATTATTCATTCTAAAGTACTCTTCACTGTCATCAACTGATGACTACGTTAAAATGTTAAGAATAGTCGACATATATACTATTGTCTTCTGAAATCAGTCATTGAATTTCTCCTTGTGGTTTCCGTAGGGAATGTCATTTCAAGATAATTGTAAAACTGAACATATCATAATATAAAGCCTTGTTATTGCTATGTATGAAGACTAAAAATATGCAAAACTAAGTCCTAGCAAATGGACTATGGAGTTTATTTGTGTGAATGAAATACGTAGTTGTATTTATATACGAGACTAATATCATGCAAGAAAACAATCTTACCTGTTCTAAAATGCTCAGACTTTTCGAACAGCTGCCAAGCGTCTCTTGCAGTGTTTATTTTGTAAAAGAACGGTTGCATCTCGTCTGGACACGACCGTCGTATGATTTCAAAACCTTCCTGATCTTTTTCCAGATTGCTGTGATTAATGACAAAGTTTTTACTATTAAGAAAGGCCCACCCCACATTTCTAAGTTGCAGCAGTCTCTGCAGCTTACTTCTCCTCGTTTCATAAGATCCAGAAAAATCCACTGGGATCCGTGGTATTGGTTCTGGTTGCAAATTAAGATAATTGAACAGTTAATTACTACCAACCCAAAAAAAAGTGCATGTTACACCAACCCTTTTAGCCTAGTTCTTTTTATTTGAAGATTAATTCTGATGTTTTGAAGCATATGATGATAGAGAGATCATCATGGTGTAGATGGTTATAAGTTATTATTGAATTAGTAAGCCAGTGAAAAAATATATTGAATAATAATGTTTATACAGCTCATGAGTCGTACTTGGTGAAGCTGGGAGTGGTTTTGCAAGAAGAGGCAAACATCATGTAAATTCCTCAAAATAAAAAAAGAAACGAGGGGTGGGGATGGAAGATTTGAGAAATGATGTATATTGTACAACATAAAATAAAAGGAAAATACGATAATACACTCATATAAAAGTTCTATTGAATTCTTTTATATATTCCATGCTTTTTTATCCCTCAAGAGCATCTCTAACCGTGGGTGCTAAAAATACTACGTGGAGTCTTTATTTATATCCTTATTTACGGGGTTTTGTATATGTGAGAAAAATACAATGTTTTGTTCATGAACCATGTCTAATGGTTAGAGTCTTATTAAGTGATTTCTGTTTTCTTATTGGTTAAGAAAATTTTATATGGAAATAATAATTAAAAAAATTGTTAAAATGATGACATGGAGGTCATTCTCAAGGTCTAAATAAGACTTTCTATAAGATTTTCTTATTTATTTTCACACCCCTCCTATTTTGTAGGATCTACTATTGGAGATGGATTTATGATAAATGGGGTGTAAAATCCTATATGTCGTGAAAAATAAAAGACTTCACCCTCTATTGGAGATGCTCTAAGCAATACATATTCCATGTTGTCCAAATAAAAACAAAACAAAAACTTTTCCATTGTCCATTTGCTTATTCACTTTGGCAACATTTTATGTCGGGTGCTAAAATTGATTGGGTGATGCCTAATTGCATTGACCTTCTCATCAAGGGTTGGAGACTGAATAATCTATCCACTACTGGAAAATGTCTTTTGGCATGTGCTGTCGGCAGGTATTTGTTGGTGTATTTGGAATTGTCGAAATGACATCGTTTTCAACAACGGGACGTCAAGCTTCACGACTCTCATACAAGAGTAAAAACTCAAGCTTTCTTCTGGTGCAAAAACTTAAATTCTTTGAAAGGAATTTGTCTTGATCAAGTCATTGCTAACCGGGAGTTTTTTCTTTTTATACGTAATTTTCTTTTTTTTTTGTTCTTGGATCTCTTTCTAAGATGTTTTACGTTATCTGGGGTCTAGGGAGGTTGAGCTTGTTTTTCCTCTCCCTTTGGGTAGCTTTCCTTGTTTGTTTCTTGCTTACTCTTCGAAAGCTTTTTAATATATTTTTTTTGCCGAGCAAAACAAAACAAAAACTTTTCGTATTTGCACAAATTTGATGATGTGTATAAAAACTAAAATATCATTTGTCCGCTTGGAAACATAGAGAGATTAACATAAGAGTGATCTAAAAAGAAATATCTATTAAACTAAATTAGTAAATGAGTTAAAATATCAGTAACGGAATCTTTACACGCTTAATAACAAAAAATCTGTACACTGGAAAGAAAAGGCATAAAGTTGAAGGGATTTTTTTTGAAGAGAAAAGTAGCTCAACAGAGCTCAACAGGCGTAAAGTTGAACGGAGATGAGTTTAGAAAAAATGGCTTCATGGCATCGTTATAATGTCATTTTAACCATGTCATCACATCCCTCCCTTTGCCCTCCCTTTGCATAGCACGTATAAACTCATAAATAAATAACAAATAAGTTACAGTTGATTATTAGAAAACTACTATATAATGGGTGAATTATTGTTGTATAATCATCTCCTAGCTTAATAAATATAAATATTTTTCTTGTTTCAATAAAATAATAATAAACAGAAAAACTATAAAATGTACCAGTTTTACTTGGAAGGCCGCGTTGGCGTTGGCGTTGGGGTGGACGCAGAAATGTAGGCGGAGGCGGAGGTCCCACTCTTGCGGTAAATTCATCCAACATGAAAAATTCAAAATCCCAAATCATAGTGATATGAAATATAAAGAAAAACTTTATAATGTACCAGTTTTACTTGGAAGGCCGCGTTCGGGTGGAGGTGGAGGTGGAGGCGGCGGCAGAAAATTCATCCAACATGGAAAATGTAAAATCCCAAATCATCATGAATATATGAAATAACAATTGTATGATATAATTAATAATTTCAGATTAACGGTGCATCTGTCATCATTCCATTCTCTCGAAAGAAAGCATAATTTTATAAAAACAACTACCAACAAAATCAAAGCAATTGTCATCATTACAAGTTAGTTGATATAGATGTGTAAAAAGTGTCCGCCTACAGGTTTTTGAGTTTCGCTCCTTGAGGGTTCATATGGGATGAAAATTACACTAACTCAACTAACACTTTTTGGTCATGCATAAAAGGTCACCTACAGGTTAAAACAGGGGAGTAGTTGGGACATTTTTATTTGTTTCTGGACTAAGAAGGAGTTGCCAAGACATTCCATTGTCGTGCTCTTTGCATCTTTTCTTTTTTTTAGTAACTAGGACATGATATCTAGCCATCAGGAAAAAAGTAGGAAAATGAAAAACAAATGACACGTACACTGTAAAATGTTCGTGTAAATTGGGCTGTGACAGTGCAAGCACAGCCCAACACAACATTGTAAAATTTCAGCAGAGTCCAGCCAGCACGTGTCTTAGCATGGTACGGCACAACACGTTAGTTTCATGAAATGGTTTTGGCTAGACTAATCGGCACAGTAATTCAGCCCAGCACGCGGCACAGATAAGCATGTGGCACGGCACAACACAACACCTTAAGAAAGCACGTCATAAAATGTATAAATTACTATCACATTTTAGTGTAAATTTCACAAAATAGCCTTTATTCTAGCAAATTATTGACATTTTATTATCGTTATGTTTTTATTTCCATAACAACACACATAATACCTAAATATTCGAAAAATATTTATATTAGATAACATATAACAAATGCGCCTGACAAAACAAGGCACAACTCGTTTATTTTTATGGCGCGACACTGCACAACACGCCTTCTAGCACAACACAACATGAAACGTCTTAATTTGTGGCACATCATAACATGGCACACAACACGCTAGATCAGCAAGATCTAATGTCTTAATGGTGGAGAGTGTGAAACCTTTATCAGCAAGATCTTTTTGGACATCTTTTAAATTCTTCTCATGTCTATGACCAACTGGAGCCATATTTGAATATAGAGTATGGGAATGAATAAAAAATAAGAGGATTGAAGGGGGGAAAATTACAGCAGCAGAACTTGCAGAAGAATAAAAGAGTTGCAGAGATGAGAAAATTAATATAGAAGGGAAAGTAAAAAGAAAAGTGGAAAGAAGAGTAAGAAAGACGTGTGATAAATGCAGAATATGAAAAGACGAAAAGACGTGAGCGATTGAAAAGCAGCGGTTACAAAAGACGTGTCAAGAAAAAATGGAAGAAAGATTACGTGTGATAAATGCAGAATATGAAAAGATGAACAGCTGCGGCATTTCTCACATCATTCTCTACTTTACAGAGAAGATATGAGAAGAGGCAAGATGTAGGATCAGAATCTCGCAACGGTAATATTTCAGCGAAATTATCAACAACACAATACAACAGCGTCGCAGTACAGTTTCAGGAAGAATAACATAAATGATGTCAGATAAGATTACGAGAAAGATATGATAGTCCTGCGAAAATTACAGAGCTTGTGAAGTTAACATTTGTAAGGTTGCGAGAATATCGCAGACTATACCCGAAAATAAAGGACGGATTAGCTGTCATCCACTATGTATTTCCTTGTAAATAATCGTTCAAGTTATAAAGAGAGAGAGATCTTTTTGAGTAAGAAACAAGTAAATAGGAGAGAGAAATTCTAGAACAGAGATCATTCTTGATTTCTTTATCTTTTATTGTAAGAACATTCAAAGATTGATCAATAAAATTAAGAGTGTAAACCTAAAAATGAGTTGATTAATAATGAAATCATATGAGGGGTGTAGTGTAGGATTTCCTGCAACTATAGCCTGATGGTTTCCCACCTGGATTCTACAAGGAAAACTTGGATATCCTTGTAGATGATGTTTGGCAAATTGTTAACAGCTGTTTTGAATCCAAACATCTTTTACAAGAAATGAACCATACTTTTCTCACTCTAATTCCTAAAATAAATAACCCCTCTAGTCTCATTGAGTTTAGGCCAATTTCTTTGTGCAATTGTATTTACAAAATAATTTCTAAGATCATTGTAAATAGAATGAAGCCTCTCTTGAATAAAATGATTAGCTAATACCAGGTTGTTTATGTCCCTGGCAGACATATTCAAGATAATGTCATAATTGCTCACGAGTTGGTGCATACCAAGAAAAGAAAAAGGAAAACTGACAAATGGGGTGGGGAGGGGGGGTCATGGGTCTTAAACTTGACATGTCTAAGGCCTTTTACAGAGTGGAATGATATTACCTGAGAGACATTCTTAGAGCTTTTGGGTTTTCTGAACACTGGTGTGACTTAATCAACCAATGTGTTAGTACTACTAGCATCTATATATTGTTAAATGATTCTCCATGTAAAACTTATAGACCAACAAGGGGTCTGAGGAAAGGAGATCCCTTGTCTCTATACTTGTTTATCATAGTCATGGAATCATTCTCTAGATACATTATGCATGATGAAAGTTGTAGCCTAATACATGGTTTAAAAGTCACTAAGGAAGCCCCTAGTATAAGTCATCCTCTCTTTGCAGATGACCTGTTAATCTTTGCTAAAGCTTCTCATTCTGAAGCTTCAAACTTACTGAGTCTAATCAATGACTTTAGTATGGCCTCTGGCCAAGTGATCAATCTTCAGAAATCTGGTTGTTTTTCAGTAGAAATGTTCACCCTGATCATGTTGTTTCTCTCATTAATAATTTAAAAGTTAAGAAAATAACTCTCAACGAAAAATACTTAGGTATTCCCTTATTCATTTCTAGAGCTAAGTCTGATTATTTCAATCATTTAAATGAACATTCGACAAAAGAGTTGCCAAATGGAAAGGTAAACACTTTAACCAAGCAGGTAGGTCAGTGATGGTGCAAAAAGTGTTAAAGACATCCCCTATTTACCACATGAACACTTTCACAATTCCTGATAAAATCATCAATAATATGGAGGCATCTCAAAGAGATTTTTGGTGGGGAAAGTTTAAGGCAGGTGTATTTATCTAAGAGGCTGGCCTACAATCTGTACTCATAAATATCAAGGGGGTCTAGGTTTTCGTAATCTTAAGCATGTAAATCTCTCCCTTTTGACCAAATCTGCTTGGAACATTATTCATAAACCTGATAAATTGTGTGTTATTATTTTGAAATGCAAGTATTTTAAAAATTGTCACCCTTTACATGCTGTTAAAAAGGTTGAATGGTATTGGGTGTGGAGAAGTATTAGTCGAGGCCTTGAGGTCATCAAAAACAATTCGATCTGGGAGGTTAAAAATGGAAGTGGTATTTATGCTTTTGTTGATAATTGGATTCCCTATGTTATAGAACCTAAATTTGTTGCTTTTCCTAATCCTAATTTCACTGTTTCATCTTTCATCAATAGGAAAAACAACTCTTGGAATACTGAACTTGTAAATGCTTTCTTCACTGCTCCAAATGCTAATAAAATCCTGAACATTAGGATCCCTTTCTCAGGTGATGATAGACTCATTTGGCCTTACACTAAGAACGGTCAGTTTAGTGTTAAGTCGGCTAACAAATTGATTTCTGGTCAATATGCTTATATTAATAACCCCCAGAATAGTAACCATGTCTACAAATCTTTGTGGAACCTGTCTATTCTCCCTAAAGTCCAGATTTTCGCTTGGAAATGCTATGAAAATATCCTTCCAGCTAAATCTGTACTGGCTAGATACTCCAGTGAGCATGATTCCTCTTGCAGTATGTGTAATTCTCGAATCATTGAATCCCCTGAGCACATTATTCTTCACTGTGAATTTTCTAAGAAGGTTTGGTCTCTCACCCCTTATGCTAATGTTATTGAGCAAGATTGCAATTCTAATATTAATATTCATGATTGGGTTCATAAATGGTTAACTGTTAACAATCTTAAGGACAAAGCAGGAGCCATTTTCTCTGTAGCTTGGAGTATATGGAAAGAAAGATGCTCTAACACTTTTCAGGGGAAAAGTCTCAACCACCAAGTTACAACCAGACTTGCTCTTAAGCTTGTCAATGAAACTGAAATGTTTTTGAGAAATAATAGTTTCTTGGTACCATATAGGTCTATACCTGTAGAAGAAAAAAACATCACTAGTATCACTAGTTCTCTACCTCAGGACTGTCATATTGTTTTCAGCAATGATGCTTTTGAAAAAAACACTAATCTTTCTGGTATTGGCTTGGTCTGGAATGATATTGCATGTGCATTCTGTGGATGCAAGCTACAAGCAGGGAACGTGAGAAATGCTGAAGAAGCAGAGAGCCTAGCTCTGCTAGAAGCAGTGAAGTGGGCAAAAGCCAAAAACTTTGAGAAAGTCTGTTTAATCAGTGATGCTAAATCCATCATTGAATCTATCAATTCTAGTAATAGCCAATTTTTTTGGTATAATAATTCAGTCTTAGAAGACTGTAAAACAATTTCTTCTAGCTTTAACTTTGTTAAATTTGAATTCTTGCGTAGGAATTTCTTAGAGCTGGCTGACAAAGCAGCTAACTTTAGCATAACGTCTAGAATCTCGGGAGAATGGTTGGGTCATATCCCTGCATTCCTTAATCCTGCGATGTAATTCTTTTTATCAATACAAGTTCTTTTTCTAACAAAAAAAAAAGAACCAAGTTAGTGTAAGCAAAATAAAAATGAATATGAATATTAACTACAAGGGTAACCAAAAAATAATATGTGGTAGGCGCGATAAATACCGAATATGACCAAAGTTTTGAATTAAAGCCACAAACCAAAGTAAGAAGAAAAAGAAATATAAATTAAGATCACAAGATATATATATATATATATAATTCATGAATTTACATGTAAATAAATTAAGATCACAAGATATATATATATATATATATGTGAGGAATCCAAGTTTGGTTCCTCTCTCTCTTTTACAAATCCATCATTAAGTTGGTATATATCTGTAGTCCAAAACATTAGATCTACGGTTAGGATTAGTAGTTTCAGTTTGAAATTTTGTTTTCATATTTTTAACATGACAAAACTTACCTTTATCCATTACATATTAATAAAAAATAAAAATTCAATGATAATCAATCAAGCGTCATTTGTGGGTGAAACTTTCTCTTACTTAATAGTTGGTATCAGATATTAGTGCTACTACTATTTAAAAGAAGAGACCTCACCCCATGGGTGTTGCAGTCGTGGGTGTTTATAGTTGGAACAAATATTA
The DNA here is from genome assembly GCF_003573695.1 of Papaver somniferum. Classification (NCBI taxonomy): domain Eukaryota; kingdom Viridiplantae; phylum Streptophyta; class Magnoliopsida; order Ranunculales; family Papaveraceae; genus Papaver; species Papaver somniferum. The sequence goes on from NC_039366.1 coordinate 10,063,243, forward strand.
CCATTTTTACGGTCAATTAACTACATACCATAATTTCCGGCAAAAATAAAATCACACCAATATTAGATCTTGTTTCTACTATTCACGGAAACTTAACAAGTTTTTTGAGATTCAATAATATTGAAATTTAGTGATCTTCAATAAGGTCATGGGTTTTCGTAACTCCGTAGTCATGGGTTTTCGTAATCTATAACAATAGCTCCTTAGTCATGGATTTCGTTAATTTAAGAAGTATATGAACATAAGTGATATTTTTGATGTTGTTTAATGTGATCGAGTATAGTAACCAGCAATAACTTTGTTGTTTGATTCCTTTCCTAAGTTTTCCAAGATACGTTTCATGATTTGTTAGTGTAAGTCGTGTGTGGTTGCCGATCATCTACCAGCTTATTCCTTTTTATCCTTTCGCTTTTGGTATTTGTTAATCTTAGTTAAGTATCCCCAGTATCTTCATTGTTAGATCTTTTCACTAATCGCGACAGACACTACACCGATGATAAATTGATTTTCACATATCAGGTTTGGTGATAAGTGAAGTTCTCCATTGGAATTTTACCGATTTATGAACATTAGAATATCACCTATCTCTCATGTGACAACGTGAATTTTCATACGTGGACTTTTCACCAAAATGGGTAATAATTAGGGTTTTCTTTATGTAAATATACTAATTGGTTTTGTTCAGTGATAATTCCAACTGGTGGTGATAATTGCAATTATCTAAAAATTGTGAAATTGACATTTCCAGTGGGCTGGTGGTAGGGCTGTTCATGGTCGGTTTTGGTTCGATTTCTAGCCAAACCAAAACCGGAACCAATACTATTGGTTTCTAAAAATCTAAACCAAACCAATCCATTAACCATTGGTTCGGTTTCCAAATGGTTCCAGTTGGTTTCGGTTTGTCCCAGTGGTTTTTGGTTAACCAATAATTATGTAAAACCAAAAAAAAAACACAAATTTACAGATATAAAAATCATAGTTGCCGATAGTACTGGTTTACACAAATTTACAGACAAAAAAAATTAAAAAAATATCAAGAATAGTTAAAGCTTACTCCAATTCTAGAGATCAAAAGAAGATATATAATATATCTTAATTTAGTTATTGACAAATAAAAAAGAAGGAAGACGGGAAGAAAAAAGTCGAGTAGCAGCGGCTGTAGTTGGGGGTGGAGAAGGGAGGCGCCTGAGAGAAAGAGAAAGAGGAAGAGTATCATAATGAAATATTAGATTTAGGGGTTTCTATTTATCCTCTAAATCAATGGGTAGAATCTAATACTTGTAAATCAACGGTAGAAATTAATTTTGAAAATTAATCGGTTTTCCAATGGTTTTTGGTTCGGTTTTAGAGGTCAAACCAAACCAAAACCAACACTATCGGTTTTCCACTTTCTACCCCATAACCAATCCATTAGGAAATGGTTCGGGTTGGTTTCTTTCTAATTGGTCTGGTTCGGTCCGGTTCCAGCGGAACCGAAACCATGTTCAGCCCTAGCCGGTGGTGATAATTACGCTTTTATGAAATACATTTGATTCAAAATCACGAAAATTGTATTTTTTTAGTGGGCTGGCGGTGATAAAAGTTATGAAAATTGAAATTTTTAATGGACTGATGATGATAATTACAATTTTCCAAAACGCAACTGAGAAGTTTCACCAATCTTGTGAAAACAGGAGTTTTCCTAGAACTCCATTGGTGCACTTTGTGAAAACTACAATTTTTCTAAACTTAATAATGGGTGATGATTTGGTTTGTTTGGCCGGTTGTAATAAAAAATATTGTAATAATTATGGGGACCAATAAATAAAAGGGATAAACAAAAAGCTAAAATTAGTTATTTAAGGATAAAAACTAATTAACCTCATTTATGGAGATATTTTAGGTGAGAATTATTCTAGGAAGTAGGAATTACCTATAGATCCTATTATAGTGTTCTTACTTAGTGGCAGGTCCACCCACTAAAGCCTAGTAATCGGAGGTCCATAATAAAAAGAAAACAGAAAAATGGACCCAACTTTTTAAGCCCTGGTCCTGCACACATGTGGAACATATGGGACGTATTTTTAGATACCGAAAACACCCTCAAGTATATAAAAGCAGTAACCAAATCCATTTCTTCTTCATTTTCTCGATCTATTCTTCTTCTTCTTCATTTTCTCATTTGTGGTTCGGTGAAGAGCTCCGGCTATGAAGATCTTCTGAGGTGTTGATCAATTCGTGAACTCAAACTAAGATTAATCGGTAGGTTCACTTCCTTACTGTTGGTATAGTTTAGGTTAGTTTAGGTTTCCATTTTCCTTTCTTCTTCAAAAGCTTATTTTAATTTAGGTTTTTTCTTCTCGGATTAGAGAAATTTTCATGTTTATAGCAAAATCTAATGTTTAGGTATTAGATCTGATGTTGATAGTAAACTGGAAGAGTTTACTTTCGTCGATTTGGTATGATCTCTGAGTGTGTTTGTGTTGCACTGCGTTCTTTAATTGATTTTTGGGTTCGATCCATGAGTAGGTATATGTAATACTGAAATATCTTCTTTGATTCGGTTATATTCAGAGTTTTGTCATTGTTTTTGGGTTCGATCCATGAGTACGTATGTGTAATACTGAAATATCTGCTTTGATTCGGTTATATTCAGAGTTTTGTCATTGTTTTTGGATTCGATCCATGAGTGTATTTGTGTTGCACCGCGTTTTTTAATTGATTTTTGGGTTCAATCCATGAGTACGTATATGTAATACTGAAATATCTGCTTTGATTCGGTTATATTCAAAGTTTTGTCATTGTTTTTGGGTTCGATCCATTAGTACGTATGTGTAATACTGAAATATGTGCTTTGATTCGGTTATATTCAGAGTTTTGTCATTGTTTTTTGGTTCGATCCATGAGTACGAAGATTTTTAGAACATCTTGATCGATTCAAGAACCCAAATCGATTCTAGCCTTTGATAAGTTGATTTTCCTTATTAATACTTGGATTTTCCAAATAAGGATACATGTAAGTTTGACTTAGGGAGGTGTTCTACCTAGATTGTAGAGTTAGCTGTTTGATGCTTCTCAACCAATAGCTTGACATGTATAGTTTCCAATAAACATTAAACAGCATGGTGGCCGTTTGCGATCCTCTTAGTCACGTCTGCCGGTTTTCAAGAAATTCTGAGGGTTTTCTTCTGAGTGTGTTGAAATTTATCCAATTTTGTACCAGTTAATGTTTATTAGAAAAATTCGTTTTTAACAGTAAACCTCAGGATGTCTTTTCAAATTCCTTCTAGGCAGACTTCAGTTTTTCAATTAAGGAGACATGGAGGGAGGTGTTCTACTTAAAAATTATTGTAGAGTTAGCCGGTCAATGCTTACCAACCAATAGCTTGAAATAAAAAAGTTTTTATGTTCTTCTCTTGTTACTTGCAGTAGGAAATACTAAGAATGTCACTGCTAACTTTATTTTGTACAGGAAGTTGGAATATATCCTGGATACTTTTGCTGACAGAGTTTCTAAACCACGCCTTTATCTGACTGATAAGATGCAAATCTCCCTTGGTAAGATCTGTAGATAGTTTTCTTTTGATCTCCTATTTCCCCATGAGAAGCTTTATCGCTATCGCTAATCTGAGAACTTATTACCTATTTCGGTATTAGTACCAAACATTTGTTAGCTTTTTGGTGTTTGACTTGGCGAGTCTGTAAATATACGAAGCAGACTATCCACATCACATTGCACTTCATTCTTGGATGATTTGCCCTATTCAAATCATATTGTAGTTTTATTTACAATTTTCCATCTAGTTTAATGCAAATTTGAGGATGTTTTTATAACGAGTCATGGGAAATCTCAAAAGTTCAAAATGCAGTTTTGGGCACATCTCTTTGATAGGGCAGATTATTTGGTCATTTCACTTGTTCATCTTGTGCCATTATAACTAGCTCTGCAATGTTGGGCATTCCAAAGTTCTGATGTCCTGTGCTCCGGCTTGTGTTCTTTAAGAGTTAGCCAATTGCTCTGCAATGCTCTCATACTCTTGAACCTCAGTTTTCTTCTTGTTATCTGTGTGCTTACTTCATTGAATTTGCTTTGCAGCTGGTGGTTTGGGTCATGGTGTGGCCCATGCTGTCTTTTTCTGTCTAAGCCTGTTGACACCTGTGTTTGGTAAGGCAACATTTTACGTTGAGAGGTGCTCATCGATGCCATTTTTTCTCGTCTCTGGTGAGTCACTTCCTTACCAATTTTTTATTTCTTTTCCTGGATTTCTTACATAATTGTTGATTCCTAAAACTTCATCGATAAAGAGAATAGTCATGGATCAAAAGGTTAATTTGTGAAAATGGACTTTTGAAACATACAAGGAGTCCACATGAATTTTGTATCTTACTGTTCTACATTTCACTTTGCAACTATCATTTGTTTAGCATTTGTTACCATCCACAGGTTCTCCATGGTCATAGCTTTCAATGGCTACGCAGAAGGGAACAAATCAGATGATAGACACATTTTTGTGTCTAATTTGTCCTCAATGTCTCTATTGTTGGAACTCTATTTTTTGTACTAATATTGTGTTTTTATGTATTTTTAGGAAATAAACACTTTTTGAAAAATTCGGCTCGAAAAGTTGATTTTGTCACCCTTAGAACAAGTGTTATTCGGACTCTCGCTTTTGGATAAGGGGTAACCTAATTTCTAAGGGGCACCCCCAGGTCACCCCCAAGGCAGCTGCTATTCACACCCCAGTTCTGGTTAGAGGGAGGACATCTTCTTCCCAAATTCAAAAACCAAAAATTGGCGGGAAAAAAAATATATCAACTGGCAGATGTTTGTTGGAATTTTTGAACGTGTTCTAGGGCGATTCAATGGATGATTTTTGGTAGGAAGTTGTGTTATGTCCAATCAAACACGTTTTGGTCTTTTGGTTCGATCAAATTTGTCCATAATTAGCTGGACAATTCACGGAAGCAAAACAGGGAAACACGGGTTGGACACGGGACTGGAGAAGATTTGAGCGTGTTCTTCTCATGCATGAGAGCTCTAGCAACGTTGTGGGTCGTGTTTAAACACTTATAGAGTGACCAGGATGGAAATCTATGTGTACCAGAGCAAGAATGGAAAGAAAATATTCCCAAGAATATTTTTCTTTACTGCCGAGTTAAAGAGAATTATATGGAGTGAAAGAGCGAGATTCGATGGGTAAGTTGGCTATAAATATGTTGCTATGGTTCTCTAGAAGGGCTGTCGAGAGTTTGGGGGCTTGAAGAGAGCTGAGGAGCAAGAAATCAAGATGAACAGCAAGCTTCCTGCTGCTGATGAAGAACACCAAGAACACGAAGAACGGACTCGCAAGGACAGTCGTTTATGAACAGTGTCTAAGACGCACAGCGGTGGGTCGCAGTACAGTTTAAACAGCAGCAGCACCTGTCATTTATCGTTCATTCTATGACGCGTTTTGTGCGCCGCAGATTACAGTTTACACCATTTTCTCTTCTTCTCATCATTTGTAAACCATTTTTGAGCCATAATAAATTATTTTTCGATGAATACAGTAACTCGCTTACAGGAGATTCGCGAGTGTTTCGATGAACTTACCTCCCGTACCTGACGGGGGATGAACCGTTGGGGGTTGTAGTAATGAGGTTCAAACTCTCGGACTTGTGAATGATGAATTTTTAGATTTATAAAAATATATACAAAAATATTAACAGTTTGGGCGAGAGGTAACCAAGACATTAGATTCCACTATTATGCAAATTGAATGATAAATATTTCAAAACTCTATTCAATTCTTAAGTCCTCTTTTATCTTTAATTCACTATCAATCATACAGATTCTCAAACATTATTTGCAAACCTTAAGCATAGATTATCAAGAGATTAAACCAAGCATAACCTATCAAACTGAATAACAAACAATTAAGACAATCATTCAAACAATTTAAAACTCTGCAAAAGCAGCGATTAGGTGAATTATATAATTAAATGAAATAGTTACCCATTTATGTTGCGTGAATAGCTTCCTCCATTTCCTTGTTACGAGGGAATTAGCTCATCATAGTATAAATGATCTCAAAATAATTTATTATGGCTCAAAAATGGTTTAAAAATGATGAGAAGAAGAGAAAATGGTGTAAACTATAATCTGCGACGCACAAAACGCGTCACAGAATGAACGATAAATGACACGTGTTGCTGCTGTTTAAACTGTACTGCGACCCACGGTTTGCGTCTTAGACACTGTTCATAAACGACTGTCCTTGCGAGTCCGTTCTTCGTTTTCTTGGTGTTCTTCATCAGCAGCAGCAACAGCAGCAGGAAGCTTGCTGTTCATCTTGATTTCTTGCTCCTCAGCTCTCTTCAATCCTCCAAACTCTCGACAGCCCTTCTAGACAACCATAGCAACATATTTATAGCCAACTTACCCATCGAATCTCGCTCATTCACTCCATATAATTCTCTTTAACTCGGCAGTAAAGAAAAATATTCTTGGGAATATTTTCTTTCCATTCTTGCTCTGGTACGCATAGATTTCCATCCTGGTCACTCTATAAGTGTTTAAACACGACCCACAGCGTTGCTAGAGCCATCATGCATGAGAAGAACACGCTCAAATCTTCTCCAATCCCGTGTCCAACCCGTGTTTCCCTGTTTTGCTTCCGTGAATTTTCCAGCTAATTATGGCCAAATTTGATCGAACCAAAAGCCCAAAACGTGTTTGATAGGGCATAACACAACTTCCTACCAAAAATCATCCATTGAATCGCCCTAGAACATGTTCAAAAATTCCAACAAACATCTGCCAGTTGATATATTTTTTTTCCCGCCAATTTTTGGTTTTTGAATTTGGGAAGAAGATGTCCTCCCTCTAACCAGAACTAGGGTGTGAATAGCAGATGCCTTAGGGGTGACCTGGGGGTGCCCCTTAGAAATTAGGTTACCCCTTATCCAAAAGCGAGAGTCCGAATAACACTTGTCCTCCGGGTGACAAAATCAACTTTTCGAGCCGAATTTTCCAAAAATGTTTATTTCCTAAAAATACATAAAAACACAATATTAGTACAAAAAATAGAGTTCCAACAATAGAGACATTGAGGACAAATTAGACACAAAAATGTGTCTATCTCAGACCAAATATTCGTCTCAGCAGTTCATCTAATTGCAGCATCAATGGTTAGTATAAATTTTTCTGTGTTTACTGTGGATTTGTAGGTTTTCCTTTTTTTTCCTATGATTTAATATTGTACTGAAGAAATATTATAGATTAATTTGTATGATCCTACAATATATGTGATGTAATACGTTTTCTAATTTATTTATCATTGATTCTTACAGATTTGTACTGTACCTGGAAGCAGTGCAGCAAATATGTACTCGAATTTGTAAGCATTCAGATATATAATCGAATTTGTAAGCAGTACGACAGATATGTACTCAGATTTCTAAGCAGTGCGATAAATATGAACTCAAATTTGTAAACAGTGTAGCAAATATGTAATCGAATTTTCAAGCAGTGTACCAGATATGTACTCAAATTTGTAAGCAGTGTAGACACACACGTTTGGTAGTAATGGGTATTATGGACATTTCCATGTTTTAATTAATTTTGGATCTCCGGATAAAAAAAAGATCCGGTTGGACCCTAATATAAATAACTATATGGGTCTAGGACCAAACAAGAAATTTTCCTTCTAGGAAGTCAAAAGGAGTTATTTTTGGAGTTTTTTTAGGGATTATAATTTGTTAGAACTATTTTGTGTATTTTTTGCATTAAAATAATAAAAATGATTTTTTTAGTAAAAGGTTATTTTTGTAATCAACTCCTACATATAAATAAGTATGGGTTGTTCATATATGAAATTTTAATGATGGGTTTCATATATAAAAAAATTGAGAAATGAGCTACAAAAAAAATTCTCCTACATATATAATAATTCATGGGTTTACTTGCAAACGGATGTAGAGGTGGAACTTGGAGTGGAACACTGGTAATGCCGCTATCCAATTGAGCGCTTCCTGTAAATCCATCAAATATGGGAAAAGGAAATTAATTATAACAGTGTTTAGCCTTCCATTATATTATCACGAAAATAGGCAATTGAATACGAGGGTGTCCGAAACTGAAATTTGTTTGCAGAGGCCTAATTGTTTTTGACCGCTTAGCTGTTTGGTAGTACCGCTTAGCCGTGACACAACACAGCACGATATAAGCACGAAGCATATAACAACACTCTTAGTTTGACATGATAAGTTAGAAAAAATGAAAGCTTCATGAAAAACAAAATAAGAAACAATACGAATTTTACAGTTTCATGATTACCAAAATATAACATGAGGAAGGCGGTATAGATATCATTTATGTACAAAATTTTATGTTAAAAGCAAAAATAAAAGAAAAAAAAGAAAAGGGGGAATATAAAGATCACAAGATATGTATATATAATTCACGGGTTTACTTAGAGACAGAGGCGGAGGGGGAGGTGGAGGTGGAGTTTGGAGTGGAACACCGACAACGCCGCTATCCGAATCAGAGTTTCCTGTAAATCCATCATTGGAAAGGAATATTAACTATAACCGTGTTTAAATTCCATTCTATCATCACGAAAGTGATGAATGTGTTGGAAACTGAAATTAACTTGCAAAACGGGATTTGTTGTTTTCGGTAGCTTACATGTGGTAACTGTTGAGATTATTAGTCCCACGTTGTTTGGGCAATCTAAGATCCTGCGATTTATAATTCTATGGCATCTCCACTCATTACCAATTGGTTTTGATTTGGATGCCCGTATTCTAACATGGTATCAGAGCAGGCTATTTGCGACGAGTCTTTATACCGTGCTTTTACTCCGCGTCACCCGATTTATTGTCCACGTGTTTAAATTCCATTCTATCATCACGAAAGTGATGAATGTGATGGAAACTGAAATTAACTTGCAAAACGGGATTTGTTGTTTTCGGTAGCTTAACTGTGGTAACCATTAGTCAATGATCATATAACTGATGCGGAGGTATCAGATGCTTACCGTCGATAATAATTTCAACTAAACCATTTGATGAAGCTTCAATTTCAATTCCGGATTTACTACATCCCACTATTCCATTCTCAACAACAATCGTAGTTAATTCGGTTAAGTTTGCTGAATTTGATTCTTTTGCCCCCATTTTAATTATAAAGTAAGTCCTTGTTTAATATGTGAAATAAACTGATAAGATCTACATGTGTGAAACAATAAGTATTAAAATTCATAGAGTTTCCAATATTTCTCACCTTGAAAGAAGTTCAACATGAAATGAAAACGAAATCATAACGTCTTAATACTTACCAAGCACAAGCCTAAACCGATTTTCTCTTCCTACTGATTGGAGGTTCATAGAAGTTGTATAAAAGGAAACTCCCAGTTTTGCAGTTCCAGACCTCCAGTCTCTCTTCTGTTACAAATGAAGCCTGCAAGCCACAACTATCATTGGAATATGTATATATAGTGTGCCCGGAAGAAAAAAACCCAATAACCAATACATAGCTGGACAAATAAATTGCCGTATAATTATGACATGAACCCCATTCATGAGGGAGGAGCCAGCTATGTCATGCGACGCCTTCTAGTTTTGTGCTTGACTTTATTCGCTGCTGATTATCTATTGTTCCAGTAGGTATGACATATCATCAACGAATTAATTAGTAGAAATACTATTCAGATCCCTCTTTTCCACCTCTCTACGATCTAAACTATATATATCTAAATTTAGAATATTAGCAATTTGGAGTAGTCATCTATAATACGAGTGGCTTTTTTTCCCCTCATGGGTTCACCTAATATTTTTTTGAAGTTGCTAGCTTGGGAAATTTTTCTTTTTTGAGATCGAAGAAAGTTGCTAGCTTGGGAAAGCCTAATATTTTTGAAAAGTTAGGCTCCACATGCATAGGTAAAATTTGCCTGTCCATAGCAAGATTTATAAATCTAACAATAAGCATGACTGATTTCTGGTGTTTCACGACTTGTGATTAGATTAGATACCAACCTCGATTAAGCTAATCTTTTGGTGAAATTTTGATATATGGGTTTTGACCGAAAATTGGATCGAATACATAAGATAAGATCGTCCATCATTATAAATAGTAAATAGTAAAAGAAAAAAAACTGGGAAGCACAAAATAACAATTTCCTCAGAGTCTTATATCCTCGTTTCTAAAAATTTCCTCTTAATGTTCGGTAGAAGACAATTCATAAATGCATAGAAATTGTGTACACATATATCTCACTATCAGACACGTGTATATAAAAAGATACGTGGAAAGCATGCAGGCCAAAACATCAAAACATGATGCGCTACGAAACACCAAATAAACCCCGAGGAGTTACTTTATCGCATCCCCAAAAGAGAAGCTAGGATCAACGGTGGAGAGAAAGTTAGCTGACACGGACGTGACAGGGGCAGAAGAAACTTGTCTGACACGAGCAGACTCCTCAACTACCCGCATTAAACACTCTGAGCATTGTACGTGTCGATCAACCTGTGGAACGAGCGAGGATGCCTCTGCGGGATCAAGGGGCAAACGCAGACCTCTGCGTGATAGACGCAAGGACGCAAGAAGATAAGGTTCCAACGGTCATCAGAGATGGGTCCCACACTCTAACCTTATAAATACCCCGTCTCCACCAAGAGGAAGGGGGATCGGAAGAATCAGGAAGGGAAGGAGAGAGAGAGAGAGTTTGCAAGTGTAAGTTAATCATTTAGAAGAGAGAAACATGTAAACCCAAAAGTCATTCGACTATTCGTGTAACCGTGAAGAATATAGTAAAACAACAAACCCCGTGGACGTAGGCCTTAGTGCTGAACCACGTAAACCTTGGTCTTATTTACATTTCAGCACTTTATATTTATTTAGACCCATGGATCTTTACTTATACGTTTTGTTTTCTTTGCTTGTACTTATATCCCGTGCGCAAACGCCTCGTATGGAGTTGTTAGATGAGGCTATGATAAACCCGAAGGTTTTGAGCCAATGAATCAACACTAGGATATCATCATCACAAATCTCCTTAGATGATGATGATGATTGATTGTGAGCATTCGGATCCCTTCGTGGTTTGAGTGTTCACAATTTGGCGCTAGAAACAGGGTCTTCGTCCCGGTAAAAGATTTATCTTATCCTGTGATTTCATTTTAAATTGGCATATGATTGCTCTGATTTATCAGCTCGGACCGTATAGATCATTTGTTAACTGTATTGTACTAAAAACCCACCTTTTATCTTCGATAAGATTTATTGTTCTAATCCGCGGATTTACGATTTTCTTTAGATCTCATGTGAACCCGTCTCTCTGGGGGGTTTTTCGTAGTTTTTATACTAAGAATCTCCTTTAATAAAACTTTAACCCGTATATTGTAACTTGCATGTATTAATCCTCTCCTGGAAGAATGTATTTCGTCAACTAACCCGCTTCACGCGGATATTCCCGTTTTTCGTTTGAAATGCCTTATGCATAAAGGACGTATTGTGAGTAAAGAAGGCGAGTTTCGGCGAGATTTCATTGTCAACAAAAGGACACGTGATGGAAAAGACGCAGGAAGTAGGAAAATCCAAAGATTTGTCAAAAGAAACACCCAGGACAACCCCGGTCATCACCCGAAGCAAGCAGAAGGGAGATAAAGCTAAAATGACCAGTCAAAGGCAAGATACTGCGGAAATCACTTCACCTATGAACGCTAATTCAGTTGCAGCGGCGTCTCTCAAAGCAGCAGCGACAAAGTACGGTGCGGCTGCGGTAGTCCCGAAGGCTGCAGAGACTAGCAATACTTGCGCCATGAATCAACTTAATCAACCAGGAGAAAGGCTGGACGAATCCAGAACACTCCAACCCGTGCACCTTCTAACTTTTGGAATGCCACCGACAAATGATCAAAATCAAACCATACCGGCGTCTCTAGCACCGCAGAGGGGCACTCACCCCAATTTTCAAAAATGCCAGCAACCGAAACTGAACCCCTTCCACCTTTAGTGCAGACCATGGAGGAGGGCGGCACCATGGCTGTAGTAGCACGCGCTGGGACCCCCAATCAGGGGTCCAACCAATCACACCGACTGATGGCTGAGCTTGAGGAACTGAAGAAGAGCCAGCGGGTTTACGCAGATGTTGTAGCCCTGTTGGCCAGAGAAAATCAAGATTTAAAGGAGCGGATTGCTCTAAGCACGAAGACCAGCCAACAACTTGATGAAGCAAACTCCAAAGCACCAGAGCCAAACCGAGACTGTAGAATCGTCATAGCGGCTAATGAAGACGCGACAAGGGGAAGTAGCGTATCTGACCCGGATTATGACGATGGAGAGTCAGACGGTAACGAACAGAAGAATTTAGGGCACCACCGCGCAATGGAAGAACTACGAGATGAGATGATGGCCGAGATCAGGCAATTAAAAAGTAAACAAGGCGGGGGGAGGTTAGAAGAGGTCATGAGAGAAGCTAACTCCACGCCCTTAACTCATCGCTTGGCCAACACCCCTATTCCACTGAAATGCCCTGTCCCAACGTTCGAATGCTATGATGGATCCAGTGACCCTGCTACACATATTCGGTACTACAACCGTGTCTTAGCTAGATGGGGTCATAACGACGCCGTACTCTGCAGATACTTCCCGTCAAGCCTGAAGGGATCGGCGTTATCATGGTTCGATAATCTGCCACCAAACTCTATCCACTCATACGACCAACTCGCAGAGAAATTCTTAAGAACGTATATGTACAACAAGACTGTAAACACCGGAATGGATAAGATCTTTTCACTAGAGATTGGATACAAGGAAACCACGAGGGAGTACACTAACAGATGGCACAAGATCTGCCAAGCCATAGGAAGCGTGGACCCAGTGGTAAGCATCAATTGCTACAAATGGGTCTTAGACCGAATGAGTCCCCTATTTGTTGAAATTCATGGGAGCGTGCCTAAGAAAGAGAGAGATCTTCGAATAATTATCGAAAAGCACGCTCGACTTGAAGAAATTCAACGGGAAAACCTGAGGGCATATCCGCAGAGGTCTCACCGCACCAATTCAGCGGAACAAACCAATGGGGCCAAAAGGAGTTTCTCAGGGGAGAGACCTCACGAAGATAGGAAGGAACGAAGGGATGAACGAAGAGCAGGTGACCGAAAATTCGAAGATCAAGTTTACACGAAACTCAACGCTAGCTATGCTCGTATCCTACGAGAGATCAAAGGGAGGGAAAACTTGGAGTGGCCATGGTCTAAGGGAAAGCAGCCCCCGAGATCCGAGAAGTCTAAAGATTACTGTGAATATCACTGTTTCAACGGACACCAGACCGAAAAGTGCAAGAACCTTAAAATAATGATCCAAAAATTAATTGATGCGGGAGAGCTCAAACATTACGTACGAAAGGATGTTACCGAGGACAGATCCAAGCGAACCAAACCAGTCCAACTTCCGGAAGGAAACCGAACAATCAACACCATCTCGTGTTCTGAAGCCACAGGACCCTCACTTACAGCGCAGATAGGAAAGAGGTTACGGAAGCAATTCGAAGACCGCTGCGAATTATATAAGGTCGATGGGATAGTGGTGGACGAACACGAAGAATGGATGGAATCTCCTATCATCTTCGATGCCGAGGATATCGAAGAAGATATGGACCATAACGATCCCTTGGTCCTAACACTACCAGTAGCTGGATGTAACCTCAAAAAGATCCTCATAGACGGGGGAAGCTCCGTAAACGTCCTATTTTACGATGCATTCAAACGGATGAAGCTCCATGATGAACAGTTAATGACCTCTTATCACACCATCTACGGATTCAATGGAGCAGCCACGAAGCCCTTGGGAGACATCGTGTTGCAGGTTAACGCAGGGCCCATGAAACTGGAAACCCGATTCAGTGTGGTGGACACCCCTTCCCCCTACAACGCTATTATTGGACGAAAATGGATACATAAGCTCAAAGGAGTTGCGGCAACGTACCACCAATATCTCAGATTTCCAACACCTGAGGGAGTAATGGAAATCAAGGGAGATCGGATCACTACGCGAGAGTGCCAGGCCACTCAGGATCATATCAACAACGAGCAAGAAGAGCAGCGAAAAATCCGAAGAGTAAAAAATCAAGAAACCGCGAAAGAGAAGGCCATAGACCTGTTTCAAGGAAACTACAGGGAAGGGCTTGACGAAAGATGATAATGTCCTAAGCACAGAAACAAGTACTTCAACAACCAGCGAAGAACAGAAACACGCTAAATAGCAATTAAAGAACGTCCCAGTCCTCGGAAACCCGAAGCCTGTGTTCACACCAGTGGAGCCCGTAAAGGAAATCAACATAGGAACGGAAGAAAACCCGAAGATGATCAAAATCGGGACCATAATGGACGAAGGAAGGGAACATTCCTTAACCAAATTACTTAAGGAATACGCGGATGTGTTCGCCTGGAAGCTAGGAGATATGCCGGGGATTGACCCAAAAGTAATCCAACATGAACTACGCATCAAACCGGGCACGCCCCCGTTCAGGCAGAAAATACGAAAAGTAGCTCCAGAGTATCATGAGGCAGTAGAAACAGAACTTCGGAAACTACTAGACGCAGGATTTATCAAGGAAGTCAAGTATCCTACCTGGATCTCCAACATGGTCATTGTTCCTAAGAAAAATGGAGGGGTTAGAATATGCATCGACTTTACTAATCTCAACAAGGCATGTCCAAAGGACAGCTATCCCCTGCCGAGCATAGACAACTGGTTGAAGCAGTGAAGGGTACGAAGAACTGTCATTCATGGACGGATATTCTGGTTACAACCAAGTAGCCCTGGCAGAAGAAGATCAGCCACACACAGTTCTACACCCCATGGCCTTTATTGCTATACTAGAATGCCTTTCGGACTTCGAAACGCAGGGGCAACATACCAAAGGATGGTCGATGCTATCTTCAAGCCATGGATTGGAGGAACCCTAGAAGTCTACGTTGACGACATGCTCGTCAAAAGCAAGCTGCGTAAAGATCACCACCAGGACCTGAGGAATATCTTCGAAGCAATGAGACAGCATCACATGAAAGTGAATCCGGAGAAATGTACTTTCGGTGTCACCTCGGGGAAGTTCCTCGGGTATCTGGTAACAAAAAGGGGCATCGAGGTAGACCCAGCAAAGATTCAAGCCATAGTAGAGATGCCGTCCCCAAAGAATTTAAAGGAAGTGCAGAAGCTCAATGGATCTATAGCAGCGTTGGGCAGATTTATTGCACGGTCTTCGGACAAATGCAAACATTTCTTCAATATTCTCAAAAAAGGGAGCAGGTTCGAATGGACCGCTGAATGCGAGGAAGCATTCCAAAAAATCAAAGAACACCTAGCCTCAATCCCGATCCTGCAGAAGCCAGACCCTGACGAGGTTTTGGCACTGTACATAGCAGCAACAGAGGACGCAGTCAGCGCGGTATTAGTCAAAACCAATACAAAGATAGAACAACCTATCTATTACGTCAGCAAGACCCTCAATTCTGCGGAAAGAAATTATACTAAGATTGAACAACTCATCCTCGCACTGGTATGGGCTACCCAAAAACTGAGAACCTACTTCCTAACTCACCTCGTCAGGGTCCCATGCAAAGCACCATTGGAAGCAGTCCTCAAAAGCACGGGAAAAGTGGGCCGAATAGCCAAATGGAACACCCATCTGGACCAATTCAACATCATTCATGAAATTCAACATTCTCGGAAGTCCCAAGTTCTGGCGGATTTCTTAGCAGACCTCCCCCTTGACAACGACGAAGAGATTAAGGGAATACCAGAAGCCGAGGAAGAAAACAAGGATCCAATGGATATCCTCGAACCTGCGAGTCAAAGACAATGGGAAGTCTTCGTCGACGGATCCAAAAATAAGGAAGGAGCAGGAATAGGCATTGTCATTATCACCCCAACTGGAGAAAGGATTATACAGGCACTTAGATTGGAATTCAAAGAGCATACCAACAACATTGTTGAATACGAAGCTGTCGTACACGCCCTCCGTATAATAATAGAGATGGGGGTAACCGATGTAAGGCTGACAAGTGATTCGCAGCTTGTCATACGGCAAATAGGGCTCGAGTATAATGTGTACGATGACACCCTCTCAGCTTACATGGCCTTGGTCCAAACATTGGCATCACAATCCCGAACATTAAGTTCCGGCACTTATGCGAAGGGACCTCAGGCACGCGGATGCCCTAGCATATATATCATCCATGCTGAGGGAAAAATGTCGAAGCTATTAAAATAGCAAGGGTATACGAGCCTTCGATTGCATCTCAATTCTCCTTCGCTACCAATCAAGATACAGTGGAAGAAAATATTGAAGACCAGGTAGGAGAAGACATCCATAATGACTTTGACGAAGAGGATATCCTGTCAAGAGCAAATCAAGACGAAGACTTCAGCAACGAAGATGACTGGAGAGTGACAATCCATGCCTTTCTCGAAAAAGGAAGCTTACCTGCGGATCAGAAACAAGCTAGGAAGATACTCTCCAAAGTTGGAAGATATGATCTTCGGGATGGGGTCCTGTATAAGAAATCCTTTCTTGGACCATTACTACATTGCTTGTCCCGGAAAGAGGGGCATCGAATTTTAAATGATATCCATTATGGTGACGCGGGGAATCATAGCGGCATGAGATCACTAGTTGACAAAGCAAAAACGCAAGGATATTACTGGCCGACAATGATACAGGATGCCGCGAGGATGTCCCGACGATGTGAAGAATGTCAGCGCTTCGCAAAAAAGATCCACGCGCCGGCGACAATGTTAAACTCCGTCGATAGCCCGTGGCCATTTGCAAAATGGGGCGTAGACATCGTCGGGCCCTTTATCGGAGGATCAGGGAAAAGACGATTTTTGATAGTAGCCACGGACTACTTCAGTAAATGGGTGGAGGCTAAGGCCTTGGCCAGGATCAGAGCGTGGATGTGTTTACTTTCATATTCCAGAACATCATTTGCAGATTTGGTATACCCGCTGAAATCGTATCTGATAATGGCAAGCAATTACAGAGGAAAAATATAGACATGCTCTTCGATACTTTCAAAATAAGAAAGAACAAGTCCACCCCCATATACACTCAAAGCAACGGACAAGCGGAAGATACCAACAAGACCCTCGCCCTTATACTCAATACGCTCACGGGCTTCCCGCAGACTATCACGTGTCCACAACAGTGTGCCATTAAATAAAGCACGATCATGGTTGTACAGATTTTGCATGTCGACCATCTGAACATGCCTCGCGCGTCATACCTCATCCCGAGCATCCCATTTCTTGGCTTCATTCTTAATTTTCTCAACCAAATCTCTAATACGAGATTTTTGCCGAGCTCTTTCGTTTCGAAGCCATATCAGCTCGGGGACGCCACCCACTGGAGATAGGGTGGGGAGACTCAGACAGAACAACTAAGAAATAGAGGAATGACGACATAATGCGAGGGAAAAAGAACCAAACCTGTGAAAGTTGAAACTTGGCTGCGAGTTTTCTCTAACTCAGCGCGAACAGCAACAAGCTCGGAACGAAGACCGGCCTCTGCTTCACCCATCTTCTCTTTCTCCTTGAGGTTTTTCTCAGTTCTTCTATTTCGACCTCAGCCGCAGATAATTCCTTTTCTCTGTGACGAAGCTTAGCCTCGAGCTTCAGAGATTTCGCTTTGAAGAACTGATACAGCACGTGGTGACAGTGCTCACTCCTCATCATCTACACATCAAGATGACAAACATTATTTCACCGAAGCATTCGATTGTCACGAAAAAGTATGTACGAAAATTTACCTCCAAGACACGCTGCTGCGGAAAGCCATATTGATACCCGTCGGCGATGGCCATCATATCTGCAACGGAAGTAGGAGGCTCCGGCACAAGGGTAGCTTCGGGAACACTCAAATTTTTTCCCCAGGCTTCAGACACCCGCGCCTTAGAAGACATCTCCATCATGCGACGGGTATACAGTAGATTCCTTTTCCCCAGCAACAACAGGGGCGGGATGACGGACAAATAGAAGATTCTTTTCCTTGAACCAATCCATGATGGCGTCCTCCCTCAGACGTCGGCGACTGTGGAAGATTATCAGCAGGCGCATCAATGACCGATTTCCCCTTCTCTGACACGGCCCCCTCAGCACAAATGTCGGCATGCTCCTCCGCGCCTACATGCGCAGCATGCTCCTCCGCGCCACCATCTTCAACAGTAGCGTCTCCATTACCATCACCACCAAGAACATCCCAATTATCATTGGGGGAAAGTAAAGAGAAGTCCTCGGGAAAATCGAGGGCATCGTCAAAGAACTCCCCCGTGGAGTACATCCGATCAAAAGAAAATTCTTGAGAGGCGGGAAGGGTATCCGCGACATCACCAGCAGGGACAGAAATGTCCCCAATAACAACCATCAGCCACCACGGCTTTGTTCCTTCCTTCATCACCAACATGACCAAGACCTCTTCTTCGACATTGATAGGGGAAGTACCAGTACGTTCCTCCCCATCTGTAATCTCCTCATCCTCAGCAAACTCTTCGTTCACTGGACTAGTAACTTCTTCTTGGGCCTCAGCCTCGCCCATCACAATAGTAGAAGACTGCTTCGGCTTAATCTTTTTCTTCTTCAACACCTGAAAAACAACACCACAAAAAGAATTATTTTTCCCGTCAGATGAATTTCTAAAAAAGAGAAGCGCAGCTAGAATCCGCGTACCTGAGCAGTTGAGGTATTCTTCGGTGGAAGTATAGCACCAGAACCTTCCTCCTCGTCTCCCTCTACGACGTCAAGGGCATAAGGAAAATTCATACCCGCAAAGTTCAAACGCCAGGGACAGAAATCTCCATAACGAGCAGGAGGAGACTCGCGTGGCTTACTACTCTCGGTAGGCCGCCAACCGCGGGGACCAGGAATCCAACCGTAAGCCCACGGACCAACTATTTCGATAACGGTGGCGTGCCACTCGTAGTCATGATCGCGCTTGATCCTCTCGCGCGCTGGGAAGAGTTTCCGATGACTAGACCCCTCCGTGCCAGGAACATACTTCAGCTTGGCATCGCTGACCTCATTTAACAGACGAATCTCGCCCCGAGGAGCAGCGAGATTCCGAAGGCTGACACTCCACGGCTTGCGGTTCCTACTATTGACGTAATCACCGAAGGAGTTATTGAAATTCTCAGGAGTATACCATTCCTTCTCCGCGGGATTGGGGACGTAGCAAGTCATCGACGTCTCCCCCTTACTCCGCAGATAGCACTCTTTCAGGGCGCGGAGATAATTACCCGATAGTTGGGATACGGAATGGCTGTGAGTATTGGTGGAAGAGCCTTCACGACTAGCGAGCACGTCATAGTAGAAGGAATCACCTGATTTGTACAACGGCATCATAAGACCAGCTTCGAACGCTCCAACCGTCGTTAACAAATGAAATTCATCGAATTCATACTTTGAGATAAGCTCATAAGTAATATCATCCTCAGGGGCATAGAAACGAACCCCGAAGGCTTGGAGCTCATGCTTTTCCTTGAATATTTCGAGATCAATATGCTTGAAGGTTACTTTTTTCTTACTAACCGAGACACTACGTATCAAGGGGGCAGCCTCATCCTCCTCGGCGGGGCCGGATGAACTAATGAACGCTTCAGAAGCTTTTCTCTTCACCGGAGGATTCTTTGAAGATTCAGCCCTCAGAACTACACCCTTCGTATTCTTCCCTTTAAAAGTTGGAGGGGACCGCAGATGATGCTCGGGCACTAACGAACGTAGAGGAGGAACGTCAAAAGCAACATCACGAGGCGGAGCCTGCGCACTCCTAATATCATCACGAGGACGAGACGCTGCGCGATCGAAGACTCTTCGGGAACCAGAAGGATTTGTCGGAGGAATCTCTTCCCTAGAAGACGAGGCCTTCGCTCCAGAAGAAACTCGACTCCGACGAACATCATCTTGAGACTCTCTACGCGAAGGAGATCTCGATAGACCAGAACCAGGAGTCTGAAAAGTAAGCCGCGGACGGTTAGACATGGCTGCGAAAAGATTAAAATCAAGAACAAGTTACACACATTCAAAAACATTACCAAAGATCAAAAAACCACATCAATAGCAATACACACACGATAACGCAGAAACCCTAAAATTAGTATACATGCTCAAAATTTCATAAAATTCAGACCCTCAAAAACTCAAATACAAGCAATACAGGCTTCCTTGATTTAAGATAAAGAACAGGGGAAAATTAGTATGCAAGCATCAAAAGAAGTTCTTCATCACAAACAAGGAACGACAGTAGCAGAGAATTTACAAATCAACACAGCGTAAAACAGTGGAAACAAAGAAAAGAAAAACTTACCGGCAAAAACAGTAGCAGAAGAAACAAACAGTGGAAACGGGCGTGATTAATGCTAAGGTGCAGAGAATTTAAGATCACAGGTTCAATGAAGACTGACAGAGAATTTAAGGTCACAGGTTCAATGAAGACAGACAGAGAATTTAAGGGCTGAAAAACAAAGAATGAAAACTGAGAGAATGTTTAGGAAGAATGAAATTAATTTTCTTTCTCTCCTTAATATACCCGAAAGAAAGAGAAGGAAATTAATGGAGGAATGGGAAACGTGCCCGTTACATAAGCAGTTAATGCACGAATAAAAGACGTGCCCAAGTATCTAGGAGAAGTTATTAGGAGTGAGAAGAATATGCGACGATAGTTTTTCTTCAAGGCACCCATTAGACATTCAAGCCCGAAGAAAAGGGGCAAATTGTGTACACATATATCTCACTATCAGACACGTGTATATAAAAAGATACGTGGAAAGCATGCAGGCCAAAACATCAAAACATGATGCGCTACGAAACACCAAATAAACCCCGAGGAGTTACTTTATCGCATCCCCAAAAGAGAAGCTAGGATCAACGGTGGAGAGAAAGTTAGCTGACACGGACGTGACAGGGGCAGAAGACACTTGTCTGACACGAGCAGACTCCTCAACTACCCGCATTAAACACTCTGAGCAGTGTACGTGTCGATCAACCTGTGGAACGAGCGAGGATGCCTCTGCGGGATCAAGGGGCAAACGCAGACCTCTGCGTGATAGACGCAAGGACACAAGAAGATAAGGTTCCAACGGTCATCAGAGATGGGTCCCACACTCTAACCTTATAAATACCCCGTCTCCACCAAGAGGAAGGGGGATCGGAAGAATCAGGAAGGGAAGGAGAGAGAGAGAGAGAGAGTTTGCAAGTGTAAGTTAATCATTTAGAAGAGAGAAACATGTAAACCCAAAAGTCATTCGACTATTCGTGTAACCGTGAAGAATATAGTAAAACAACAAACCCCGTGGACGTAGGCCTTAGTGCTGAACCACGTAAACCTTGGTCTTATTTACATTTCAGCACTTTATATTTATTTAGCCCCATGGATCTTTACTTATACGTTTTGTTTTCTTTGCTTGTACTTATATCCCGTGCGCAAACGCCTCGCATGGAGTTGTTAGATGAGGCTATGATAAACCCGAAGGTTTTGAGCCAATGAATCAACACTAGGATATCATCATCACAAATCTCCTATGATGATGATGATTGATTGTGAACATTCGGATCCCTTCGTGGTTTGAGTGTTCACAGAAATTCTTATGATGACGAGGTGTATCTTTTTGCAGCTGTAAGATCACCTGAGATTTGAAAGAAAATCAAAATTAACTAATAGCCGACAACATAATTAAGACTGACAGAGATTTTTATTCTCAAAGAATAATAAAATATTACTAACTCTGTAATTATTCAAATCTTTTACACGTTATTTACACCTTGATTTAAGGATTCAATAAGTGTTCGAGGTTCGTGAATTCTTCCATTAACAATGGTGATGCACGTTATAAAACCAAAACCTACGCAGGAGTCTCTCCCTCTTCATTATGTAGTATGACAGGCGTAAATTGGACAGGGCCTGCAGGACGGACCCAATAATACAGCAGGGATGGACCCAAATATTATTATTGGTTGGGGCTAAATTATTGAATAAGTCAACGAGATATTAAACGCAAGGAGAAGTCAACGAGATATTAAACGCAAATTAGCAAAACAACACACAACAAGAAGGGCTTTTACTAGAGGCACCATAATATTAAATTAAGAGATTCTATATTTTCTCGTCTCTTACTTGGTCTTCTATATTTATTTTTATAGGTTTGCAGTAAGAGCCAAGTGTATTGAGTGTAAGCAAACCATGGATGGAATGGTATATGCCCAGCCAATATCGCATCAACAGTGATCTTCGAGTGGGTGAATCTCCCGGAGGCTTTAAACAGAAAGCTAAGCTTCGCAACACTTTCATCACATTACTTGGTTTGATGCAGGATTTCTTGTTTCCTTTGTTGCACTCTAGAAACTTACTATCTCTTGATAGCCGCTGCAAATGCACACTGAAAACATATGGCCTTATCTTCCTTGATAATTGTCTGAGTTATATTTTTCTTTTGAAATGAATGATCTTATTATACAAAATACAGTTTTCATAATATAATTTTGTTTGTTTGCGCAAAGTCAATACATAACATTAACACGGTCACCTCTTAGTGATAGCAAGTAGCTAGTATCCAAATTAAAGATATGCATTGTGGACTTTATTTGGTTGGAGATAGCATCTTGGATATTTTGTGGCACCATAGAAAACTGTGGTACAGTGGAAAGCATTGCCTACATAACTTTGGTAACTCAAATGAATAACAACAGGCAAAAAGAGCTCATTTTGCCAGTGAGGATACAGGTTGAGTTGATTGGATTGTGTACGATCACCATTGAGGTAAAAAGTATTTGTTTGATTAAAAGAGTGATTGCGTTGTGAAGAAAAGAGAGTTTACCTAGATTTACCACATAATTCCACTTTAAGAGGGAATGGAGTATGCTCAATTCCAAGTTTTGTTCCAAAAATGATAAAATTCATATCAACCCAACAAATGGACGACTTATAGGGGTACAAAACATGCAATACTAGGTAGCAGTGGGCTTCTATCAGTTGGCACCGGGGCTACAATAAAATTGCTGCAGCAAAGACAGCGTACTAAAAAAAATTGGACATACGAGGGGGCGGGCTAAAGCCCAGTTTAGCCCCCTCATAGGACCGTCAGTGGTTTATGGCACGTCACAACACATTAAAATTCGAGCACAGTTGCACAGCATGGCACAATACGTGACCTGACACAGCATGGGAACAACACGTTATCTTAGTGTGTTGTGCCATATAAATAGGCACATTGTCATGGCATAGCACGTGGCACGTGTAAGCGCACGGCAAAGCACAACACGCAAAGCAAGCACGTCAAATCATGCGTAAAATACAACGCAATACATCATATTTCATGTATATTTTACAAAAAAAATCTTTATTTTAACCAATTTTTGACATTTTATTTCCGTTATGCGGATTAATTTCTATAATAATAATACATAACTAACTATATGAAAATATCTACGTACTTTGTCCCTCTTGAAAATTTTGTCCATGATCAACACTTGGCATGGAGACAGAAAGAAGTAACTGTAATTCTATAAAAACTGCAACATGGGTACAGAATAACTCATAATCATGTTGGACAATTGGCAAGAAAGCATACCTGTAGGGTTAGACAATTGATGTCAACAATATGGGACGCAGAAATGAGAAAAGCATTTTTATGAAACAAGTACGTGCTGGTGGAATGAAACAATCGGGTCTTCTTGTCTGACTCTGGGAGTTTTTCAACCACTGAAAACATAAGAGAATATTGTGTTATCAAATCAAATTGAACTAAAGAATAAAGTAAACACAACACTTGTAGTTAGCAGACTAATTCGGTTACCAAAAAAAAATTGCATCGTAACCGAACTACATATTTCAACAGTTCGGTGAGCCATAAAAATTATCGACAAAACCGAACTCATACTTAACTTTTGAAAATTTTAGTTTGGTTACGAGAGTTTTTTTTTTTTGCGAGCACGCCGAACTACATATTTCAACAGTTCGGTTAGCCATAAAAATTATCGACAAAACCGAACTCATTCTTAACTTTTGAAAAATTTAGTTCGGTTACGAGAGTTTTTTTTTTACGAGCACAGCGAAGTACATATTTCAACAGTTCGGTTAGCCATAAAAATTATCAGCAAAACCGAACTCATTCTTTCAAAGGAAAATTGAGTTCGGTTACGAGAGATTTTTTTGCGAGCAGATCGAACTATGTAGTTCGGTCACCAGATATTTTTCAATTTTTGCAAGCACACCGAACTGTTCTTATTTTTGGAGTTCGGTTAGCAATTCTGGGGTTACACAAAAAATTCTCTTAGCCGAAATATCTACTGTAACTACCATTTTCAATGGGTTTTGATAATTTCTAATCGATTTCTTCAACAAATAACGAATTGAAAAGAATGGGTATGAAGGAAATTACCCGCGGATTTGCATTTCACTTGAATCAGACTTCTTGGTTGTTGTTGGATGATTGATTTTTCCTATATGTGGGAGTCCTGGAATCAATCCTGGAAGTCTAGGCGTTTGCTTGGCACGCATTACTAATAAAGATTGATTAATCGACGATGAATTTTTTTCGAAGTGACGATTAACGTCGATGTCTACGAAGAAGAAGAAGAAGAAGAAGAAGAAGAAGAAGAGGAAAAGAAGAGAAGAAGAAGAAGACGAAGAAACAAAAGAATAAAATCAGTTTTGAAACTGATTTTTATCTTTTAATTTAGGTTTTAATTAGTGGGTTGGATTAGTGGGTTATCAGCGTTAGTTATAACCTTAATTAAAATAAGGGCAGATTAGTCTTCCCTAATCTTTTAGGACACCCCTTATGATGTAGGGTGGACATTTGTATCACAAAGTAGTCCCCCTACCTTTTTTGAGTAGTCCCCAAAAAATCGTTCCAAAAAAGTGGCCATAAAAGGGACTCCCTCCCTTCAGACCCTACGGGCCTTCCGGTCGGTCGGCGCAATAAGAATTGAAATCACTAAGACAAAATAATACGTCACTAATGTGGATTACATAAATCAAAGGGAGAAGAGATTTTCGCAGATATGCACCTAGGATATCCACCGAAACAGGGGCGGAGCTAGTCCATTGCATGGATGTGCACTTGCACCCGGTCCAGCTGGCTCCAAAACCCATTTTAAGCTTTTTAAGAAATTTTTTCATATATAGAAGCCTGTTTTTGCATTTTTGTATCCCTAAAATTTTTGTTTGCATCCATAGCAAATTTCTGCACCCCTCCCATGATTTTTGACTCCGCCCCTGCACTGAGATCCTTGCTTCCGTAGCATGCTAGTTTGATTCTCAAGGCTATGAGCTCGTTTCCTTGCCGTCCAAAAAGAAAACTTAAATATCAAAGAATCGATCATGGAAATAATCAAAACGAAATTTAAATAAAAAATTCGATTAACAAAACCAACATAAAAACGTATTCTTTATTGATCAGAAATACGAGAAAATTCCATGGTATCAAAACTTGGAGCCACAAAATTAGAAGCAGTGAAAAGGTTAGATAACAATAAGATCTCAACTCATCTTTGATAACCTCTTTCCCACAATAGCAAAAAAAAATATTACCAAAACCCTATAAAACCCGAATTCTTAATACAAATCTAATTTCACATATAGTTTAGTTTCAATAAACCAAGATTATATTAATAAAAACCTCCAATTTACAAATCTCACTGCTATTTTAGGAATTGCATCAGACAACTGTCTAATAAATCTTGTTTGTAAAAGTAAAGCTAGAAATTAACACTCAAAATACAATGCTTTTGCCTTTTATATACTAATCTTCCCATAATCCCATAGCCTTGACAACAAAAGCAGACCCAGCAACAACAGCAGCAGCAAAAATTGGAGGTACAAAATAATCCATTCTAGATTTTACAAACAAATGAGCAGGAAAACATAAAACTTCACCTGGGTTATCAATTGGTACTCTTAT
This sequence comes from Papaver somniferum, assembly GCF_003573695.1. Lineage (NCBI taxonomy): Eukaryota > Viridiplantae > Streptophyta > Magnoliopsida > Ranunculales > Papaveraceae > Papaver > Papaver somniferum. The sequence goes on from NC_039366.1 coordinate 10,089,157, forward strand.
GTAACCTTCTTCAATCTTACATGACCCTTGATTATGTTGTTGTTGTGTTGAAAACGATGAAGTTGGTGATATAGCTGACATGAATGCAATTTCAGGTGATAATGAGGATATTGCTACTGTGATTGTTAACAACACAGTCCATACAAGTGCATAGATTAACAGTGGATGGTTACTTGAAAATCTCTTTATGAACGAATATAGACTCATAACTTTGAAGATTGTTTGTGTGTATGTTCTTGATTTGTGGGGAATTAGGGTTTTATTATAGGAGATAAAAACCTAATCTCTAATTCTCAACTACTTTTGTGGTGTTTTTGTTGGAGTTGATTTGGTGTGGTTTTGAAAACTAACTCCCCTTATAAAATCAGAGCAGTTTTGTTTTTCGAATTGACGAAATTGCCCTTGATTTGTTATGATGATTACTGACTAGAAACGCTTATTATGTGAAAACTGCTCCTCAGAGGTTTAACTTGTTGCTGTTAATTAGGTGCAATTATTAGGTTCCACATACAATGAGAACATGCCATTTGTTCGCCACTTACTGGATAGATGCGATCTGACGTGTTTTCATCCGTTTCGCACTCTTTCTTGTGTGTTCGGGGCCTGTGCAGGCGGGTACCAGAAATGCTGTGCAACCTATATCATTACTATGTCAGATATTGAAAACAGATTTTCCTAAATCCAGTTAGCAAAGCTGGAAATGAAGTCGCTAATAAGAAGTGTTCAAGGTGAGGGGTGATAATCTATATTCCTTGTGCTGCCACACCTTGGTTTCTTCCTCGGTTGATCTGGTCTGAGGTGCAGAGGGACTGATGCCTCTCCCCCTCCGGCCAACTTACAGGCTTGCACATGAGTTCGTTGTTTTAGAAAGCTGCGTTGTAGAACCTATGAATTGGGATGTGGATGCGATCAATCACAATCCTGCCAGCCGTCCTTAAAATCCTTACCTGTTTAATACGGCTCTCTTGAATTGCTTAAGGGCCACCATCTCATGTCTTTTTCTTGGACCCAGAGAAGACTCGAAAGTCTCTTCCTCAGAGAAACATAACTTCCTATGTTTATTCATGTGGAATTGTCAATGACTTGATTCGAATATAGGGACAGCCACAATACGTTTCAAACTTCAATTGATCAGAGAGACGGGCAAACAAAACAATTCTTTCTTTTCTTGTTTTTCTGGTTTTGATTTGTTTTCTTACATGACAGAACAAGGAAACACAGCCACTTGAATCTCGAAGGATAAAAACATAAAAAGATTCTTCTTAGTGACGCACATGACAACACACTTTTTTTTGGCATTGAAGCATTATGTTATCGAGATACTAAGACAAAGACCGAGATGATGAAAAAGCTTTCTCTAAATGCAGAGTGAGAAAGAGAAAACAAACCACGGCGAGGATAAGAGCAGCTATCATAATAATTATCATTGCCTGCAATGTGATGTGCGGATACAAGAAGAACACGACTGCAATTGATGCGCTCTGCCAGACTTTGAGCTGAGCAAATGCACCTTCCTGCATCACCAGTTACCCCAATAAGAACATTCTTCATTAGTAAGTCATCTACACAAATCCCAAAACAGAAAATTGTACCAAAAAAATAGACATGGGGTAAAACGCTGATACTGGTATCCATTGTTCTTTCTCAAATACTGCCAAAGTAGTGCATGATACTAGTTACACTAAAATAGTTCTGTCCACCAGTAAGTTTCAGAAAAATAGACAGTTAGAAAAACAAGTATATATTCCACTATGGGAAAATGGGACAAAATCTAATAAAGCTTTAGTAGCTGAACTGCCCTAAATCTCTTTACGAAGACTACATCATATAAATGTTCAACTAATGGGCTATTTAGAACAACAGGTAACACTCTGATGGAGCTAAACTAGACTATTTTATAAAGGATGTCCTCCTCAAGGACTGCTTTGTCTTCTTAAATCAAATTAAGATCAAACTCACAAAGTGTACTGAATCTACCGATGGTAATCCCAACTGATTCAAACTTGACAGAAAGTTAACAAATGTAACATTCACAAGTTTATCAAAATCAAACAAATACCGTGTCATTTTTGAAAAGGATTCCAAGCAATGCATTCAGCTGTGTATTGAATACTGAGTCTCCAACTCCCAACATGGCTGCCATAAGAAGTGGGTAAACATAACCAAGAAAACCAGAAGAAGCACTGCATCACAGGAAAAACATAGCCACCAAATTCATGTCAAACACACTCAGAGCTAGATGAATTTCAGATAATTTTGGTAAGGTATGGGTCCGCCGGATATGCACCTGTAACCCAACAGAATCCATAAAAGGACAACAAGCTGAACAAAAGCTCCAGATGCAGTAATCAGTGTAATTGAGGAGAGACCCGATGTGAATCTCCCAGCAACCAATGAACTCTGACACAATGACCACCTCCATAATTAGATTAACCAAAACCACTTCAATCACCGGATTGATTAAATCAGCAATGTTTTATCTATATACAGTATTAATACTTATTAGGCAGGTTTGAAATTGAGGTTAAACAAGTCAGCCTCTGAACTTCATTACTCGACCGAATAATTCATTCCTATCAGATTAGAGAACTTACAATTGCACCAAAAACTCCATACAATGCCATTGAACCGCCCACACCTGACACACCTAGTGCTGGTTTGACAATCTCCTTAGTGAACTCAGCCCTGACACCGAAACGGCAAACAAAAAGGAAATTTATGAGAAAAGTATTGGGTCTATTGAATAATAATACACAAGATTTGCGCATACACCAGGAACTCACCACACGAAAGCTTGTTGTAAGCCTGAATACGCAATTAGTGGGATAATTAACAGCATTCTCTTGTCAAGTAAAGGAGCCACAACCAGATCCCAGAGAAAAAACACAGATTCACAGAAACTGGGAGAAGCTTTTGGTGTTAAGAGATCTAGTCCTTCATTGTCTCTTTTGTTCAAGAAGCACAGCAGTATGGAACCTAATGTCAAAAATCCGAGGAAGACTACAAACAATAAGGTAGTTCCACTTGTAGTTCCTTCCTGTACAGATTTGAGACATACCAGTATTCATCAATTGATATAAGAAACAACGTAAACTTCATCAGCATATTGGCATGTGACAAACAACAATACAGCAATGCAATCAAAATGCCTGGATTAATGGAGATTGCAATTTAGTCTTATATAAAGTATCGATGTGTTATTATGTACGAAGAGCATAAATGATTAAACACACCTCGCCATCTTTCAACAAAGCTAGCGAGATCAGATTTCCAACAAACTGCATCATCAAAAAAACCACAAAAGCAAGTCAATGACATAATTTACAGAATAGTAGAACACCTAGTAAATATCTTAGACCCTGTAAGCATGTTAAAAATGCACCTGGTGACTTGCAAAGTATCCAAAAAATACTCCATTGAAGCTTCCAATGATCGTTCCTTCATGCAACTGGTAATCTTTGGCATGGCTTCGTGCAGTAGAAGTGAGATAAGTTCCCTGGAAAGCAAAAATATAGGTTCAAATTCTAACGTCCACAAAAGAAAAACATATAAAATCGAGACAGAGAGACTGAAAATGCCAGACAACCTCTCCAACCCAGATAATTGAAGCACAGAAACCAAGGTATAAAGCTGCAGGAACCATTGAGTACCTGCAGGAAAAAACAGTTAATAAATTGACTCGTGCTTATTGAAATACATAACATACAGATATCAGACACAGAAATATATATCCGTAACTGTACTAGCCCAGTTGCCCTGACGAATTCTGGGTTCAATTGATCAACATAACCTATACCTGAACCACGTTATAAAAGGTTGGGTGTCGAAGTTACTATAATTTACTAAAAGGATGACATACAGTAACTTACACTCTATATCACACTAAGAGGGTCAGTACCTACCAGCCAAGCTCGTACAGTATATGAGAAATGAGACTTTACTAAAATACGTGTCTGACGAAGTTTATATTTTGTCCAGTTGTACCCCCACAAGCTTAATTTTCTCAAATAACATATCACCAGAATGCTTGTCCAGATTCAAAAATGAACAACATACGGCAACCAGACTCAATAATACTCATTCAAGAGCCTCTCACAAATCAACACACAAAGTCAACTTATTCCATAGCACCACAATTTATCAAGAACAAGGACATCAACAATCAAAATAACATACTCACCAAGACGGTATCAAATTGGCAGCCACATATAACCAATATCCAGTACTACCCAGAATCAAAGCATTCTTCGACGACCCCAACATCCTAACTGTAGTGGATGCAAATAACGAGAAAAAAGTAAACGATACATACAAAATCCCCAATGTTGTAGTCCCCAAATCTTGCGCCTGAAACAAAAAAACAATAACAAATTCAGCAAATCCCCAATTCTAAACTCTTCAAATCCATGAAATTTCGAAATAATAAACCCAAATTAGTGGGATAATCAATCACTTACAGTATTAACAGTACTCTGGAGATTCTGAGCAGCTCCATAAGCCAGGAAAATCAACAAGAAAGAAGAACTCAAAATATGTACATCTCTTGTATGATTCTTCAATGATGAATTCGTCTTCTTCCCATCAGAAACAACCAACGGAGCTTCTTCGTCGCGGTGAGAATTCATCGAATCATCCATCACTCTCTCAAATTCTATCACTCACTCTTACCAACCAATCAAGACGACTAAATATACACAGTTTATCTGATTGATTAGCCGGCTAAAATCATGAATTAACTGATAAAGATTAGCCGGCTAAAAATCAAGATTTTGGGTTTCTTCCTATCAATCACTGATTTTCAATTACAGAAAGATCCCAAAATTCATCAAAGAGATGGTTAAACAGAAGAAAACAAATACGAAGAATAAAATAAATTTAAAACTAAAATAAGTAAAATAATTCAAATGATTGGATTTTGATGTTTCAACGAGAACCCGTTTTAGGGTTTTTCTTTTACCAGGGTGATTTCCAATTTGGCGCGGTTTGATTTTAGCTAAGAGTAGAGATGATAATGGTGATCGGAAAAAAAAATGAAATGATATGATATTCGTTTGACTATATTTTCATTGGTCAACTAATCTCAATCGTTTATTTATAAATCTTGGTGACCAGATCTAACGGTTGAACTCCACGGACATCAAAAATTATATTTGAAAGAAGTAGATAAGATTCTTGTTTTGAACCAGACACAACATGTTGATTTATGAACCACTGAGAAGCCCAGTATCACCTACTTTTGTGTTCGGAAAGAGCTCGAAAGGCCCGCGAATTCGACCCTTGCCCCCTACACAAATATAGGGGGATTGAATCAGAAAAGAAAAACAAAATATATTGAATAACTTTGCCCACCAGTTCTGTTCTTTTGATTGGCTGTACTCCCCCTTTGCTTACTATTCTTCGTATCATTGAAACCCAAGCTAACCCGGTAGGTTCTACCTCAATTGAACAACTTTTTGGTGAGCCCATGCAACAAATGACCACACCCCTGGAGGAGGTTCACTCTGACCTGTTCTGACTCGATTCAACTGAGAATTATCGATCGAAAGAAAGAGAGACCACTGAAAAACTTCAAGCTAGTATTCGGCTCAGCAAGATATCATCCAAAACGACGTTCAGTCAGCTGATTAGGTGGATCATGGCAAGACAGCAGTCTCTGCCTTATTGAACGAAAACAAACTGACCCGACAAGATTCTACTTGACAGATCATAAGGGGGCCTTTACACCTTGTTTTTAGGTTTTCAATCTCTGCTTTTGAAGGTGGATCATCCTCCCCGCTTCACAAGTTAATAAAAAGAACGCTTATTAGAACCAAAAAAATCAGCTAGGAAATTGTTAAGAAGTGTCTTTTTTTCTAGAATGAAATTTTTGATGATACTTATAGTGACGTAATACTAATGAAAAACAAGACCATCATATCAAACATATATAGATCAAGGACTAAAGAGCAAGAAAATGAATAGTGTACCTGGTTACATATACCACAAAATCAGGTTCACCGGGGGAAGACTTCTTGAATTTGTTGTTAGGCAAATACACATCAAAAGTTGGTTTCTCTTCATTGTTAATATGCATATCTCTGAGACAGTCAGTGATTGAGAACTCCTCTTCCAATCCCGATATTGACACTCCATTACTGTCTTTCGAGGCCCCAACACCGCTAGGAGTAGAACCATGCTGCTTGTCCTTCTTCATGGTCCACTGAACACCATGACGCCCAACAATATATCCAAGTGATTTTAAGTGCACATAAGCTTTAAACGAAACCCAACTACACCCGCTCTTTTGTTCTGTAAGCATAGCATACATATCTCCTAAAGAAAGAAGCGAATCATCACTGTTAACAAGAACTAATGCTCCTAGTTCAGCCATGAACCTAAGAGAAGATACAGACAGAGTATTAGTTTCGATGTTAGAATTTGACTAATTTGGGTTTGAGTCAAGATGTCAATCCATCTATAACTAAACAAAAGCAGAAAATTCCAATCCAATCTTCTGAAGAAAAAATAGTATAGCTAATATGATGTTTTATATCATTCATGAACAAGTTTATGCAAGGAAAGCGGAAAGGGACGACAAACAAACAAGTTGAGGTAATACTATGTATCACGTCTTAAAGACTAGTTGATTACATATGTAGAGCAGCGAAAGGAAAAAAAAAAACTGTGATTCAAAGACGTGGTTAAGATTTCATGAGCCAATAAGAAGATGGCCAAAAGTCTGATTTCAGGTATGAATACACTCCATACAACATAGATCATCCTAAAGTAATCCACCACAAATTAAAACTTCTGGATCAAGACTTACCAATCTGTTGGTTGCTTAAAAAAAGCTAGGCACTGTCTGATTTTGATGGTGTTACCATTTAAAATGATGAAATTTTTCAGTAAGGATGATCCATATGGAGAACAGTTCATCCTCGCCCAAAATCGACTTTCAAACCTTGCATAATCCTTCTGTGGCCACAGTCACAAAAGTTCTGGTAAGCTTGGTTGACGAACACCAACCTGACCAACATCATATTCAAGTGATTATAACACCTTACTCTCAGTATTCACCCAGATTTTGAGGGAACGAAAAATCAGGAAGCTCATTCATCTCTCAAACCACTTACAAAACACACGAATGGAATTGCCATTTCGATGTAAGCATTTCCATTCCCACCAACCAAACACACTTTTAAGTATGTTTGGTTGAGGGAATGGGCTAGCATTGCGCAGAATGTGGTTCCACGTCTATGTTTAATACTCGTGTTTGGAGGAAGAATTGCTTTCCATGACGTTTTAGGTTCTCCTAAATGGGGGTATACTAAACCCACGAGATAGGAAGGATGATGTGATTTTCAGTGAGAATCATCCATATGACAAACAGGTCACTGTAGATCGACATTCAAAACCTTGGTTGCCAGTCATATACAAGGAAATAATCCAATGATCACCAAGACAGCAACAATAAGCAAGTGATTTCACTAGCACACATACACACTTAACCTACGTGTAGATGATAAAGGGGATGACTTCATGATATGATAATTCTCCTCATCGCATACATTATAACTCACAAAAGAAAAACTCCATGACTTGAATCAAAAGCCAGGGGATCATAAAGTTCACCGTAGATATGCTATCTACATGTGATGATTTAAAGTCTTAAAAGGAGTTGATTTCTGGAGAGGCAAATTTACATGGGAAAGAGAACATTCGCCGAATTAGCAATAAGAGTTTAAAAACACACTATGAATGGCCAATAGTAGACAAAGATCTTACTAAACAAAAATTTCACTTACAGACAAGGTTGTAGATACCCAGGCGTTTATCTATACATACTGTTGATATGTTCAATCATTGATTATTCCTACCATAGTTGCTAACAATATCGACTTTACTCCCAGCATTGTCGACAAACCCACCTTCCTCCATGGGATCAGGAGTACCCCAATTTAGTGAAACCTAAGGGAAATAAACTCTCAATCCAATTACCAAACACAGGAATGGGATGACATTCCAGAAAAGCAAATTCATTCCCTCCAACCAAACAAACTCTTAAACCACGTTTGGTTGGCAGGAATGGAATCACATTCCCTGGAATGCTATACCACTCAACCACATCTGGTTTGCAAGATTAGGAGAGACACCGTTTCCCTCGACTCTTTAGGATCCCCCAAAAAGAGTGAATACCTAACCCAGATATTAGCAGGTTTACTAGTGAAATAGTTCATACAACAGCAAAATCAAATTCGCATTCTATCCTAGCCAACCAAACATGCATTAACAGGAAAAAATGATGTCCACATTTAGCAAAACATCAATTTGATTTTCTACTTATAATTCTACACTTCATCGGATTATCCACAAATACAACTTCTACTTACTTATAGAAAGGTCCCAAAATTGCTTATAATTACTTATAATTCTCCTCATTGCATACATCATCCTCAGCATATTTTATAATTCTTCTACTTATAATTACTTATAATTCTCCTCATAGCATACATCATGCTATCTACATGTGATGGTTTAAGGCCTTAAAATGAGTTGATTTCTTGAGAAAGAAATTTACATGGTGAACAGATCATTGATTTATCCTACCCTGATTATTAACAATATCGACTTTACTCCGAGCAATGTCAACAAACCCACCTTCCTCCACGAGATTAGGAGTATCCCAATTTGGTGAAACCTAAATCAGGGAACTACGTTTCAATATCCAATACCAAACACAGGAATGCGATAACATTCCAGGAAAGTGATTTAATACCCTCGAACCAAACAAACTCTTGGACCACGCTTGGTTCACAGGTATGGAATTCCAGTCCCACATTTGGTAGTTAAGGAAAGACATTGTTTCCCATGACTTTTTAGGTTCCCCCTAAAATGAGGGAATACTAAACCCACAAGACAGGCAGGTTTATGATTCTCATTCTAATGAAATTGTTCATAGAACATGAAAATCACATTCGCATACTATCCTAGCCAACCAAACACACTATAAAAGGAAAAACAGTGTCCACATTTAGCAAAACATGTTGAAATCGGTTTGATCTTCTGCTTATAATTCTACAGCTCATTGCAATTATCCTCAAATACAACTTCTAATTATTTTTAATCTAAAGTATGTATCATGTCTTCCACGACTAGTTGATTACATATATGTAAAGAATGGAAAGAAAAGGAAAAACCTGTGTTTCAAAGAAATGGTCAAGATTTCAATAGCCAATAAGAAGATAGGCAAAGCTCTGATTTTGGGTAAGATTCACTCCATATAACATGGATCATCCTCAAGTAAAACCACCACAAATTAAGACTTCCAGACCAAGGCTTACCAACCTGTTGGTTGCTTCAAAAATGCTAGGTAACTGTCTGATCTGATTTTGATGGTGTTGCCATTGAGAATGATACAAATTTCAGTAAGGAAGATCTGAATGGAGAACAGTTCATCGCCCAAAATCGACTTTCAAACCTTACATAATCCTCCTGTGGCAACAGTCACAAAAGTTCTGGTTGTTGGCAATGAGTTTGGAGTTCAAATGGGTTTCGAGATATTTGAAATTGGTTCATGGCACTCAAATGAAGTTTGAGCTTAATAAAGTTTTGTTTCCTTCAAACTTCATTCGAGTGTCCGTGAGCCAATTTCAAATATTTCGAAACCCATTTAGCACTTAAACTCCATACTCATTTCCAACAAAGTGGTATCACAGTGTTGTCCAATCTATATGGGCATGAAGGTCCGTTCGCGAGAAACGAAATCGATGAAAATAAGATGAGCAAGAAATTAATAAGAGAAGAGTTTACAGAGAATACTCTTGCTTAACCTACTACTTTACTAGGAGCTCTATGCTCGGATACCTCCGAAGTATCATCAAATATTTAAATTTTAACATGTGTAAGCAGGGACTAATTTCCTATGAACACCATGTCAACCAGCATCGTATTCAAGTGATTATAACGCTTTACTCTCAGTACTATGATGACTACTATCCCTCATTTTGAGGAACCTAAAATCCAAAGTTCATTCCTCTCTGAAACCACTTCCAAGACATATTAATGGAATCTTTATTCCCAGGTAAGCATTTCCATGCCCGCCAAACAAACACACTTTAAGTATGTTTGGTTGGGGGAATGAGATAGCATTCCGTGGAACGTGGTTCCATCTCTATGTTTAATACTCATGTTTAGAGAAAGAATTATTTTCCCCGACGTTTTAGGTTCTCCTAAATGAGGGTATACTAAACCCACAAGATAGGAAGGATGACGTTATTTCAGTGAGAATCTTCCATATCACGAACAGGTCACTGTAAATTGACATTCAAAACCTTGGTTGCCAGTCATATACAAGGAATAATCTAATGATCACCGAGACAGCAACAATATCACAATGAATTCACAAGCATGCATACACACTTAACCTACATATAGATGATAATGGGGATGGCTTTGGCGTATGATAATTCCCCTCATCGCATACATCATCCTCGCCTACTTTATAACTCACGGAACCATCACTCCATGACTTGAATCAAAAGCCAGGTGAACAGATCATTGATTTTTCTTACAATAATTGCTAACAGTATCGACTTTACCCCCAGCAATTTCAACAAACCCACCTTCGTCCATGGGATAAGGAGTATCCTAAATTTAGTGAAACCCAAATCACCGAAATACATTTCAATATCCAATCACCAAACACAGGAATGGGATGACATTCCAGGAAAGTGATTTCATACCCTCGAACCAAACAAACTCTTAGACCACGTTTGGCTCACAGGTATGGAATCATATTCCCTGGAACGCTATTCCATAGTCACATTTGGTTAGCAAGTTTAGGAGAGACATTGTTTCCCTCGACTATTTAGGTTCCCCTAATAAGAGGGAATACTAAACCCAGAAGATAAGCAGGTTTATGATTCTCATCCTATGAAATAGTTGATACAACAGGAAAATCACATTCCGGTTCTATCCTAGCCAACCAAACACCGAAAATGATAGATTGACCGACACAAAAACCCGAGGCTAATCCCGCAAGACACATGTGAGGGGGACCCACCTTTACCTTTTTCTAATCCAAATGTTGAGAGCCGTTTTTGATCCATCCGATCCCCTATCGGGATGAAACGCGGGATAAAAACGCGGTGGGTGTAGCATCTCTCACCAAACACCAATCTAACAGGAAAAATGGTGTCCACATTTAGCAAAAACATGTTGAATCGATTTGATCTTATAATTCAGCCAAATACAACTTCTTATAATTCTACACCTCGTCGCATTATCCACAAATACAACTTCTAATTACTTTTATAATAACATGCCAAGATGCAAACAACAATTCAGCCACATTAATCTAAACTAATCATCTCAATGAAAACATACCAATTCACAAACAAAAAACATTATAAGATGCACTTACAGGGTCTCCTCAATCCATAAATAAGTGTTACTGTTTCGAATTATTCCTGTTGTAGCCCAACATCTACCTTTCTTCTCTAACACCTCCGCCATTTTCATATCCAAATCCCAGCGAGCCTTCGATTTAACTTTCCTAAAGAAATTAAGAATTAAAACAAACCAATGACCAGGGAATGTAAGCAATTTCAAGATTTTCAAAAATTGAATCTTAATAAAAATTTCATACCTAATCTGAAATTTAGGTATGGAACCAGACATAGAAAGAAGTTCATCTTCATCACTGTCTTGTAAATCAACCTCTAAATCTTGTGTTCCGTCAGAAGACGCTTCCCAATCTTTAACCTCCATCAATGATGCACTTTGATTTACAGTTTGTATGATTTGCAGAAACTCACGATTCCTGTCCCTGATAATACGAGTAGCTCAAGAAAATCCTTAAATCTTCAAATTTCTAATTAGACAGACCATGGAAAGAAAATTAAAAATACCAGAACTGCTGTTAGAGATTTGGAGTGAAGAGGGAGCGGGAATTTGGAGGTGAAAACTGAAAATTTTGATCTGATGTGATGTCGCTCTAGGGTTTTAACTCTCAAAATGAACTCTCTAGCATCTACCAGCTGTTTCTTACACTTGTTGGGTTTAAGATGTAAGCCAAGGCCCAAAAAAACGGAGTTAGTGGGTTAAAAGCCCAACACCACCCCAAAAAAAGAACGATTTTTTGGGCACTAGCCCATTTCGGTGGGGGACTACTTTGTGATTCAGTTGTCCTCCCTAAATTTAAGGTGTGTCCAAAATGATTGGTGAAGACTAATCTACCCTTATCTTAATTAAGGTTCCTAATAACCCACTAATCTTCTCGTAATCTAACCCACTAGTCTAATCCACTAATAAAACCTAAACAACTGATTTCTTTAATCAGTTTCAAAAGAAGAAACTGTTTTCTTCTTCATCTTCTTCTTCTTCTCCTCTATTCCTTTTCTTCGTGAACATCGACATTAATCGTCGATTCGAAAAAATTCACCATCGATTAATCCATCCTTATAAGCAATGCGTACCAAGCACACATCCAGACTTTCAGGATTGAGTCCGGGACTCCCCCATATAGTGAATCTCCCCAAAGAATTTCTAAAATTTAAAGAACTTGAAGAACCATTTAGAGGCAAAATCAATGATCCAACCGCAACAAAGAAGTCCGATTCAAATGAAATGCAAATCCGCGGGTAATTTCTTTCATGCCCATTCCTTTTAATTTGTTTTTGTTCGAAGAAATCATCAAAACCCACTGAAAATGGTTTTCGGCTAGGAGATTTTTGAAAACCCTAGTTTTTGGATAACTGAACTGCCTATTTAAAGAACACTTCGGCAATGTCGCAAACTATAATAATTTTTTGGTAACCGAACTGTTGAGTTCGGTAAGCGGACAAGAATAATCTGCGTAACCGAACTCTTTCTATGGATTTGAAAATTGGAGTTCGGTTGAATCGATATTTTGATATAGATAACCGAATTTTGTTATTATACAGTTCGTTACCTCGCAGTTTCTATGGGAAACCGAACTTTAGTCTGTCAACCCCTAACATGTAGTTCGGTTACTTACATACTTTCACCAGGTTACCGATCGACTAGTTCGGTTTTTTCAACACTTACATACTAGATAACCGAACTTTTTACTGGTGACATTTTATGTATGATGTAACCCCATTTTTAATTTTTATATGATAACAAAATATTTTGTTTATCTAATAATGTAGTTTTCGTTCATTAGGAAAAAAGGAAAAAGATCTAATCTAAATTTAGATGAAGATTTGAGAACCCCCACCCGTCGGGGATAATACATTTGGATTTCCGAAACCGTGGTGCTAAAAATGCTAAACATGGAGGTGATGGAGGGGGGTCTTTAAAAGAAGTGAACTAAGAGAATGTTCGTAACGTAATCCAAGGTGACAATCAAGAGGTGATGGAAAATATAGAAAAAAATGATGATGATGAAGAGGAAGGATATCAAGACCAAGGAAATGAAGTTGTGGAGGAAGAAGACCAAGGACAAGGTTTATAAGGACAAGGATAAGAACAAGGAGAGGGCAAAGATGGGGAAGTACAATAGGAAGAGGAGTATGAGGAAGAACAGGAGGATGGAGAATAGGATGAAGAGGGAGAAGAGGATGAAGAGGAGGAAGTGGGTGAAGAGAAAGCAATTGTTCCTGTCAAAGAGAAAGTGAAGCCGAAGCCGCCTAGTGCTAGATACTCGCACATTCCACATCATGACTTGTGTTTGTCACTAGTGAGCCCAACTTATGGTACTCCAGTCGATGGAGGGAAAACTTTGTTTGGCTACACACATTCATGGGATGCGAAGATCTATGGGACAAAGGTATTCTCAACTAACAAAACTATTTATTGTTTTTGGACATGTTTCATTAAGTATTAATAGTTTTATGTTCTTTTCGTATGATCATAATGATGCAATTCGTCTTATTCATCGTCAAAAGGAGGTCGCTTGGGATCTGTCCAAGGAGTGTCCCGAGTTTCTGGCCAAGGTTAAAGAATGTGTGTTGTGGAGAGCTATTGAGTTCCGACATGTGAATTTTCATACTGTTGACATATCCGCATATTTCGAGAGACATTATCCCGAGACATATATAATGCATCTTCCATTTGGCGAGATGGGAGTTACTCTCGATGATTGCAATAACATCACCGTCCTACCTGTGGAAGGTAAATGTCTTAGAAAAGGTTTCGACCCATCGATGCGTTATGAAGCTCTTGAAGCGTTGTCTCTAAAATGTCTAGGATGGAGTGAAAAACGGTCCCAGTGTGAGTTTAGACGTGCTGTGAAGTCTCCTGAACATGGCGATGAATATAATCCCAAAGAAGCAAATGGATCCTTAAAGAAGAAGGTCAAGAAATTTAAATTGGTAAAGTTGAAGAAAGCATTTGAAGGGACAGCTCAGAAAGTGAAGAAGAGAAAGCTGGTGATGGATGAGGATACCCTTAGGCATCATGTCACCGTTTTTGGGTTATATCATCTAGGAACCGTGATTTTCCCCGACATTTCTAGAAACAAAGTGAATGCACATTATTTGCAGCTTTTGGAGAATCTCGATGAGATGAACAACTATTCTTGGGCCACCGGTGTGCTTGTGTTTGTTTTAGAGCAGATGAACAAAGGGTCGAGTATTAAGACAACTCAAATCGGAGGTTACTTAACTCTTGTTCAGGTGACCTTCTACATTGTTAATCATCGAATTATTCGCTGAAATTTTCATATCATATATGTTGGTTTAATTATTATTTTTTTCGCATAGGTTTGGATCTACGACCACTTCCCTAGATTGGGATTGGCTCGGGAAAATCCAAATTATCCCTATAACGAACCTACAGCTGAAAATCAGTGTTTTTGGACGCACAAAAGAAGTCTAAAGAAGAGCAGTTGGCTTCGTTGGGGAGAAATTGGATGATCTAACGGTGAAGGATGTGGTATTTCACCCATACGGCGTACTATATAATGTTGAAGTAGATGAAGCTGATTTGAATGGTTACTCTTCCGTCGCGGCTTACTATGGACCAATTTGGGATCCTAAGGGCTATGCAATATATAATCCAAAGAGAATACTAAGACAACTTTCTTGTGTCCAAATGGATCCCGACGTGGAACATGAAAATTTCACTTTGTTGGTTGAAGGAACAAAGAACACCGAGAATTACTTTGATGGGAAACATCAACCAACTCCTACGGTAAGTCATTGGAATAATCCAAACCCGTTAAACTTACCTCAAGGTGATTTAGTACCTTGTGGTGCCGATGTAAATGCAGCTGATGAAGATTATATGGAGTTTTATTAAGAAATTAGTCATCCTATTGTGATAAATAGACAACAACAAGCTATTTCTGATAAGTTGAAGGAGAAGGAGGCTAAGAAATCTAAAAAGAAGATGTCAATTTGTGGAGACGAAGCTATTAAGTTATGGGATAATGTGGTAAGTACATGTCTTCTCATTATATTTAAAGTTGTTATAAAGTGTTGAAAAAATATTTAATTGTGGTTATATTTTGGAAATAGGTGAAGAAGGGTACCCAATTGTTGAAGAAATGGATGACTATAATCCGTAGTGGAGAGTCGATGTCGCCAATGGAAAAAACCCAGTACCACAGCCAGTGGGAGCAGCTTATATCTCAAAGAATGGTGGATGAAATTCGTAGGAAGCAAATGAAGAGATGTCTAAAACAAGGAGAAGGTTCAAGTCGCGACGTTGCCGTGGTGGAAGAAACCGTTGGAGGAGATGAAACCACTACTGATGAGGAAGTTCCACCTAAGAAAAATAATCGTGGTCAAAAAGGAAATAAACCGGTTCGTCGTAGTGGTCCTTAGTGATTTCGTTTGGTTGTTATTTCAAAAAAACATTTTACTTATAGATTTCGTATGATTTAATTTCAAATGTTTGTGTGTTTTGAATAATTAGTTGAACAATTTCGTAGTTTGGTATGTATTACACAACTATAATTGTTTTAATTGGGTTTGTGTTTGTTTAAATGTGTGTTTGTTTAAATGTTTGTTTTACAACAGCTATAAAATTTGATTACAGAGTACAGTTCGGTTAACTTGAAACTGAACGCAGAAAACCGAACAGATACTTCGGCAACCTGTGAAAGTATACCAGGTGACCGAACAAAAAGTTCGGTTTCCTCGCAACTTTTAATGCATTGTCGAACTTAAAGTTCAGTTTTCTAGCAGTATTTCTCTCATTGACCAACTACTTTTTGTTGACTGAAAATTTGAGTTGTCCACAGGTTAGAAAAATAACTCTATTGATTCAGAAATCTCACAACTACACTTTGAGGTTTGTTTTATACTTTCTAGTGTATTTACTGTTTGTTCAGTTGGTTATACCTTCCAAAAAAAGTTCGGTTCCAACACTATATAAATGTATAACCGAACAAAATGTTCGGTTGGCACGCAACTTTTAATGGATTGTCGAACTTAAAGTTCGGTTCTCTAGCGATGTTTGTCTCATTTCCGAATTACTTTCTGTTGACTAAAATTTGAATTGTCCTAAAAAACACAGTGTTCGTCTACCTGGTGAAGTTTTACAGGTAACCGAACTTAATTCATAACATATATATCTACCTATAAACAAAGTTCGGCAAAGTCGTATAATATAATGCAAACCGAACTAGTATATGTCAACTCAAAAGTAGACTTCAAAAAACATAGTACATGATTCATAAGCATGCTTAATACCATCACAAGTGTCATTTTTAATCATCTTCAAGTGAAACAACACCTTCATGTACAATTTCGTCCGACTTCTTCAAAGCTTTCCACATCTCCATGTTATGCTCATACATAATACACCAACCCAACATTATATCAGGGTTGAATGAAGGCCAATAAGAAGTTCCACATATAGGAGGAAATGGACAATCGGGTTCTAAACGGAGGCCTATAAAGTGGTTGTTGTCGATCAACGCAATCACACATCTCCTTCGTTTGAGTTGTTCCACACATACCGTTGTTTTTGGGGTGTATGTGAAACTAACATGTATTGAGAAATAATGAACCACACAATTGAATGCATCGGCTATCAAGTGTCCACATATTGGCATGCTCATCCAATAATCCATTGTGACCGGATAACCCCCATGAAGACGACTTTGAAACCTAACAAATTGCTCGTTGGTACTTCCCTCCCCGGACAACGTTGTCTTGTAAAAGGCCGGATTCTTCCTAAGTTTCCTGAACAACGTTTTCCTTACATGAGTGATTGGGCACCCACCATTTCGCTTGTCACCTTCGATGAAAGGCCCTAGTTGTTGTACGACAACATGAAAACCACAATTACCATCCGGGTGAACATCGTCGGTGGATATAACGAATTCTCTAATGTATAGAGGTAAATTTTCCAAGTAGTGTTTATTCTTATACGTTTGTTTACCATCCATTGGATGAGACTTTTCTTGTATGGGGCACATTGGATCCTTAAGCTTCACGTCTTGGGAAGATGGTTGAGTAGGTGGCATATGAGTTAGCTGGCTTGGTGGCGATGGACACATCAGACCCTTTTTCTTCAAATCTCGCTCACTTGTTTCGCCTTTTTCCGCAATACTCCTACCCCGTTTCTTAGACTCCTCCAAGTACTTTCCGCTGGTCCACTTATGTGCACAAGGATCTCTGGTAGTTGCATTTTTCTCACTCTTCTTCTTATCCAACACCTTTGCATATTGTCTAAGTTGTTTTTTTGTTTCTTTGAAGTGTGGCCTACCTTTCCCTTTACCTTTTTGTTGTTCATGAACATTCTCCGAAATTCGTGGATATATGATTGTCCTCATGTCATCCCAAAACATTTATTTTTGGAGCTTTTTCATTCCTCGATACATCTCTATTACGGTTCTTTCCATTTCATTGTCACCAAACTCTTCTCCGGCTTCTTCTCCCTTTGGAAGAGGGATAAAACTTAGATGCTTCCAGAACGGATCAACATCGCTTAAAGGGATTACGCCATGCTCATAGTTGAGTATCATATGTCTACAAAAGATTCCCATGGACTTCTTCATGTTACAAACACACACCTCATCCGGCTTGGTTTCCTATTTTTCAATCAACTGGACTTCTATAATCAACAACTTCATACATTGTCCAGATACGTTGTAATGAATCCCTTGAACAAATTTTAACTAGCATATTTTTCCCCTTATTTTGAATATGCGGCTTTTTGTTGGTGTCAACCATTGACGACTCTAACAAACTTGTTACTTTATTTCCCAAGTGTTTATAATGGTTCGTATAGGCATAAACAAACCTCTCTTTGTGCGGTGTCAACCATTGACGAAGAACATACGATACAACATCGGGGTAATCGGGAGTATCCCAATGCGCGATAAACTCCGCAAGATTTAGATGATACTCTTCCTCGGTAAGAGACCAATACACCGACTCCCATTCACCATTAAAAGCAACCCATTTAGCGTACTTTAGTTCGTATTCATTTTCAACTTTCTCTTTTGCATGCACTTGTTTATCTTCCGGTAGATTTTTAACCGCGTCATATAGATTTTTCTTAGGTGGACATATTATTGGCTTGCACTTATGGATCAAATTACACCATATATGAAACGTACAAAGCATATTATGGGATAATTAAAACACTACCTATATTGCATTCATCAATGCGACTTCATTGTCGGTCACTATAACCCCGAGAATATCATCGCCTCAGAAGATTGGCTTTACTTGTTGAAGTGCCCAAATGTAACTAGGTTCTTGCTCGTCGCTTAAGAAACAAAACGCAACGGTAAACGGTGACCTTGTCGAAGTACACCCAACAATATTAAACAATGGCATCTCGTACTTGTTCGTCTTATAAGTGGAATCCATTATTAGAACTTCATGAAAACATTGAGCCAATTGAACACTCGTCGGATGCGCAATGAAGAGTTGGGTTATCCCTTCATCCGTATCCACATCCTTTTGAACCGCGTAGTCATTCTCTTTGGCCAAGAAAAACAATTGTTGCATCACTTGTCTATCTCTCCATTCCTTCCTTTTAATTGTCTCAATTGCATTGTAAATGGTGGATAAAGACGAGTGGTTATCCTTGTTATCTTCCTTTAGTATTTGGAGAATTTGAACCGGTGAAAGACCCATTTTCCTCATTTTCCGCACCTTGTTCATTTCTTCCGGAGTTAGCTTTGCCGCCATGAAATGTCCTTCAAGATGCTCCGGACGCGGTTGGTTATGACTACCTTCCATAACCCTGTAGAGAACCCATCCATTCAAATCTTTTTTGTGATTAAATGATAGCTTGAACGGGCATTTAATCTTCTTTGAGAAAGTTTCGTTCTTCCTATTTGTCTTTCCATTATAAACATAACCCTTCCTCTTGTGGCATCTGTAGGGATCATCGCTTCTCTCACAAACCATTTCAAAACGAGTTTTTGATTCATTCCAATTTAAAACTAATACGCACATTTGTTTTTATGCATGTTGTCTAGCCCAACTCTTTACGTCCGCCGGATCATTGAATACCAAGTCATTCATGTAGTGATGGGATGTGTCCTCGTACAAAATTTCAACTGGGGAAGGTTGATTTTCCATTGGTATTTGATCACATTCAACCTACGATAAATAGGACAACGTCAATGACAACCAAAAACAAGAAACTCCTACAAGTTCGACAATTAAACAAATTTATCGACATTACCGAACTTAAAGTTCGGTTTTCTAGTCACTTGATATGTTTTACGAGCTTGCCGAACTGGCATGAAAAATTTTCTACGAAAAAGTTCGGCAACCCATATAGTATACTAGACAAAACCGAACTGTTCTCTGTCTACTCTATACTATTAGTTCGACAATGTTATCTGGAAAAATGTAACCGAACTCTCAAAAACCTCCATTAAAATGTAGTTCGGTTACCTACGTCTGATACGTTAAGTTACCGAACTGAACACACAAAGGAGTTCGGTTACATCGCATTGCATATCTGGTAGCCGAACCAACTTGACCTATCCGAAACTTTTTACTAAAATTTTCATTTTGGCCATCTTTTTGCACATTTCAAGCTACATTAACTAAATTTGAGCCATACCTGAGTACCCATATCCTCATCTTCTGGTTGTGGCTGATTAAATTCATCATTTGAGTCGTTTGCTTGAGTTTGGGGAAAATAACATTCATCATCTAACAAATAACGCATACCCGGATCGTTAGAAGTATTGACAAATACTCTAGGAGATGAAGGAGGTTCTGATTCTGAGGAGGAGTTATCATCACATGAATCACTCGTATCATATTTAGAAAACTCAAAAAAAGATTTTTTGGGTGGAACCCTATTTTCCTTCATCTTCTCTTCTTCTTCTTCTCTCTAAATTATTCTGATTCTAATAAAAATACCCTATTAATAACTCACTAACAACTAATTAATCATTACACTAACACTAACATTAATACTGTTTTAATTAATAAGGGTTTTTTGGGAATGAATAAAAACCAAAGATAAGGGGTGGCTGGATTTTATTTCAAAATATCCACCCCCAAATTAATGGGTAGTTCCCCACCAAAATGGGCTAGTGCCCAAAAAAGCGTTCAAAAAAATGGAAATATATTGCGTGTTTTTTTTTCTTTTACAACAGAAACTTCATTAACTAAACTAGGGATCAGTAAATAACTAATTTTATGCATTGATTTTATAACTTTGTCCTGAAACTACGGTAATTAGTTGAGAGTAAATCTTTAGTATTTTGTTTCCCTTACTACCCTTAAAAGCTTTATATTAATGCAGGCTTGGTCGCTAATTACATTGGGACCAGAGTTTTAGTCAACTAAAACCATAACTAATCCTTGAAAAATACGGATTTAATCACTATCTTTAGTTAGTTTCTATAATCCTATGGTAAATATTATTTTGAAGATTCCTGAATCCTAACTAGTCCAACGGATTTAATCACTACTTTTAGCTTTTATTAATTTTCTACTGTCTTTTCCCTTAGTAGTTCTCTAAATCCATTATTGATATCGGTATTACATTAAACTAGTGTCTTGCCCGTGCGTTGCACGAGTCTAAGTTAATTGTGAAAAAGCGGGGGTCTAACAACACCACCCAATATTTCTCTTAGAAATCTGTATGGACTAATCCGAAATACTTTGCTAGAGAATCAACTAGACAATCAGACTCAATCTAGATAAAAAGTATCTCAAGGAGTTATTATCTCAATCTCTCGATTTGTTTCTACTCAAGCTAAAATCAATAGAGAGTCTTTATCAAAGAGAGATAACTTGGACGGCATCAAAGACCAATGTCCAAGGATCAATCAACTACAATCAACAACCAAAAGTTGGATTATAGAAGTTGATGACCACGAACGCACAACTTGTATTATTTCTGTCATATAAAATATAATGCGGAAAAGAAATAACACAGACACCAGAAGTTTTGTTAACGAGGAAACCGCAAATGTAGAAAAATCCCGGGACCTAGTCCAGATTGAATACACACTGTATTAAGCCGATACAGACACTAGCCTACTCCAAGCTAACTTCGGACTGATTTATAGTTGAACCCCTACCAATCTCCCACTGATACAAGGTACAGTTGTACTCCTACGCCTCTGATCCCAGCAGGAAACTGCGCACTTGATTCCCTTTATTCATAGGAGAATCTTTAAAATGTTCTTCATATGTAACATAAGCATTCTCATCCATAGGAAGATTTGTTGGTGAAGGAGTAGCAGGAACATTCTTCTCAGAACTATGGGGAGATATATGGGTAACAGAAACATCTTTTTCAATAGTTTGACTTATTGTTGGAGTGATAGGAGGATTAGTATGCGAAGGTTGAACTGTGGATACAGGAACAACATCCATAACGCTAAAATCTAAAATAGAAAGTTTTGAAGAGAGTGGTATGGGTTTGCGAGACCTTTTAACTTTCTGCTTCTTACCATCAACCATCTAAGCATCAGAAGCCTGCGAAAATAAAATAAATAAGAAATAGAGGCAACAATATTGTTTTAAGATAATTGGATATTTCTTACTTCTTTATTGTGCGAAGTCTTCCTCTTGTGAGATTCCTTATTTTGAGGTTCATTATCAATGCTTGGTTTCTTCTTTTGCGATTCTTTATTTTCACTTGAAGAGGAGTTGGGTCTTTGCATAATTCGAAGAGCACTGCTGGTAGAGCTTTTTCTGCGAAAGTATGGGAACTAGACTGATAGACGCATTTATGTGTCTAATTTGTCCCAATTGTTTATATTGTTAGTGCTCGATTTTGTACTTATTTGGTTATTTTATGTCTTTCTAGGTGTTTTTGGAGAAATAAGCTTTTGCGGCGAAATTGGCTCAAAATGTGGCATTTGAACCTCCGTAGATAACGTACCAGAAGCACCCCAGAAATACCCCGGAGGAACCCTGAAAAAGTGTTGAAAATATCCCAGAAAAATTACTATTTGCACCCAA
Source organism: Papaver somniferum (assembly GCF_003573695.1). Lineage (NCBI taxonomy): Eukaryota > Viridiplantae > Streptophyta > Magnoliopsida > Ranunculales > Papaveraceae > Papaver > Papaver somniferum. The sequence goes on from NC_039366.1 coordinate 10,111,509, forward strand.
GGGGAAAGTGTTATTCGGACTCTCACTATGGATAAGGGGTAACCCAATTCGGACATGTGCTAAAGGGACACCAGAACTGGATAAGGGGGAGGTCACCTTCACCGTTTGAAAACAAATTTTGGCGGGAAAATTTCCTTTCACCAGACAGATTTAGGGTTGGATTTTCGGACGAGTTTTAATGAGATTCAATCACTGATTCTCATGGGATGGACGTGATATGGATATACAATTCTAGTATGGATGATTTCATGGGCTTAATTGGGCTAGAATATCCGGGAGAAGCAATCAAAGTTAAACAGAGAGACGTGTCCTGTTGTGCACTTTCAAAGATTTTGTGGAGATTTTGGGAGAGTTTTACGCTGGATAATCATGTATTTGGTCCTGTTCAAGTCATAGGAAGAGTTTGGTGGCTATTTTATAGCTAACAGACGCGTACAAACACTGACAGAGGTGATTATTGTTTCAACGGCAGAGAAGAAAAAAAAAGAGATTCTATCGGGATTTCTTTGAGCTGTGAAGTATATAAGAGGTGTAGAGAAGTTAGAAAAGGGATTGTCGAGAGTTTGGGGAGGTTTGGAGGCGATCAGAGAGGCGCAGGAGGAGTTGCAGAGAAGTTACCTGCTGCTGCTGCTGCCATTAACACGCCTGAAGAACACGAAGAACGGACTCTCAGCAGCAGTCGTTTATCAACAGAAACATCGACTGTCGATTGTGGGTCGTAGTTCTTCAACGACAACAGCAACTCAGCTCTGTCGTTGATTCTGGACGTCTTCTGTGGGTCGCATAGTTCTGTTTTACATCAATTTCTTGTATTTCTCTTCATTGTAAAACACTTTTGAGCATCAATGAATTATTTTGAGAGCATTTTACTATGATGAGTTAAACCCCAACACTGGGGCGACGGAGGAGGCCGAGCTTCATAAATGGGTAATTTTATTAATTCTTTTTAAGACTTTTGCATTAAAAATTAATTGAAATATGATTTGATTAAATTGGGTGTTATTTGATTAGATGGGTCATGCTTAGCTTAGGTGATTTGATGTTCCATGCTTAACATTTACAACCAATGTTTTGAGAATCGACTTTGGCAAAATAAGAGTCCATATATGTTTTGAGCTATTATTGTTGAGAATAAATCATTAAGCCTTATGTTATGAAGATTGGCCGAATCATTAGTCCCAGTACCTCTCTACCAATTTGTCAATATTTGTATATATATTTTTAAATCTAAAAATCCATTACCTTCACAAGTTCGAGTTTGAACGATCAATAATATTTGTTGACAATTTTACAGACAGTCACAATTATAATTCAAAGTGATGATTCCACCCAAATGTTTCACTACATCTAAAACAACCCCAAAATTATAAAACTTTGAATTTTACTTATCACTAATTTTCCCACATTTGTACAAACTAACAATTATATTTCATTTTTATAAATCAAAATACATTTTTCTTTTTCTTTTTAATTTTCTTAATATCAGAAAACAGGATCAAGACCAAGTCAACAAGTCATGACTTTATAGAAATTTGACTTTGATATATCTGCTTCTTCCGAAGACGGTGAAAATTACCAGACTACCCTTATCGGAATAAGTGCAATAAAAGTTCCGAAGATTGTGAAAATGACCAGACTACCCTTATCGGAAATAAGTAAAATAAATATTACAGACTGTTAAAATGACCATATTACCCTTAATGGAAAAAAGTGCAATAAAATATTACGCAGACTGTGAAAATGACCAGACTACCCTTATCAGAAATAAGTGAAGTAAATATTACAGACTATGAAAATGACCATATTACCCTTAATGGAAATTAGTGCAATAAATATTATGGAAACTGTGAAAATGACCAGACTACCCTTATCGGAAATAAGTAAAGTAAATATTACAGACTGTAAAAATGACCATTTTACCCTTACTGAAAATAAGTGCAATAAATATTATGGAGACTGTGAAAATGACCAGACTACCTTATCGGAAATAAGTAAAGGAAATATTACACATTTTCAAAAGACCATATTACCCTTACTGTGATAATGACCATATTACCCTTACTAGATATAAGTGCAATAAATATCATGGAGAATATGAAATGACCAAACTACCTTATCAAAAATAAGTAAAGTAAATATTACATGCTATGAAAATTATTATTTTACCCTTACTGGAAATAAGTGTAATAAATATTCGGAGACTATGAAAATGACCAGATTACTCTTATCAGAAATAAGTAAAGTAAATATTACAGACTGTGAAAATGACCGTATTACTCTTTCTGTAAATAATGCAATAAATATCATGGAGACTATAAAAATGACCAAATTTCCCTTATCAAAAATAAGTAAAGTAAATATTAAAGACTAAAAATGACCATATTACCCTTACTGGAAATAAGTGCAATAAATATCATGGAGACTATGACAATTATCAAACTATCCTTGTCAAAAGTAAGTAAAGTAAATATCACAGACTATGAAAATGACCACTTTACCCTTATTGGAAACATATGCAATAAATATTATGGAGACTATGAAAATGACCAGACTACCCTTATTGGAATAAGTAAAGTAAATATTACATACTGTCAAAATTACCATATTACCCTTACTGGAAATTAGTGCAATAAATATTTTTGAGAGTGTGAAAATGACCAGATTACCCTCATTAAAAATAAGTAAAGTTAATATTTAGACTGTGAAAATGACCATATTACCATTACTAGAAATTAATGCAATAAACATCATGGAGACTATAAAATGACCAAACTGCCCTTATCAAAAAAATACAAGTACATATTATAGTCTGTGAAAAATGACCGTTTACCCTTACTAGAAATAACGTTAATAAATGTTATAGAGACTGTGAAAATGACCAAACTTCCCTTATCGGAAATAAATAAAGTAAATATTACAAACTATGAAAAATGAACATATACACCTTAATGGAAATTAGTGCAATAAATATTATGGAGACTGTGAAAATGACCAGACTATCCTTACCGGAAATAAGTAAAGTAAATATTACAAACTGTAAAATGACCATTTTACCCTTACTAGAAATTAGTGCAATACTGTGAAAATGATCAGACTACCCTTCTTAAAAATAAGTAAAGTTAATATTTCATACTGTGAAAATGACCATATTACCCTTACTAGAAATTATTGCAAATAATATCATGGAGACTATAAAAATGACTTCCCTTATCAAAAATAAGTAAAGTAAATATTATAGTCTGTGAAAATGACCATTTTACCTTAGTGGAAATAAGTGCAATAAATGTTATGGAATTTGTGGAAATGACCAGACTACCCTTATCGGAAATAAGTAAAGTAAATATTACAAACTGTGAAAATGACCATATTACCCTTATTGGAAATAAGTGCAATAAATATTATGGAGACTGCGAAAATGACCATTTTATCCTTACGACCGTAAGGGTCATTTTCCAGTAAGGGTAAAATGGTCATTTTCACAGTCTATAATATTTGCTTAACTTATTTCCGATAAGGGTAGTCTGGTCATTTTCATTGTCTCCATGATATTTATTGCACTAATTTCTAGTAAGGGTAATTTGGTCATTTTCACTGTCAGTGATATTCACTTTACTTATTTCCGATAAATGTAGTCTGGTCATTTTCACATTCTCCATAACATTTATTGCACTTATTTCCCATAAGGGTAAAATGGTCATTTTCACAGTCCTCATAATATTTATTCCAGTAAGGGTAGTATGATCATTTTCACTGTCTGTAATATTCACTTTACTTATTTCCGATAAGGATAGTCTGGTCATTTTGACAGTCTGGATAATATTTACTGCATTTATTTCCAATAAGGGTAAAATAGTCATTTTCACAGTCTGTAATATTTACTTTACTTACTTTTGATAAGGGTAGTCTGGCCATTTTCACAGTCACCATAATATTTATTTCACTAATTTCCAGTAAGGGTAGTACAATCATTTTCGTCGTCTGTGTGATATTTATTGCACTTATTTACAATAAGGGTAGTTTGGTTATTTTGACAGTCTCCATAATATTTATTGCATTTACTCCCAATAAGGGTAAAATAGTCATTTTCACAGTCTATAGTATTTACTTTACTTATTTTTGATAAGGGTAGTTTGGTCATTTTCACAGTCTCTATGATATTTATTGACTTATTTCTAGTAAGGGTAATATGGTCATTTTCAGAATCTGTAATATTTACTTTACTTATTTCCGATAAGAGTAGTATGGTCATTTTAATTGTCTCCATGATATTTATTGCACTAATTCCTAGTAAGGGCAATATGGTCATTTTCATAGTCTGTGTGATATTTATTGCACTTATTTCCAGTAAGAATAATATGGTCATTTTCACAATCTGTAATATTTATTTCACTTATTTCCGATAAGGGTAGTATGGCCATTTTCACCATCTCCATGATATTTATTGCACTAATTTCTAGTAAGGGTAATATGGTCATTTTCATTGTTTGTAATATTCACTTTACTTATTTCCGATAAGGGTAATATGATCAGTTTCTTAATCTGTAATATTTGCTTTACTTATTTCCGATAAGGGTAGTCTGGTCATTTTCACTAGTAATCTTTGACCCCGTGATGTTCAATTATGATGTTACAGGTTACTAGAGTTAGAAAATCAGGTCTAACTCTAGTAATCTTCGAACCTGGGATGTTCAATTCTGATATACTTCATCTTCAGTTCATCCGAACGAGAAACTCAGGTCTAACTCTAATAATCTGATATATTTCGTCTTCAGTTCATCCGAACGAGAAACTTAAGTCTAACTCTAGTAATATTTAAATCTGTGATGTTCGAATCTTATGCATTTCAGTCTTCAATTCATCCGAACGAGAAACTCAGGTCTAACTCTAGTAATCTGATATATTTCATCTTCAGTTCATCCGAACGAGAAACTCATGTCTAACTCTAGCAATCTTTGAACCTGTGATTTTCCAATCTGATATATTTCGTTTTCAGTTCACCTGAACGAGAAACTCAGGTCTAACTCTAGTAATCTTTGAACCTGTGATGTTCGAATCTGATATATTTCGTCTTTAGTTCATCCGAACAAGGAACTCAGGTCTAACTCTGGTAATCTTCGAACCTGGGTTGTTGGAATATGATATATTTCGTCTCCAGTTCATCCAAACAAGGAAGTCAGGTCTAACTCTGGTAATCTTCGAACCTGGGATGTTGGAATATGATATATTTCGTCTCTACTTCATCCGAACAAGGAAGTCAGGTCTAAATCTGGTAATCTTCGAACCTAGCATGTTGGTAGGGGTGTCAACGGGTCCGGGTCCTCCCGGATATCACTAGACCTGGACCCGAACCCTACTTATAAAGGTCGGATCCGGGTCCTAACGGTTCCGGGTCCGGTTCCTACCCAGGTACCCGCCGATCCCGGGTACCCATTGGGTCTTAAGAAAACTATTAAAAAAACCTCAAAAACTTAATATTTGTCTCTTTTTGGCTTGGATTTAAATAACTTTTATAAAATTTATTATTATTTCTTATTAATGTACTAAATAAAGATTAAATGTAAGAGAAAAATTTAAAACGAGTAAAATATCAAAGCTAAAACTAGCAAAAACATGAATAAAAGTATGAATAAACGGGTACCGATACCCGCGGGTATTGATAGACGCATTTATGTGTCTATTTTCATCTCTTTTGTGTATTTTGTTAGTACCCATTTTTGCTTATTGTGGTGTTTTTATGTTTGTTTAGGTGTTTTTGGAGAAATACCCCTTGTGTAGAAAGAGTTGCTCAATAAGTAATGTTTTACACCCCGGAGAAATGCACTGAAAGGCACCCCAGAAATGCACCGGAAACGTCCCAGAAAAATTATCATTTCCACCCCAAAATTACTATTTCCACCCAAATTACTATTCGCACCCCAGCACTCTGGATAAGGGGCACCTTCTTCCCAAATTCAAATAAACTTTTTGGCGGGAAAATTGGTTCATCAACTGGCAGAATTTCAATCGACAAAATGAAGGTGTTGTGGTGCGATTCAATGGCTCAAACTTGGTAGGAAGATGTGATATAGGTTAAGGAACACGTTTTGGGCTTTTGGTTCGATCAAATTTGGCCATAATTAGCTGGAAAATTCACGGAAGCAAAACAGGGAAACACGGGTTGGACACGGGATTGGAGAAGATTTGAGTGTGTTCTTCTCATGCATGAGGGCTCTAGAAACGTTTTGGGTCGTGTTTAAGCACTTCTAGAGTGACCAGGATGGAAATCTATGCGTACCAGAGCAAGAATGGAAAGAAATATTCCCAAGAATATTTTTCTTTACTGCCGAGTTAAAGAGAATTATATGGAGTAATTGAGGGAGATTCAACGAGCTGTAGGTGTATAAATATGTTCCCTGGGAGTACTATAGAGGCGATCGAGAGTTGGGAGGAGAGAAGGAACGCTGCAGATCGAGAACCATGATTTCTCTCTGCTGCTGCTGCTGCCATAGATGAAGATGAAGAACACGAAGAACGGACTCGCAGAAGCAGTCGTTTATCAATAGTGTCTAAGACGCACAAGCGTGGGTCGTAGTTCTTCGTACAACAACATTTATCATTTATCGTTCTTTTTGTAACAGCTGAACAGCGCCTTTGCAACAGTTATTTCTGTTGCGATTTTTCTGTTCAATTGTTTTACTCATTTTTATCATTTGTAAACAACTTTTTGAGCAATAAATAATTATTTTGAGAGCATTTTTACTATGATGAGCTAAAACCCAACACTGGGACGACGGAGGAGGCCAAACTTCATACTTGGGGTAATTTCATTTAATTCTTTTTTATGACTTTTGCATTAATTTAAAATTGAAATATGATTTGAACTAATTGGTTGTTATTTAATTTGATGATGTATGCTTGGCTTAAGTGTTTTGATACATCATGCTTAGGACTTACAATCAATGTTTTGAGAATCAATCTTGGCAAAAAATTAGAGTCGATATATTTAATATATTTTTTGAGCTATTATTGATAAAAGAATTATTATTTGAACCTTAAGAAATGAAATTGGCGGAATCCTAGTCCCAGTACCTCTCGCCCATTGGGACAAATATTGTGTATATATTTTCATTTTTAAATCTTTACAAGTCCGAGCAACGAACTTTTACTACCACTTTCAATATACAACAGGTATCCAACAGGTATTACCCGTTTGGACCCGTTTAGATTCGGGTCCAATCGGGTAATTACCCGTCGGGTCCTAAGTTGCTAATGGGTCCAACTTTAGGATCCGGAACCAGACCCAAGTCTACCGGATCCGGTTCCGGGTAATGAGTACCCATTGATAACCCTAGATGTTGGAATATGATATATTTCGTCTCCAGTTCATCCGCACAAGGAAGTCAGGTCTAACTCTGGTAATCTTCGAACCTGGGATGTTGGAATATGATATATTTCCTCTCCAGTTCATCCGAACAAGGAAGTCAGGTATAAGTCTGGTAATCTTCGAACCTAGGATGTTGGAATATATATTTCGTCTCCAGTTCATCCGAATGAGAAACTCAGATCTAACTCTAGTAATCTTTGAACCTGGGATGTTCAAATCTTATATATTTCATATTCAGTTCATCCGAACGAGAAACTCAGGTCTAACTCTAGTAATCTTTGAACCCGGGATGTTCAATTCTGATATATTTCGTCTTTAATTCATCCGAACGAGAAACTCAGGTCTAACTCTAGTAATATTTGAACTTGGGATGTTCAATTCTGATTTTGTCTTCAGTTCATCCGAACGATAAACTCAGGTCTAACTCTAGTAATCTTTGAAACTGAGATGTTCAATTCGGATATATTTGGTCCTCATTTCATCCGAACGAGAAACTCAGGTCTAACTCTAGTAATCTTTGAACCTGGGATGTTCGATTGTGATATATTTCGTCTTCAGTTTATCCGAATGAGAAACTCAGGTCTAACTGTAGTAATCTTTGAACCTGGGACGTTCAATTCTGATATATTTTGTCTTCAGTTCATCCGAATGAAAAACTTAGGTCTAACACTAGTAATCTTTGAACTTGGGATGTTCGATTCTGATATATTTCGTCTCCAGTTCATCCGTATGAGAATCTCAGGTCTAACTCTAGTAATCTTTGAACCTGTGATGTTCCATTCTGATATACTTCGTCTTCAGTTCATCCGAAAGATAACTCAGGTTTAACTCTAGTAATCTTTGAACCTGGGATGTTCAATTCTGATATATTTCGTCCTCAGTTCATCCGAACGAGAAACTCAGGTCTAACTCTAGTTATCTTTCAACCTGGTTTGTTCGATTCTGATATATTTCATCTTCAGTTCATCCGAACGGGAAACTCATGTATAACTCTTGTAATCTTTCAAACTGGGTTGTTCGATTCTGATATATTTCATCTTCAGTTCATCCGAACGGGAAACTCAGGTATAACTCTAGTAATCTTTCAAACTAGGTTGTTCGATTTTGATATATTTCATCTTCAGTTCATCCAAACGGGAAACTCAGGTATAACTCTAGTAATCTTTGAATCTGGGATGTTCGATTCTGATATATTTCCTCTCCAGTCCATCTGAATGAGAAACTCAGGTCTAACTCTAGTAATCTTTGAACCTGGGGTGTTCAATTCTGATATATTTCATCTCCAGTTCATCCGAACCAGAAACTCAGGTCTAATTTTAGTAATCTTTGAACCAGGGGTGTTAATTTTGATATATTTCGTCTCCAGTTCATCCGAATCAGAACTCAGGTCTAACTCTAGTAATCTTTGAACCCGGGATATTCAATTCTTATATATTTCCTCTCCAGTTCATCCGAACGAGAAACTAAGGTCTAACTCTAAGAATCATCTGTAAGGTATTTCATTGAGTAACTATGTGTATTATCCGAGGAAGAGGCTAAGTCACATCAACATGACAAGCACTGTCTTTAATCTTTCTCAACTAAAATTTGATCTCATTGAGTCAATTGCTTTTTCTTAGCATCTCAATTTCCGGAAGAAATAAGAATCATCTGTAAGGTATTTTGAAGTGATATCATTCCAGGGTTTTACACATCTCTGCAGCAAATAAAAGGCATGATTTAATATATATTCACGGAAGAAATTCAAGATATACAATTGGGTTTTCACGAGTTCATTGAAAAAAAAAAATGTACTAAAGGAGGGAAGCAAAGCAAGCAAATCTACACAGATACGAGACATTCTTGCCTCTTGTTATTTGTCGTATCTTTGATATACCAAATATAATTGCTATCTTTTATCCAAAGTTTCTCTTGCTGTGAACATATGGGAAAATTTTAGGAATAACTATGTGTATTATCCACGAGGTCTTATTTGTTCCTTTCTATGTAAAGGTCTTATGTTGCGTCTTTTATGTGCGATGAAATCGCAGACAGTCGTTACACCATAGTGTATTGACCAATTGATCTCATCTTATCATTTTCTCTTTGTATTATTTCCTCTTCAAGTTAATTCGCATAAATATCACAAGTCTTAATACTCATATGAGTTATAAGTCTTTTGACATTTCATTTTGACACAATTCAGCTCCCTAATGGAGGGTGCCGTCCTTATCTTCCTCCTGGCTGCCCCTTCAAGGAAGCTTACCTCTATATGGTTAAGATGATGGCTCTTCCCATCCGGCTTTTCAACGACCAGTTGATTTCGCAATCTCGCATACACTACCTATCGGGTTTATGGCAGCAAGATCGCACCCTAAGTGGGGTATCTTCGTACCGAGTGCATCATAGTCAGGACTTGTCAAGAGTGGCAAGGTACACTCCAATCGTCCCGGGCACTCTTGACTCAACCGTGTACCTCGGCGCCCTGATCGAGTTTCTGCACTCCTTAGGAGAGCCTTTCTCACCTTAGGCTCTCAATCTAAGATTAGTATCTTAGATTGAAAATTTAAGGTATCTCTCCCGGATGGGCATTATCGTTTAATTCTCATCACAAATCTCCACAACTCAAGTTCCGGGGTCGGTGTAGCCTTCCCTTGAGTCACGCCTTCTAGGTCTTTCCAATTATGACGTGCGTTAGGTCTTTCTATTTTGCCTCTTGCATATGAGCGAACTAGGGTGCACGCCATATTTGGATTCCTAGCCAATCTCATAATAAATATCATTTTCTGTAGCCTTTTATAAAGGTCTTATTATAAATATTTCTCTTTGTATTTTCTTATTATGGATTTACCATATGAAGTTAAAAATTTTCATTTCAATCAACTCTAGTACATAAATGTCGTTATTGAATCATCTTGCTCAAAGAAAATCATAGACATTCATTATACGCATTTGTCTTCTTCATTTTTGATTCTTCCGAAATTCTCATATGTTTATAATCATTCGACTAGCATTGTGCGAACATCCTTGTGCCTTATTTTGTCTCCACTTATTTTGTTGCTCTTGTTGCTATTCATCTTCATCTTTTATTATCCATTTTTACTGCTTCTGTTATTGATTTCTTCTACTAATTTTCTTCCACCATGAACTTTCCATCGAATTTTGTTTCCTTTCCTCCTGTTGATTCTTGATGTTAAACATTACTATCTAAAAAACTTCATCACTTCACATACTTGTTACTCAACTTTATATACTTCCTTAGACATCAACCATTAATCTCTCTGCTCTTTTATTATCTGCTGCATTCTTTTGCCAATTTCTTCGCTTGGATTCCCTTGCTTCGCATCTATCAATATCAATTTCTTGACAACTTTTACTTTCAACTGTGTCTCCTCTTATAATTCCAACACCCTGCAATAGAGAAACTTGATGCATTGATGAAATGTTGATGCAACAACTAGTATACCATGCAGCCATGGTCTTTCAATTAGAGCATTATATGGTGATTCAACATCCACTACACAGAATGTGATGTCTGTTGGTAAGATTTCTAGAAGAATTCTCATAGTCACCTCCCCTTTTGGTTTGTTCGCAGAGCCATTAAAACCATAAATTTTGTATGTTGAGGGGATCAACTCATCGTCTCTTCCACCCATTGTTTTGTATATGTGATAAAATAGAATATCCATAGAACTTCCAGTGTCTATAAGAATTCTATTTATCGCTCAGGTTTTTTTCTCATTTTCTTCTTCATCTTCTTCTAACGGTTTTAGGTTAATTCTCAATCTTACCACCAACGGGCACTTATGTGACGCTCTTCCTTCTGGTACTTCATCTGCGTTGAACGAAATTTTATGATTTTGCCAGTCCTTCAAAGATGGTATTTTAGCCAGGTTGAAAATTTCCCTTCCTTCATCATCTCTTGCATATACTCGACCTAAGACATTATCATGAAAATCTTTTATGTTTTTGAATGAATGTATAATCGAGTTATAGAATAGATTCTTTTCCTTCGCTCCCACCTCAATAACAAATGTATTCCTATCTTGTTCTTTTCCATATTTATTCCTTTAGATGGTGGTCGTGGTAAATTTCCTGGTTGATTTAGTAGGAAGTGGTCCAACTTTCCCTGCTCGATCATTCGCAATATAATCTTCCTCACATTTCTGCAGTTGCCTATTGTGTGACCATGGAATCTATGATAGACACAAAATTCTTTACTCCTCCTTCCTGGTGGTGGATCTTCGCCTACATTATGTGGTTCTGGGATATCATCCATTAGGAGGGCAGCTTCCCATACTTTATCCACTGTGGTGTTCAATTTTGTCAGATTTACTTGTTCCCACACTATTCTTCCAGCTTTCTTGTTATAGTGTGTTTGTTGTCCTACAAAACTACCTGGATGAATTGTATCAATACCTCCATATTTTTTAAGTTGTTTGTCTCTGTACTCTTTATCAAACTCTGCTTGATCTTCACTGCCCATAGCCACTAACTTTTGTTCCATTTCTGCATTACTCCTTCCTTGATTTTTCTGCGATGTACTCGCAACAGCATTTGTGAGTCTCGGAAGTAAGCTTGTATTTCCACCTTTCGAATCAGATATTGCAACTGGGTAAGATTCCATGTCTCTTTGCTTTTTCTCGAGGGATGTATATTCTTCATGAAATTCGCGTAGTTCCGACATTGTAATTGTATCCTTTACTCTGAAAATTTGGGTATACAATAGGTCTGTTGCGAAGAGAACATTAATGAATGCAAGAATAAGATGTCTCTCGTCCACCCGCCTTCCCATTTCACAACAAATTGTTCTCCAGCGAGTCATTAGATGACGTAAACTTTCATTTGTTATTCTGTGAAGTCCAAATGCATTTTCAATCCCCGGTCTTGATAGATTATTACTTATGTACTGCCCTAAAAAGATGTTTTGTAAATGATGAAAGGAGCCAATGGATTCTACAGGTAGTCCTTTAAACCATTTCAAAGCTTCACCTGCTAAACTTGCAGCAAAATACTTGCGCATTACTGCATCATACTTTTCCACTGCAGTAAACATCTAGAATAAGCTTTCACATGTTGGATCGCACATGCACTACCATCAAATATACTTGTAAATGCTGGTAAACTGCACTTAGATGGTATCGGTTCTCTTTGAATTTCTTTTGTAAATGTATTTTTTCCAGCTTCCTCCACTGCTTCCTCTAGTTGTCTTCTCCCATCATTTCTTTTTGCAGTCATCATTTCTCTTAATTCTGCCATCTCCCTGAGAATTTCTTTGCTGAATGATTGATCCAAATCTTCTTGCATGGGTCTTTTTAGCCTTTCTTGTCTCAATTTATTCTCATGATTGTTTTGGTGTATTGCCTCTTGTATCTCTTGTCGTTCAGTTGCTTCTCTTCTTCGCCTATGCCTTTCATTATTTGCTTCGATTTGTGCTCTATCATGTCTTTCTTCAGTATTTTTGCGATCATATCGATTCTTGGATATTTCTCTTTCTTAGGGTGTCACTCGACCTTGATCTGTATCTTCTATGCGATGGCGTTCGCGTCCTCTTCCTCTATTATCAACGTGATGCAATCCACTTTGTAATTCTCTTTCTTCTAATTCTTCACTTCTTCTCTGTCTGTCTCTCGCACGTGCAACTTCTCATTCGCGCTCATATTCACCTCTCAACATTTCCCTACTATGTAATATCATTTGTCCTTGCCCTGGACGTTCTTCTTCCCTTTCAGAATTAGTATTTGCTCGACGAAGAAGTTCGTGTGGATGCTCGTAACGATTAGTTGCTAAGTCAATTATACGTCTTTTTTCCTTGTGATCTTCCAAATTTTCATCTTCTTGCGAGTTTTATTCAATGACTTCCATATGTTGCTTTCGACTATCATTTCTTCGATTAGATTGGCTCTGTATGGAAGAATTCCTGTTGGATCTTTATCTTGAGCGTGTAACACTCCTTGACCTTTGTTCTTGTAATCTAAGATTCTCTTCTCGTAAATCATCATTTTGACGGATCAAATTCGCACGCTCCTCTTCTTCTATCTTTCTTTCAATTATTAATTTTTTCCTAAGCTCTGCAATCGTCATATTTCCTTCACTCGCTGTAATTGGTTCTTCGTTCCCAACTCTCTGTTCTTCTTCCGTAGAATTCGTCATCGCAGTATGGACACTCACTCTATCATAATTTATATCAGTATTCTGTCCTTGCCCTCGCTGAAACCTAATTGGATTTTCTTCTCTTTGATTTTCGACCACTCTTTCTTCTTCTTGCTCAAGATTTGTAATTCTTCTTCGTTCAGCGAGTCTGTTACTCCTTCTAGTCGCCATTCCTTGTTCCACAACAGATTCAATCCTTACCATTTGCTAAATGTTTTCATCTCACTATTTTCTTTACACTCTATGATATACCATCAGGATTTATCATCCAGAGCAGATTAAGCGATCAAAATTTCTTACAACAACACCCCACTTAATCCGGTTATATTTCTATGTGATCATCATGGACAATTATTTTATTGATATGCAGAGGCATGTAGTCTTCCTTCCTACTCCATATAATTGGATTAGATTATAACAATGAACAGAGACTACTCATGATTTTCTCATTTTTATTGTCTTGCTTTCTGGTATCTTTATCCTGTTAATGTACGATGACTTAGACATTCTCGCTTCGACTTGTTTGCTGCTTAAATTATAGATGCTCTTCTGCTTGGAATTCAAAGAGAGTAAACTAAAGAAATTGTCTTCTCTACATTGCTTTGCTCATGAAATTATTAGCTTCTCTTTGTAACAACATTACTGTACAACCCAAAGGCTTCTATTATAATATCTTTGTTCTTTTAACAGAAAGTTTGCTGTTCACACATTGAAGTCTCAATTTTTTTTGTGGAGTTCACTGAATAAGTTAAGACTATTGAGGTTTTTTCATTTGATATTTATGTATGAATTTTCGTCACCCTAAAGGGAACCATTCTTGCAGAATGTGTGGTAGATTAATTTTATGATACTTAATATAGAATGTCAAATCCTTGAGTTTTATTTAATCGTCCCAAGTACAAAAGAGCCGAAATACAGTGGAGCAGTATATGCTTAGTTCAAGTGGAAGATTAATTATTCGTTTAAAATTTCAGTGCTTCCATATATGTTGGCATATGAGTTCTCTAGTGTTTTAGTCAATTTGCTATAAACAAAGCTATGCCACTCTTGCAGTCAAGCATTGTCCAGCACTTAAAAGGGTTCATCTTATGTAGACTTTTAGGATCTCTGTGTCAATTAGGATCTGAATTAGTAGGGTCTTGCTAACGCATAACATATAAGGATATAATTGTATTGGTTTTATTGATTCAGATGCTTGCAGTCATTTATATGCATCCCTACAGTTACCAAGCAGCAACGATAATCCACAATTCATTCTGAAACACTAATTCACTGTCTATATTTACTTGTCTTAATTAGTTTTCACATCATCACCAACCCATGTATTGATTTGAATGTGAGTTCGTATTAGTAAGCTAAAGCAACTAGTAGACATTAATTCATTTCTGTAGCGCCATTTTCGCTAGCTGCGATTGGTTCTCCATTAACTTAAGTCACAGGCCTTACTTTGTTTTGGTAGTCTTGTAAGCAAACTTACTAGCAATGGGGTAAAGGATTGTATCCCTTAAATAAGCTTTATCTTGGCTGACTGCTAAGTTACATTGAAATTGAGATAGTTGACAGTAGAAAAAAGGTGAACTGCTTATGGTTATTCTTGTCGTCAATTATTTCTTACGCTTCTCTCGAGTTCGAGAACCTTCTATCATAATCCTTTTTATTAATTAATAATGGAAACATCCTTTGGTTTCATCTTTCTTGGTTATATTTGTCCTCACTGATTTCACAGTTTTGTGACTGTCAAATCTTTTGTAGTTTCTAATGTAGTTTTTTAATTCTTAGAAGTCATTAGGTTGATTACATGATGCCGTTGAATAAACAATGAGGCATATGTTTGTCTCTTTTCTTTCCGCAGTAATGAGTAGAGAGTGTGTTAGCCGTGTGCACACCCTGTAACATTTTGTCGCCAGGGAACTGACGGGCAATATCCAGTCGTTGTTTTGACTAGCATGTGGATTTGAAGCAAGTAGACATCACAGGCAGCAGGCAGCAGCTAACTGGTCTAGATTCCATGATGTTCCTCTGGTTTGCCATTTACTAGCATTTTCGAGAATGGTGAAGATTATTGACAATTTGTTTATTATGAGCAAGCAGTTGAAAATTTTCGGCGTTTAAATTGCCTTGATCTTGATTTTGTGTGTTGTGGACTTGGGTTGTTCACTTTATCGGCTCTGACTTGTACTATACACTCTTATAACAATTCTGGCAGATCTCCTTCCTATTTGAAGTAAGCTTTTCTTTTTTTCCTCCTCCTTGTTAGAGGTACTGGATCTAAAACCATATTGAACCACATTTGAGACAGCGGAGAGCTGAGGTACTACCTGAAGCCGCTTGGGTCTTCAGGTATTTCGTATTAGTGCTGGAAATCAAGTATTGTAGCCGAGGTACTAGCTGCAGCTAGTATCGGAGACCTACTTGCCCCATAACAATGCGTTTCCAAGCTTTGCACGGTAGACCTACTTCAACCAAATCTCACTATTATTTCTATCAGTTTTCTGCATGTACTGGTGTCTTTTTTGGTTGATCACTCTGGGTATTTAGAACTGCAACTAGGTCCGTTCTTTTTTAACCTTCAATCTGCTGGATATTTCTTGTGTGTTTGTGTTGTATCAGATATGAAATTATGCAAAATCCATTGATCAAAGAATCTTTCTTTTGAAAAATACAACTCTTCTTTGATTAATCAACTTTGCAAATTTGACGGGTTAAATGAGGCTGTCCTGTTCATTATGTTTGATAAATTGACTGATAGATACCCTATAATAAATAAATGAGATGTTGATAATTGAACTTCATTTCAAAGGAGTGGGTCTAAACCATAGTTAAAGAATCATCAGAGCAATTTACTAGTTCTGAAAATGGCTTAAAATGGAACAGAGTCTTGGTAGTCAAAAAAATTGCCCAAGCTAGAATTACCGTGTGAGACCATACTGCCCATGGTCTTTCAACGGTCTGACGAGAAAATTCATATTGTGTCCGTCAAAAAATTAATTTCACTTTGAACATAAACTCAGACAGTGGCGAAGTGTTTTATCTGGGCCGGATATTATTGCTCGATATATTCGAACCATACCCACCTTCTTCTAGTCTATTTAAACACACTTTTTAAGACTCCGGGGATCAGCAGCAACATTCTAGCCCTAACTCCCCTATTCTTCATAGAGGACAACAAGAAGAAGCAGAAGCAATCTCAAGCAGCTGTATGATTCCAGAAGAGCTGTGCTGTGAAATCCTGATAAGATTACCCATAAAGTTCGTATTAAGATGTATAGTCCGTTTGCAAATTGTTAGATTTTGTAAAACACATATATCAAAATAGTTCGTCCCTATTTCATTCATTCAATCTGCCTCTTATACAAGATACACAACCCTAGTTTTAGACCCTAGAGTCCGACCTTACAATGGATTGTCCATAACAGTTTAAGCATTGGACTGAGAAGATGGGTCTCAATCTGGAGACTGTGAAGATGGGTCTCAACCCAACAGTCTCGAGCCCATATATAACTTTCCTAATACCCTCCCTCAAGACGGAGCATGGAGATCACACATGCCCATCTTGGAAATAAGAAACTGAAACTGTGCTTTCCCTAAAGATTTAGTAAAAATATCCGCCAATTGCACTGTTGTAGGAGTGTAAGAAGGCGTAATAAGCTTCTGCATGATAGCATCTCTAACCAGATAACAATCAACTTCAATATGCTTTGTTCGTTCATGAAAAACTAGATTCTGAGCAATATACAACGCCGATTGACTATCACAGAGAAGTCGCATTCCATGTGGATGATGAACTCCCAAATCACCCAGTAATTTTTTCAACCATTTTAATTCACACGTCACCGCCGCCATAGATCTATATTCCGCTTCAGCTGACGAACGAGAAACAGTATGTTGCTTCTTAGTTTTCTAGGATATTGGAGAATACCCAAGAAGAACAAACCAACCCGTCAACGAGCGTCTAGTTAAGGGACAACCAGCCCAATCTGAGTCACACCATCCTTTCAAATTAAGACCACTATCAGAGCGCAACAGAATTTCCTGCCCAGGATTCTTCTTCAAATATCGAACCACACGAAGAGCCGCTTCCCAATGTGCTATTCTCGGCAGTTGCATGAATTGAGACAAAATATGAACAGAATATGCTAGGTCTGGCCTAGTCACGGACAAATAGATTAAACGCCCAATCAGTCTTCGATATTTTTCCACATCCGTGAACAAATCTCCTTTGTCCAAAGAAAGACGATGATTAGTTTCCATTGGAAATTCTGCAGGTTTTGCACCTAATAAACCTGCTTCCATGATGATATCCAACGCATATTTGCGTTGAAACATATAAAAACCTTGTGCACTTCGTGCCACTTCCAAACCCGGAAAATACTTCAACTTTCCCAAATCTTTCATCTTGAAACATTGTCCCAAGTAAAGTTTGAATTGATCAAGCGCAACTAAATCATTACCCGCAACAATCAAATCATCCACATATACCAAAACATTAAGTTGGGTTTTTCCCTTAGTCATGATAAAAAGAGAATAATCGGAATATGATTGCCGAAACTCATAATTCTTCAAAGCTGCAGACAATTTTGCAAACCAACATCGAGGAGCCTGCTTTAAACCATATAAAGATTTTTTCATCCTACACACCATATTAGACTTACCTTGAGAAAATCCAGGTGGTATTTTCATATACACTTCTTCTTCCAAGTCTCCATGAAGAAATGCATTATGTACATCCATCTGATGCACTTCCCAATTCTTAATTGCTGCCACAGCTAGGAAAGTTCGCACTGTCGTCATTTTCGCCACTGGTGCAAATGTCTCATTGTAATCCAACCCTTCTACTTGATGATTCCCAAAGATCACCAGTCTAGCTTTGAGCCGCACCAACTGTCCATTCTCATCATACTTCTCTGTGTAAATCCATTTACTACCAAGAGCTTTCTTTCCCGGCGGTAATTCTTCTAATTCCCATGTTCCTTGTTCTTCCAAAGCTCGTATTTCTTCTGCCATTGCCTTACGCCATCCTGGATGCTTCATGGCTTCTTTGAAATTTTTAGGCTTAGACCCAGCAGTAATTGCTGCAAGAAACTTTTTATGAACTGTAGAGAATTTATCACAACTAACATAATACGTCAAAGGATACGGCGTACCTGAGGATGATGATTGTGGAGAGTGAGCATGGGATGGACTATTTTGTCGTACAGTGTGCGTTACAAAACCTTTGAGCCGACTAGACGGAATCTTCTGTCTCCTTCCTTTACCCATACTGGCTTCCGTCACTTCCTTCGAGACCACAGGGTTCTCAGTAATATATTCTGGGTTCTCAGTATCATCGTCCAGGTTCTCAGTAATGTCTTCCGGGTTCTCAGTAATGTTTTCTGGGTTCGCAGTAATACCTTCCTAGTTCCCAGTAACAT
The DNA here is from genome assembly GCF_003573695.1 of Papaver somniferum. Taxonomy (NCBI): domain Eukaryota; kingdom Viridiplantae; phylum Streptophyta; class Magnoliopsida; order Ranunculales; family Papaveraceae; genus Papaver; species Papaver somniferum. The sequence goes on from NC_039366.1 coordinate 10,130,415, forward strand.
AAACTGGGTTCGCAGTACTGTCTTCCGGGTCCTCAGTAAATGTAAGTTGGGTTCTCAGTAATATCTTCTGGGTTCTCTTGCTGCACTATTTCTTCATCATCACTCCAACACACGTCATTATTAGCCTGAACTATCTCAGTTGACTGATCAGGTACCCTAGAAACTAAAAATTGTCTTTTGTCTAAGTCATATACTTTCCATGCATTCTTCCCAAAAGGATAACCCAGAAAGACGCACCTTCTTCCTCGACTTGCAAACTTATCCCCTTTACTACTTTGATCATGTGCATAACACAAGCAACCAAATACTTTCAACTGACTATATGGTGCCGGTTTCCCAAATAGAACTTCATATGGAGTTTTGTTATTTAGAACCGGTGTAGGCGTTCGATTAATCAAATACGCTGCTGTCAAGGCACATTCTCCCCAAAATCTGATCGGTAAATTTGCTTGAAACCTCAAAGCTCTTGCCACATTCATTATGTGCTGATGTTTTCTCTCAACTCTTCCATTTTGTTGAGGTGTTCCTACACAGGATGTCTCAAAAACTATTCCATTAGTTTTAAAATAGCCACGCAATGCATTAAATTCAGTTCCATTATCACTTCTAACAATTTTGATTTCTTTACCAAATTGACGTTTCACAAGCGCAATAAAGTTAAGAAATATCGTTGCAACCTCAGTTTTGCTTTGAATTAAATAAATCCACACACCTCTTGAAAAATCATCTACTATTGTCAGAAAATATTGTGCTCCAGACGACGAGCACGTCTTATAAGGACCCCACAAATCTATATGAACCAAATTAAAACTACAACTGGATTTTCTCAAACTACTAGCAAAACTACTTCTACGATGTTTTGCACGTGGACAAATATCACACGCATCATTATTTTTCTTCAATAATCTACCCAGACCTGGTAACCGTTGTAACACTTTCTCTGATGGATGTCCCAATCGCTGATGCCACAGCTCATACGTATCCTCATTCACCGTAAGCACTTTAACTGGAGGCACACCACAGAACATATATAGTCCACCTCGTCGCTCACCCACTCCAATCACCTTCCTCGTCAACCGGTCCTATATAAGACATAAATTGTTAGTACATTGAACATTACATACTACCTCATCAATGAGTTGTGTAACAGAAATCAAGTTACAAGTTATCTGTGGCACATAAAGCACATTGTCCAATCTCAAACCACCAGGAAGAATAACTGTTCCTATTTTCTCAGAGTGAGCATATTTTTCATCCGGCAGTCCCACCGAACATGCTCTAATATCTTTCACATTTATCATATCATCTCTTTTACACGTGACATGATTTGTAGCTCCTGTGTCTATAATCCAGGATGTTTGATTTGTCTTACCTTGGAGCTGGGAACTGATTTTTCTTGAATTTAAATATTCAAGAACCTGCTGAACTTGACTTGCAGTCACGCCTGTCAGTCCTGATGCATCTCCTGAAGATCCAGTGGCAGGATGAGATGATGTTGTTGCTGCCGAGATGTTCAAATTATGCGCACGTATATTGTCTTATCCTCTACCTCCTCTGCTGTTCACAAACCCGGCACCAGCACGTCCTCTACCACCAGCTCTACCACCAGTTCGGCCTCCTCGACCATATCCTCTTCCACCTCTTTGTCTGTCACCCCACCATTCCGGGTATCCAATCAGCTGAAAACACCCTTCCTGTGAGTGCCCTTCTCGGCTACAATGCTTGCAAAATTTGTTAGGATCATACATATTATTGTATGGACGCTGGTCTGACTGAACCTTGAACGCCATAACATTATCATGTGTCTGAGACGCCACAACTCCTTCCCCCAATTTTCGACGTTCCGAATTAACCACAGCTTGATAAGCCACATCTATAGATGGCAGTGGTTCTCTTTCCAGTAATTGTTCACGCAGGGAGCTATACATGGTATCCAAACCAATCAAAAAATAGTGTAAGAAATCTTCTTCTCTCAACGTACTAACCTGTGTTGCAATGTTACACGTGCACAGGCCACAGCTACACTTTGGTATCTTCATGTACGTCACCATCTCATCCCATATCTTGTTCAATCTCCCATAGTACACTGCAACCTCCTCAGTCTTCTTCTGTTTGCATTCGCTTAAGGCATCTTTCAACTGACAGATCCGAGTTCCACTTACAACACAAAATCTCCTCTTCAAGTGCGTCCATAACATGCTCGCATCATCATAATCCCCCAACGTTGATCTAATATTTGTCTCCAATGTATTGCTGATCCAAGAAACCAGCATTGAATGCACTGCAATCCACTCCTCAGGTTCTGTTGGTCCTTTGACGGTTCCATCAACAAAACCAAATTTTCGTTTGGCTATCAATGATCTTCTCACTGCTCTAGCCCATTCATCATAGTTTGCTCCCTTTAATACAATAGGTGTGATGATAATCCCTGGTCCATCACTTGTGTCTAGATGATATTCTGGTTTCTTCTTTTGCATATTGTTTTCTACCTCTTTTCCTCTTTTAGATGATTCTGTATCATCCGGCATGTTTACTGTTCTAGGGTTTTCTTATTCGTGTTAATCAACTCTGGCTCTTGATGCCATGTTAGATTTTGTAAAACACATATATCAAAATAGTTCGTCCCTCTTTCATTCATTCAATCTGCCTCTTATACAAGATACACAACCCTAGTTTTAGACCCTAGAGTCCGACCTTACAATGGACTGTCCATAACAGTTTAAGCATTGGACTTTGAAGATGGGTCTCAATCTGGAGACTGAGAAGATGGGTCTCAATCTGGAGACTGTGAAGATGGGTCTCAACCCAACAGTCTCGAGCCCATATATAACTTTCCTAATACAAATCTTGGTATTCCATAATATCTAACCCTGGATTTGTTAAATTATACCTCCAGCAAAATAAAAACAACTCAAGTAGTAATAGTCTGTTGCTTGGATTCATTAGACTCATCATTATCAACTGAGGAGATTGAAGATCGTCCTCTTAGAGTTAGAATGTGGTACCCATTCAATTCAGATATTCAGTTAGGTGTTCATTGTGTTGAGTTATTCGGTTCTTGTAACTGTCTGCTTTTTCTTCGGGTTTATGAAGATTATGAATGGTCCTCTATTTATGATTATGATTCTGATGATAGTGGTGATAGGGATTTCTTGTTTGTTTGGAACCCAGCCACCAGAGAATACAAGGAGATTGTACCTTACTCACCAAATACAAAATTTCACTGGGCAGTCTGCATATCTGGTCTTGGATATGATGATACGAAGATTCTCAGAAATCTGGGGTACTTGTTAATGTGGATCTTCATTGGTTAGCCAAAGGGGATTGTGATGATTGCATAGTCTATTTGGATAACAACAGTGATATGCAATCGTTTAGTGAGGTTATTTATTAGGAAAAAATATTCTGTTTATTGAGGTTATTTATTTAGGGAGTATTTTTAGTTCTTTATATATAATTTTGAAGTTTTTGAACCAAAAGTTGGTCAATTAGAAGAAAAGAAGAAAATACTCAAACATTAGCTACATCATTTCTAACTTATATGCTACAGAAGTGTGATGGATGTTGAACATATTTTGAACTATCGTAACAACTAACGACACAGTTATGAAATCGTACAAATGACGAAATTATTGAGCCAATAATAAATTGTGAGAATCATTGTTAACCAGATAATAATAGCGTTATGCAAAATATATTATCAAAAGTGGCATTTGAAGTAGTAATCACCATAAAAACGACTTGCTATTACCTGTATTCATTTCGCCAAGTCTATGCATTATTACAAGACTTGGAAAAAAATCAACTTTAAAGAAATTATCTGGGAACAAAACGATATAGACCCGTGCATGGTAAAGCAGTAATGCAAGCCAATAACGATAGTAAACAACATAACAGGATATATTTTCGGTTCATTTCAGAACTTATTGCATGATACAAAACAAGGGCTGAACATGACATTATTAAGTAGGAGATTAACTTTAGTAAGGTGAAATAAGTGAGAGACGCCATGAAAATATTCAAACACAGGCAAGTGACTTTATGTACTGATGAACATAACCCCGTGAGCCTGAGCTTGGAGTCATGGTGAGAGTTTTTGAATCGAAGTGATAGATCTCCATATAGCTCATCTCTTTCAGATCATAGGATATAACTTGAGTAGCATTTATCAACAACACCAATTTTGTTGATGATTTCTCTTCGGCTTCCCCGAGAAACATTACCCACACATAATAATCGATGGTATCGTTATAATGCTTCAGCGTGTCTAGGTGTTATGCATTTATAATTCTTTCTAGGTCGAGCTTGTATATGAGATTCCACCTACTGTAATCTTTCTCCATTTCGAAGATGCTGTAATTTTTAGGACATGATCCAGGAACCCCTACAAGATACAAATGATTTCAACACTCTCCAATATATATAAAATTCCACACATCATCATTAGGTACAGCTGGCAACGGCAGCGGCTTTACTATATTTTGTTCCATATCAAAATACACTGACGCCTCATCTTCCATGGTCGAGATCCAATGCAAACAACCATTTCAAAACACACCTGGCCTAAGGAAACAGTTCCATAACACACCTGGCGCCCTAGAGGAACTGAGAGGACGTGCTGAAAAAGGACTCGCCGCAGATAACCTCCATGAGTTTGTTTTAGAGGAGTATATTTCTATATAATAAAGATCAGGTTATTCAAAGTTCCCTACATCTATCCAGATGCAGATAACTTGATAGTGATCTGGAGACTTGATTGGATCAAAAGCTAAGGATACACTTTTAACTCCATTCCAATAATGATCTTTGACGACATCTCTAAAGGGGGATCGAGGAAGAGGTTTGTATTGTTTTGTGGTTGGATTGTAAATGTAAATGTGGTGGATTACGATACACGGCTCCTTGACCGTCTGAGATGTTATCCTAGTGCAACATGATAGACCATTGCAAGAATGTTCAATTCTTAGGCTAGTTTCGTAAATGCGACCTTTCGGATTTCGCGGAGGAACTTTCACACAATCTAGGGTTTTTAGGGGGACTCCTCCGCCACCGGTAGTAGTATCATCATCATTATCATTGTTAAGGAAGATAAAAGGAAATTCAAATTCTTGAACATCAGGAGTACCTGAATAAGGACGTCTTAATTTCTCTATGAACAACCCACGGATTTTAAAGATGGTGTTCCGACAAGTATGCTTCTTAGCAAAATATGGGTCAGAAATGAGAGAATACCATTTTTTGGATACAGATTTGAACATCAATAGAGATTTCACAGGTAGACATAATAGAATTTGTGATAAAATATCAGAATTGTTGGCTACTTTTGTCGCTGATAATGATACAGGCAAATTCATACCTGATGATGATGAAGAAGATAACATCCTGATCCAAACGCGGCAAATCAGAATTCTCGACCTGCCAGAAACCTATAATCCATTTAAGAACTACAATGTTTACCACGGAGCAATGTAAAAAGTCGGGATCACTTAACAAAAGGTTTTGACAAAATTTTCTAATCGTGAGATCATGTGCATCTAACCGCTTATATTTTGGACAATGTGATAGTTAATTATGTGTTTGGCTGTAACAAGAGACGACCCAAAAGTGATCGCGTGAACATAGGAAAGAAAATAGAGTGATGAGAAGTTTTAGAAAAAAGCATCTAATGTTAGCGACCGAAAAAGAACATCAAATCATAAACGTTAATGCTTCTTTTCGTCTCTTCATAATCGTTTTTGATTTTCAATCTTCTTCCAATTTGTTTCTTTTAATGTAAATGGACTTGTTTGGGAGGACAAGATACCTTGTGAACACCCCCATATCGTCGTCCTCATCTGATTCTAAAATAGCATATATAACTGTATTGTTTTCTGCCTCATGACATTGCAGCTACTTTTTCTCCTAACCATCCATCCATCCTATATCCTAGTAAACTTTTCTAACACTAGTTAATTAATGCTTTTGAACACTACTTGTCCTCATTTGGGAAAATACTGGTGACCCAATCTATTTAAACCAAGTACAGATACGTGTTTTCTAGAGAACATATAGGTCAACTGGTTTGTCCTTTAAATGCTTCAATTTTGGTTTTACCTGCATTAAGAACTAACAATTTGACTTGTATGTTGAGATGGTTGAGGTTTTAGGAGATGAACCTTCTGTGGTTAATGTCTTATAAGATGATAAATCACTGCCTCTTTCATTAATTGATTTAGATTCGTTCGATCTTAAAGTCTGAATGGTCAGATTACATTATACTCTTTCGCCGGTATTCACCTTGACCAACCGAGTATAGCAAGCTGTGTTCCAACTCCAAGTATTGTAAGCTGTGTTACCCTCCCCTAAAATATGTCTCCGTTGTCTTGGGGAGCGTTGAACCTTGCTTTTCAAAGAACAAACTAGTTGGCTTGTACGTTGGCATGGAGTTGATGTACGGCCATGAGCAATAATGATCCTATCTAACTGTTTAATTTTAACAAAATCGAAAGAACATTTTTTTGAAAGGTCCGGGAGGCCAATCCAAGATCCATAGCCATCTCTAGTAATTTGGTGTGGATCGGATCCTAATCCGGCCTAGCATGGCTGCAACATCATCAAATGAGGATACGCATAGTGTATGGTGTGACTTCGGCTTTCAATCCACTTATATTACAATGTTGTCTGTCGTTGTAGTATAGTGGTAAAGTCTTTCAGTGACGATACTAAATGTATGATCTCAAAATTTCAACAGCACTAATTCTTTAAAGATTTCAAAAATAAATAAACTAAAACAATATAATTTCAATGTTCTTTTTCCATGTGACAGGAACGACTGACTATGATTTGATAATATTAAATCTTTTGCTCAATTTTCGATAACAAAGCACTTGGACGTTGCCTTTGGCTTTGCCAGGGGATACGGCAACGTCCTTAAGGAGGTTCATAGGCAACCTGTTCTGCCTCTAGAGAGCCGAGTCAGACGACATTCAGTCAGCCGAGAGGGTAAGGTGGATCATGGTAAGAGAGGGACCTCGGTCTTTTCATACGCACATTTTTTGACCCGACCCAATTTATCAACATTACAGTCCTTAACAGCAACACCTTTGCACCTAATCTCTAGCTCTTCTATCTCTTCTTTTGACAGTTGTGGTGGACTATCATTACCCCTTCGTACATTAGAGAAAAAGGAAGCTAGTTAGCACCAAAAAAAACAACTGCCAAATTCATAAACACTTTTTTCTTTTTAATATGTAAAGAATTTGGTGTTGGCAAGTTACAAAACTCACATCACTGATATTATCATCCGGTGACTTACCACTGTACTAGAGTGACACCCACAACTCATAAACACTATAACATCGAGACATCATAAAGAAACTTACCTGGTGGTTAGATATACTACGGAATCAGGTACACCAGGAGAAGACTTCTTGAATTTGTTGCTAGGTAAATACAAATCAAAAACTGGTTTTGCTGCGTTGTTCATTTGCATATTTCTGAAACCATCAGTAATTTCGAACCCCTGTTCCAATTCGTTAACTGATATTCCACTGCTGTATTTTGAGTCCCCGACACAAGTAGGAGTAGAGGGGTAACTCTCATTCTTCAAGGTCCACTGAACACCATGACGACCAACAATATATCCACGTGACTTCAAGTGCTTATAAACCAGGAAAGAATCCCAAGTACACCCGTTCCTTCCCTCGTTAAGCATGAAATACATATCTGTTAAAGAAAGCACCATATCATCAGTACTGTTAACGACAAGCAATGCTCATTTTTCAACCATGAACCTACAAGAACATGCAGAGAGAGTATTAGTATTTTTATTAGTAGGTAAATACTATAGGAATTCCAATTAAAACACAAATGCTCCAAAATTAACAAAGATGACGCCAAAAAAAATATAAGAAAACACTTACAATGTCTCCTCAATCGATAAATAAATCTTGTTACTGCTTCTAACAATTCCTGTTGTAATCCAACATCTACCTTTGTGTTCCAACACCTCCGCCATTCTCATCTCGGAATTCCGACGTGCCTTGGATTTAGGTTTCCTGAGGATATAGAGAGTTGAACAAACAAACTAATAATCAAACATGGGGAAACTAACTAATGTAACAAAAATTCATGTCAATTAAAATTTCAAACTTGATCGGTAATTTAGGAATGAAACTAGACATAGTAAGATGCTTGTCGTCGTCGCTGTCTAGTAAATCAATGTCTGAATCTTGTGTTCTATCGTAAGAAACTTCCCGATCCCTAAACTCCATCCTGCCGACCTTTAAAAGAATCTTTAGTATTTCTACTTCTAGTTTCCTTCTGATGAATTTAGACAAGTTAACTTGCAAAGAGTTTGGTGGTTTCCCAATTGACAACAACCATAAAGTGAAAACACTTTTTTTATAAGTGTATAATAGTTGCCTCCCTCCGTTTCTAAATAATAGGGTGGTTTTATATGCTTCAAAATAGTACGAACATCCCTAAAAGTGTTACCCAACGATGTTCTGGCGTGATACCCTAAATTTTATGAGATCATACAGCTGCTAAGTTATAATCAACAAATGGTCCCAATGTCGAAAAGCCCGGTTTAATTGCACGAGCCCCTAATCTGGTCGTTTGGAGCCAAACATTTCTTCTATTCTATAACGAAGCAGTATTTTTCTCGAACTCAAAACCAAAAACAATGTTCATCTTAAAAAGTTAAAAAAAATACTTATTTTATTTGTTTTCCGTTAATATATCATTTAGATTCTAGTTAAGAGAGGAGAACTTGAGAAGAGACAGTTTTCTCCAAATGCAGAGTTAGAAAGAGAAAACAAGCCATTCCGAAGAATAGAGCAATGATCATTATTATTAACATTGCGTTCAATGTGATGAGCGGACTCAGAAAGAACACCAGTGCAATCGCTGCGCTCTGCCAAACCTTAAGTTGAGCAAATGCACCTCGCTGCAACACGCACCCAAAAAATAACATTGTCAATAGGCTTACCTGAACAAATTATACACAAACAATTGCAGAATAGACAGTACTAATTTAGTTATGGTATAAGGTGAATATCACTGTATAAGGTGAACATCGCCGTTAACTAAATAGCATGACCTAGGGATACCAAGCCTAAACAACGCTCTGGACTACTCTGACATAGTAGTCAACGTGTTTTAGCACAACTGGTGTGACAATAAAATGGAGTAGAACATCTAAACTGGATACTGGTTGGGCTCAATCAGCAAAACAAATTTTCTACAAATTAGCCGCTAAGGAAGTAATCTCTTTCCTTAGGATCAAACGCACGAGAGAGCAAAGGTAGGATACAAACTCGGTCTAATATGAAGTATAATTGTCAAGATAATCAAAACCTGAATTTACCGTGTCATCTTTGAAAAGGATTCCAAGCAACGCATTTAGTTGTGTATTGAATACTGCATCTCCAATACCCAACATAGCTGCCATCAAAAGTGGGTAGACATAACCAAGAACACCGCTAGTTGCACTGCATTAAAATTGAACAAAACCAATGAATCCCATGTCAGGGGCACGTTCCTATCTAATGAACTCCAAATATAGATTCAGCTTTCGTGGAATGTCTACTACCTGTAACTTAACAGAATCCATAGAAGTACTATAAGCTGAACTAAAGCTCCACAAGGAGTTATCACAGCAATTGAGGAGAGACCTGAGGTGAGTCGCCCAGTTACCAATGAACACTGATACAAAAGGCACCACAATAGGTTCAGATTAACCAATGCCTAGTCAGACTCTGAACTTTACTTGGCAGTTGTGCGTACTCTTATCAGCTTTTTTACTTACAATTGCATCAAAGGCCCCATACACAGCCATTGCACCACCCACACCTGACACACCAAGTGCTGGTTTAACTACCTCCTTAGTGAACTCCGCCCTAATACATAAATCATAACAGTAATAACACATACGAGAAAGTATGAAAGACTATGCGAATTATACTAGTGTGCAATAAAAGAATGGTACAAGGGATTAGAACTTATATAGACCTTACCACACAAATGCTTGCTGTAAGCCTGAATATGCGATAAGTGGGATAATGAGCAGCATTCGAAGGTCCAAAAAAGGAGCAATAACTTTACTACTGAGAGAAGATTTTGGTGCTCTGAGATTTCGTCCTTCGTCATCTCTTTCATGCAAGAAGAACATTAGTATGATACCTAAAGTCATGCTTCCAAGGAAGACTACAAACAAAAATGTCGTTCCACTAGTTTTTCCTTCCTGTAGAAATATACCAAAACTGTCAAGCACAAGAGTCATCTACAATTAGGATATTGAGCAACATAACAAACTTCAATATCCGCACCAGGTGACTGAAAACATCGGATATTCATCAAACTTTCCACCTAAAAATTGTAGATGAATTATGGCAATTTGTAATATGCAGGACTAAGTTGCAAAGTCAACAAGCATAAGAGATTAACCTACCATTCCATCTCTTAACAGAGCTAGTGTTAGCAAATTTCCAAAGAACTGCGGGATTAAAAGAATCACGTAAGCAAGTCTATAACAAGAACCAAAAAGAAATGGAAGCACCAAACTTATCATAATCGTCATTATTGTATGCAAGAAAACGCACCTGTCGACTTGCAAACATTCCAAAGAATTCTCCATTGAAGTTCCCGATGACCGTTCCTTCATGTAACTGGGAATCATTGGCATGGCTTCTCGCAGCGGAAGTAAGATATGTTCCCTGATTAATCCCAACATACAGGTTCACTCATTCATGCCCATACAAAAATGAAACGAAATAAAATAGAATATTGGCCAGCTAACCTGCCCAACCCAAATAATTGAAGCACAAAAACCAAGGTATATAGCAGCAGGTCCCATCGAATACCTGCAGGAAGAGAAATCACTTTTTTAGCTAGTCTACTCCTGCTGTGAAAAATGATTCAGCAAAAATTTAACTAATCTAAATGAATTACCAAGATGGTGTGAGATTAGCAGCTACATATAACCAATATCCAGTTGTGCCTAGAATCAAAGCATTCTTCGAACCCAACAACCGAACTGTTGTTGAAGAAAATAGAGAGAAAAAAGTGAAGGATACATATGAAATACCCAGTGAAGTAGTACCCAAATTTTGCTCCTGATAAAAGTAAAAACTAAGTATCAAATAACATAAAAACGAAATTGTTTAAATCCACAAAAACATTCAAGAACAATTGGCAAAAAGAAACAATTATTTGAAACTACTTACAGTATTGACAGTACTCTGCAGATTCTGAGCAGCACCATAAGCTAAAAAAATTAACAAGAAAGCACTGCTCAGTATATGGACATCTTTAGTGTGATTTTGAATTGTATTCCCAGGAATCAGAGGTGCTTCTTCGTCCCGTAAATTTACACAATCCATGACCTTTTGAATTGTCTCCCTGTGCCTCTCTCCAACCAGTTACACCCAACTTAAATTAACAAGATCACTTTACAGTAAACTCCCGAACAATGAATTGGAGATGGATTCGACGTATGAAAATATACAAAGGAACCAAACTACCAAAGTACTTTACAAATTACGAGAAAGTATTCGAGATCCTGAACTTTTCTACTTCATAAAATCTCAATATTCATACAAGAGATCTTAAATTTCTAACAGACAAAATTTTTAGTATTCACTAATGAAAGGATCTACTATGCTTAGACTGCTATGAAAAATTTTGTAATATCAGCGTTTACAAGACTCTCTAACAGCAAAAACTTGTTTCGAAACGTATAGAAGTATTCTCAACTTATCAAGAGCACAAAGGAAAATAAGAATTGTATACCAAATTTCATACAAGGATTATTACACTAAGCAACAGTTGTACCGGTGGGAACAGAGAAGCACGATACCATGTGATATATTGCACCTAAGATTTATATTATCTTCAAATCCGTACCTCGTTTATGACTGGATTATTTTCATAGCCATCTCCACCTGTAACATGTTAAATTACAATATCTCAATTATACGTCGACAGATAATGTCGATAACGATTCACATCTACGTGTTTCTGCATATCCACGATGTCATGTTTTCGCATAATGTCTATCACAAATTTTACCAGATGACAAAAGAACAACACTTTAAAATTTTATCCAACAAGATAAGTACAATTATTCCAATCCAATGAACAAAAAAACAAAACATCAATTTCATCAATCAAATACGGATCTAAATACAGCAATTCACCCTATTATTAGCAAAAAAAATTCACCATGATTTTTCACCAGCAAAATTCACATTAACTTTCACCAGGAAATTATTACTTATTACCCTAACAATGGATTCAAGAGCTAGTAAATTTGGTAACAGCTTTAGTACCCTCCGAAACAGCGTGTTTCGCCAACTCTCCCGGAAGAACGAGCCGAACAGATGTCTGGATCTCCCTCGACGTAATCGTAGGTTTCTTATTGTACCTTGCCAATCTTGATGATTCTTGAGCTAATTTCTCGAAAATGTCATTTATGAAACTATTCATTATTCCCATTGCTTTACTTGAGATCCCAATATCTGGATGTACTTGTTTCAGAACCTTGAATATATAGATCTTGTATGTTTCATTGCTTTTCTTCATTTTTTTCTTCTTTTTCTCGATCAAACCAGATCCTTCTTTTGTTACTGCTGGTAAGCGTTTCTCTGCTTTGGCAGGTTTCTTTTCTGCTGGTGATGGCGCTGGCGATGATGATTTCTTCTCTTCCTGTTGTTGATCTTCTTCTGTTGTTGATGGTTTTTTGTCTGCCTTCGGTGCCATTGTTGAGAATTGAGAGAGGAGATGAAAATTTTGGTGGAGAAGATTTGGGAATTTTTTGGTGATCTTATTTATAGGTTTGGGGAAATAGTATGATTGGTGGAGAGGAAATTACTAAAGCACCAAATAATGTTGATTAGGGCAGCCATTGAGTTATTATTTTTCCTCCGAATTTGATGCTGACAAGTTTTGAATACATGTCACTCGTATCATCACCGAATGACTTTAGCACTGTGATAAAGCCAATGAATACATTTTAAAGGAAAGAGCGACAAGCAAAAAAAGAAAAAAAAATCACAAGTTAGAACAAAATTTTATAATGAATTCTAGAAGCAAAAAAATTAATTACTCTTCATATGTTGTGTAATGACTTCTCAAAACAAAAAATTAACCAGATGACCGCTACCACGGTGAAAAAGGCCGACCGAAAAAACCCAAAACACCGTTAAAATGGGACTGCACTAAATGGATGCGCGGTGCCATCCTAAATGATTGCTGCAGTAGCCAAGGGCGACTGCTAAATTTGAAATTATAGCCTTACGGAACGAAAATTATGAACCAGTAGAGTTCATGATAACATTTTTTTTTTGTTGCCTAAAATGTTTTTTTTCTTTTAATGATATTAGATGATGTATCTTTTTAATTTAGTTTCACGTGTCTCAGAGAGAGCGGATGCATCCTGCATGAAACCAAGTGTAACTTTTAGGGTAGTAATGTAATTTACATTATCCTTTTTGTATTACTAAAAACGAAAACCCAAGACTTTACCTTTCTCTCTATCTCCTCGTCTCTTTTTCCCTTTCTATTCCTCTTTGATAAATTAAAACTACCACCCTTCTATCTTATCATTTTATCAGTTGTTCTTCCATTATAAAGAGCTGGTAAAGCCTTTAATCAACTCAATTTCACTCTATGACTTAGTTAAGATAAGATGGTTCTAAATGTAAAGAGAGTAATGGGTCTACATTTATTGTCTGATGGGATGAAAATGAAGATAAATGGAAAGTATTTAATGATAGATGTCCTCATAGATTAGTCTTTCTGAAGGGAGAACTGATTAGTGGGGAAGGCTTGCAGCGTGTTTATCAGAACGACAAATGGTGTTTTGATGGGATGCAGGTGAATGTAAATTACTTCCACCGGCACCACTTGGTGGCCCTCCGGTAAGTAATTAACAATCCTTAATTTCAAGTAACAAAATCCATTTTTCTGAGAATCAGAAAGATGTCTTCAATCCCAATTTCCGAGCTGCCTTTTTTTTTTAGAAATTACTGGCTAGTCCAGTTCTAGCAGACCCAATTAATGGCTAGTCCATCCGTGGAAAAGATTTACTTTTATAGTCCAAAAACAGATTATTTACTCTATAGTCCAAAATTTTTGTGGAGACTATAAAGTGTATTTTATAAATTCCTAAAACACCCTTCCAGGTTTAATTAGTATCAACACATGTAAATGTTACTAATAATATATTACTACATACTAGTAGTATCAATACGGTGATACTACATATTAATATGTATTGTACTAGTAGTAACAAAAATATCTTATTGTTACTAGTAAATTATGTAACTACTTTACTATACTAAACTAATATACTAATATACTACTATAGTATAGTATACTAGTAAACTAGTAGTAACTAGTACTAGTAGTAAAATATGTAAGATCAATACATAACAATTTTTTTTGATATGTAGTATCAATACATAACATACTACATATCAATATGTAGTATCAATATATAACATAGAACATATCAAACATACTACATATCAATATATAACATACTACATATTGATATGTAGTATCAATATATAACATACTACATATATGGTATATATTGATATGTAGTATGTTTGATAAACATACTACATATCAATATGTAATATCAATATATAACATACTACATATCAAACATACTACATATCAATACATAACATACTACATTTCAATATGTAGTATCAATACATAACATATTACTATTAGTATACTAGTTACTACTAGTATACTACATACTACATATGTTATTACTACATACTAGTTACTACTAGTATATTACATACTACATATGTTATTACTACATACTACATACTAGTATACTAATATACTAGTAGTAACATATGTAATATGTAGTAACATATGTATTATTATACGTAATGTTATATAATAGGGTTAGTAGAGTAATTTTACTCTTTTTAAAACTATTTTGGACTAGGGAGTAAATATTTTTTGGCGCTGGACTAGCCAATAACTCGGATCGGGTTTTCTGGACAAAACAATAAATTCCTCTTTTTTTTTTGTTTTGTTCAATTGCTGGTATTAGGTATGGTTTATAAATCGGGCGATCCGGGTCCGACTCGTATACCCAGATACCCTCGTCTTCTTCACCCGTTTATCTGCTACTACAATCTGTTTAGAATCCGACGTAATGATTGTTTTTAGTAAGTTTGTACTGGAGAACTGTTTGAATGGTTATATATGAAAGAATTTTTTGATGAATTTGTTTAATTGTGTGGATTTGAATCTGGAATTCATGAAATTGTAAACTGTGTAATGGATTTGGTATAATGGGATTTCATGGATTTGAATATGCATTTAATTGTATGGATTTGGTATA
Source organism: Papaver somniferum (assembly GCF_003573695.1). Lineage (NCBI taxonomy): Eukaryota > Viridiplantae > Streptophyta > Magnoliopsida > Ranunculales > Papaveraceae > Papaver > Papaver somniferum. Next base: position 10,145,770 of record NC_039366.1, read on the forward strand.
ATGGATTTGAATCTGGATTTCGTGAAATTGTAAATTGTAAACTGTTGTAATGGTGGTGATGGTGTTTTGCTGGAATTAATGGCGGAGCTGCTGGTAACGGTGGAAGTGGAGGCGCTACTGGTGGTGGAGGAGCTATCAGTAAAGATGGTGGCGGATGTGTGGATGATTGTGGATGTGTTGTTGGTTTTGTCGGAGTAGTGGCTGTGGACGTGTTGTCGGAGGTGAAGGTGACGGTGGCGGTAGGTGAAGAAATGGGACCCTGTCGTTAGAGATGCTGGTGGAGTTTTTGGACGGCGGCGGCGAAGGTGGTGGTTGTGGCGGTGGACACGGCGACGGTGGTGGTAGGAAAAAACTGAAAAGTGTAGTAGCCGGTATAACAATGATGACGGGCGGGAAGTTTTTTTTTCAATATAATGAGAGATGGAGATTATAAAAGAATTTTTTTTAATTATAAGGGTATTCTGGTCTAGTAAAAAAGAAGCTATGGAATTTTTGAAATCTTTTTATGAAATTGAAAATTTTCGTTACTCTGCATTTGACAAAAAGGTGGTCATAAAAGGGACTTCCTCCCTACGGGCCTTCCGATCGGTCGGCCCAATTACTTTCCGTAAGTTGTGCTATCTTCGTTGGTTAGATGTGCTGTATTTGGGAAACATATGATCTTTGCTGTGTGTGCATGTTCTTGTCCCGATTGAGTTAAGTGACACTAGACTCTCGACATATGCTTCTATATTCCATCGGTATCTTGGAACGTGTTTGATGTTGGTAGCTGTACATTCTTGACTCACAGGGTCATACAAAACTAAGCAATAACCTTCAAGTAGTCCCCCCGTGGTTACGAGTAAAATTTCACCGTTCTTGAATTCCAATAGTAATTTCACATTGTGTACGAAGGGGTTTGCAACTACTGGGAGCTGAATAATGAACAGTTTAGTCCAAGATTCTACCACATTGTAATCCTTCATAACCCAAAATGTAACAGAATAACCATGGGCTTGTAGTAGTTCTACTATACAGAGGCACCCTCCTAAGACACCCAATAATATGGGTTCATCATATCTATTCTCATTCATTAATCCATCGATTAGTGGAGTGACTGCGACTTCATTGAAGTTCTCCTCGCGGATATCAAACGAAAGAATACATGTTTTCCCAGGTCGATCAAGTCGTCTCGCCTTCCAGTGAAAACTCCATCAACAATTATTACATAAAATTGGTTAAAAAGATCAAAATCAACAATTCCTGGGTGAAAAAAACATGTAAAATTTGATACTGTTTAAATGGACGAGAATGTAAAAATAGTCAGGATGTAAACAGTTTCATCTTACCCATTTTCAAATACTTTTTCTTATTTTTAATTTACATCAAGTGTATCCAGTTTCATCCTCGCTCTTTTTTAAGTTTAAGCCAAGATGAATGCAGTTTCATTCTTATTATTATTTTTTATGTCCATTTCACACATACTAATTTTTACTCGTCCATTAGAATCATGTTTTAAAAATATTTGGAAAAATGACTTATTTTCCGCAATTATTACTTCACCCCTAGAGCCATCATAACACTTACCTATTTCACAACGTGTGAGCGTCTTCCAGACTTTAATGAACCCAATAGGTCTATTATACGACCATGTTCAGAGTTTTTCTTTACTCCCCATCATTTATGTGCTTTTTACATGTACGTATAGAAATGAATTTCGAATGGAACCAAAAAGTAAATATAAGGATAGAGTTTGTCCTTGCAAAATAATCCTACTCGTAGTTCATCAAGGAAACCATTATAAAAACATCGTTATAAAAACTAATACAAACGTTAACAAGGTGGGAGGGTCGATAGAAGAAGAATTTGAAGATGAGGTTTTTCTGCGACTACTTTCGCCCCGTTTTAAAAAAAAAAAATGATACTTTCGTCTTGTTTCAGAAAAAGTGATATTTTTGCTCAATTTCAGAAAAAGTATCACTTTCCAGAAACGGAAAACTAATTCATCCATAAACCGAAATATGGTTACATGATGTGGTACGCATCCTTTGTAGTGGTTTGCGTAATGACTATGCATTTAATTTTCGAGGATTGTGCCTAAAGTGAAAGTATCAAGGCAACCTTACACTACTCATTACTTATGCATTCATATACGAAATTATCAAATACACAATGTTGGTTGGAATTGCTTAATGGCTATGCATTCATATAAAAAATTGGTTTTTTGAGGGTACTCTTTACTCCATACAACATTGATTGGATAATCCGGCTCACCTTGATCGTTGTTGTTTTTACTTCCATCCTTAACCGTATATTAATCATGATCATTACCAACCCAAATTCGTGTATCCGTAACCCCTTTTTGAATAGAGATGGAAGAGAGAAGATTTGATATATAAAACACTTCACTTGTAATGGTTTGAGAGTATCATTGCCTAGACATAGACTCCCACCTTACACCATCTTCCCTAACTTCATACATGATAACCACCACAAATACCTTGGTCCTTGAAGTTTCATAAGCCAAAGGAAATATATCACACAATCTTCCTTCACAAATCCAAGAATCTTTCCAAAATCTAGTTTCTTTACCTGCTCCAATCTTGAATCTAATACTATTGAAATCTCCATGGTCTTTATAGATATTAAACCAAAAGCTACCACCTTTCGATCCTTTGGGTTGGAGAGTTTCCCAACCGGTAAATGTTTCACCAAATTTTTCAACTATGATCTTCCTCCATAATGCTTATTTCTCTGCGCCAAAGCGCCACCACCATTTTTTTTAGAGAAGCCGAGTTCACTTGCTTAGCTCTTCTTATACCAAGACCACCCTTTTCTTTTGGTTTTGAAGACAATTTCCAACCAACATTGTGTATTCTTCTCTTATTTTGATTATCTCATAAGAAATTTCTCACAACTCTATCAATTTTCTTAGTTATGGAGCAAGGTGCAAGAAAAAATAAAGAGATGATAAATAGGTAGACTAGCTAAAACGCTTTTGGTGAAAGTTGACTGACCTCCTCTTACTATTGTTTTTCCATTCCAAGAAGTAACTCTTTTCCCACAAATTTCAAATGTTTTTCCCATTTTTGAGTGCCTTCTACCTTGTCTCCCAAGGGCAGGCCAAATATATGGTAGGAAAACTCGCATACTTGCATCCTAGCATGTTAGTATAATGTTCAACTTCCTCCTCGACAGTGACTCCAAATAAGCTACTTTTGGAGAAATTTATCTTCAAACCCGAAGTTAACTCAAAACAAAGAAGAAGGTAACGAAGGACATCAAATCGTTCTTTTTTAGCATCAAGAAAAATGATAATATCATCGGTAAATTGCAGGTGATTTATTTTTGTTCCCCCTCCTTGACGGAATAACCCGAGATTTGATCATGTTCTTGTGCTTTGCTAAAATACAAATTACGACTTCACTAACAATAATAAAGAGAAAAGAAGAAAGGAGGTATCCTTGATGAAATCCCTTTTCACTACCGAAGTAACCGAAAGACGATCCAATCCATTGACAAGAACCGAGAACTTTGAGAATGTTAAACAATTTCAAACTCAAGCCCTCCAAACACCACCATACCTCATTTTGAACAAGACTTCATTCAAAAAATTCCAATTCACATTATCAAACGCCTTTTCGAAATCAAGCTTACAAACTAACCCCGGTAATTTTTGACGAAATCTAGAATCCACACATTCGTTTACTATTAATACTTCATCAAGAATTTGTCTTCCTTTAATGAAACTAGATTGAGTTGTTGAGATTAGAGTAGGAAGGTATACCTTTAAACACTCGGGCAAAACTTTTGAAATGACTTTATACACACTCCGAATAAGACTAATAAACGAAAGTCTTTTACTTCTTTTAAACCCTCCTTCTTAGAGATAAGCGCAATAAAATTGTTTTTCAAAGACGAATGAAGAATATTATGGTCATGAAATTCTTCGAAAACCTTCATCATATATTCCTTTAGAAAATCCCAACAAATAAGAAAGAACCTCATAGGAAATCCATCCCGACCCGGAGCACGATTAATTCCCAAATATCTAATTGTATTCTTAACTTATTAATAATTAAACGATCTCTCCAACCATATTTATGCACTCTCATCAATACGCTTTAAACACATATTTTTGATTCTTGGCCGATTGTTTGAAATTTTTTTAAACGCTAACACAAAATGATTTGCAATACCCACTTTGATTTCTTCTTTGTTTCTGGTCCATCGACCATTGATGCGGAGGTTATTGATGTTGTTAAAAGCTTTATGACCCCTCACTAATCGATGAAAATGTTTGGTGTTTCTATCTCCATCTTGAAAGTATTTAATTCTTGACTTTTGCCTCATCATTATGCTTTGACTACGATGAGCCGCATCAAACTCCACTTTGATCGTCACAAGCATGTCTTCTTTACTTTCGGTAAGACCCCTTTCATCATCTAGTTCATCAAACTCTTTCATCTTGGTAATTGCCAAGTAAATTGCCTATCAATGTTCCCAAAGACGTCTCGATTCCACACCTTCAATTTCTCCTTTAAAGCATGTAACTTCTTTGAAAAACATTCACCCCCCGTTCCTACAAAAGAAAACGATTTTCCACGATTCTTTCATTAAAGACATTATGTTAGTTCTTTCAAACCATACTAATTGACATCGAAAATGGCAAGCACCCCAAGCCGAGCGTTTTGAGCATTGCTCAATGGGAAAATGGTCCAAAAAAGGTCTTGTACGTCACTTGAAGTTGATATTTGTAAAATGATCTTACAAATTTTGTGACCATAAACACTCTCTCGTTTACTGTACAACTGGAATAATTTTAAAAATTTACATTGCCATGTAAAATTAACAGTAAACTGTAAACGAATTTTGTGACCATAAACACTATCTCCATATCAGTACCAGTCCTGCCAAGACGACTGATAGAGATCAACAACAATGAACGGTATTTCAAATGCACGTTCCATGTCTTTCATGTCACAACGATAGTAGAGCTCTTCCAGGCTCAAAGATATATGGCTTATTCAAACCAATCACTGTGCTACCGTCCCTATTATTCCACCTTCTAGTGGCACGGTGCTCATCAAGTTCTTAAACCTAAGAACTATTGTGGTTCCCATATTCAAATATGCCTACCACAATTGTATTTTCCTTTTCTGCCAAAGATAGACTTATTTGCATAGGTACTGCTGCAAATTTAATTCACCAAATTTAGGATTTTAGGTAATAGCTCAAGCGACGAGAAGACATGATATTAACTCTAAATATCATTTAAAGATATGCGACACTCATTATTGCTCGACGTTTGTATATCTACGAGGCGCATTTAAAACATGCAGCTCTCGTTGTTGTTGACACAACATATACAAAGTGCAAATTAATCACTAGCTCCTTAAAGCTCGTCGATGCATATAATTGGCGCATATAATGCACGGTGTAAACCTAGCGGGAACACATAAGGGCGCAAAATATGCCTCTCTCCTTATTGCTCACCACAACATTTTATACGTTGCATATATCTTCTATGCCTCTCTCCTTATTGCTCACCACAACATTTTATACGGTGCATATATCTTCTCCAAAATCAAGCCGAACTATCTACCACAAAAATCAATGGTGAAACAAGGAAGAACACATTCAAAATGTAATATATACGGTTCTAACGTAATACCGACAATCTCCAATTTCGTCTATCAGGGTCGATGAAACATTAATTTATCAAAGTTGAAATATGGACACATTCCTTTTGTTAAAAGAAAATGTCTTAATATCCATTATAGGTCATTTCAAGGAACGTTGATAGAGACTAGCTAACCGTGTTAACCTGGTATCCATTTTTCATCGCATTCCGACCTCGGTGGAACGACTTTGAATTCCAGAGATTATTATAGCAAAGGAATATTAAAATTTTTCTATCCCTCAGGATGCAACAATTCCTCGCTCTGTCGATATTAAAACCGTTAACACCACAAAAATCATTGGTGTACCAACAAAGGCAATTTTATTCTCTACGCTATCCAAAAAGGACGCGGGAAAACTTTTTGTTGATTGCCTAAAGAGGAAAATAGCAAAACGCTACATAACTCAAATATTTGGATAGTCGAATAACATCACAAATACGAGTGGTTGCTAATATTTGGATATCTCTTCATATACCTTATGATTGCAATGCTCTAAATAGCGCACATAAGACACAATAAGATGTCTAACTTTTTCTTTAACAAATCCTAATCAAAATAGGAAACTAAGTTAGACACTAATAAAAGGTTATGTATAAAACTACTCAATCAATAAATAGTTAAATTAAATATGCAAGAGCGGAAGAGAATTATCTTCCTCCGCCTCTTCAGCCACGTCGATCGTCACACAGCAATTTGTGTTGATAACGTCTTATGTATAACGTGGCCTCTTCTTGTATTCGAATCACTAGTCCAAGGCCTGAACTACTAATTAAATGAACAGTGAGTATTGAGTTTGAGATAGGTTAACTAATTAATGCCTATAGTAAACAAGTTATTATTAACTTATACTAAAGAAGATGAAAGAGGGATAGGAGAATAAGGGGGATTCATATCCCTTGGTCTTTACTTTCTTAGTTTCTTCCTATTACAACCAAAGAGTATCACGGCTATTTATAGCCTCCACTAAACATAAAGTCGGTTTATGAAATGCATATGTGACCAACACTTGGGTGCCCACTTGGCAGTACATGACCAATTTGAGTATAACGTTTATCTATAAGATAAACATGTTTAGCCTCATCATTCGGGTAAATCCTTATCCATTTTGATCCTTAGACAGAGTTTAGTCTGGATTATTCGCGACCGGTAATGGTGGGTCATCCACTACTGTCATGCTTGTTGGAATATTTTCAACGCCGCTAACCAAAGGGGGGTCCTGGGGGGCATCGCCCCCGGAAGAATTTTTTGAACTGAAGGTTTTATTTGGCCGATAAAAGCCTGTTCGAAAATTTCGAATCCAAAAGACACCATTGATGTCTGTTGATGAAGGAACCTGACGTTTCGTGAATAGAAACCTGTTGGCGAATAAAAAAAACCTATTCCCAACAGGTGCAAAACCCTTTATAAATAGCTTCTCCCAGTTTCGTTTAACATATAAGAAAAATCAATCTGTTTTCTCTGTTTCAAAAAAAGCATCATCAGAAATCAGAAATCTCTTTGTGTGTTCTTGATTGAATCAAGGGGTACAAACCTTGAATTCAGTTTTCGTTGCAGGGCTTTCATTGTATCCTGAAGGCAATATTTCGCATACCTGTTGTAATCGCCAATTGTTATTGGGAGGGTAGAAATATTTGTCTAAAAGAAATTTATACAAGCCTTTAAAGTTTTGGAGTGCAACACTTTCTTCTCTGTGTCATTCATCCTTTGTGAAACCCAATTTTTTCCAACAGTTTTTAGACAAATAATTTCTGGCAATGGAGGGTGAATCTTCGAATTCGAATGCTACTGCTCAGTCTCTGCAAGTGATGAACCAAACCTTTACTCGATTGGAACGTTTTGATGGTGAAGGTTTTACCCGTTGGCAAGAGACTGTGAAGTTTTTCCTAATCACCATCAAGTTGTGGTACATACTTGAAGATGGATTGGAGGAAATTCCTGCTGCAACTGACAATGACACTGAGGAATTGAAGGCTAGACGAAAGCAGCGTCAGGAAGATGATTTCATGTGTCGTGGTCATATTTTGAATGCTCTGGACAAACATGTGTACAATGCACATCGGAGTATTGGGACTGCAAAGGGATTGTGGACTGCGCTTGACAACAAATACAAGATTTCTGAAGCAAGCAACAAGAAATTCCTGATTTGCAATTTCATGGATTTTAAGATGGTTGACAGTAAGTCAATCATTGCCCAGGTCAGTGAACTTTTACTCATAGTTAATCATCTTAAGGATGCTGGAATTGATCTTGTTTCTGCGTTTGTTGTTGGGGTTATTATTTCTCGTCTCCCCCCTTCTTGGAATGGTTATAAGAAGAAACTTAAGCATGCTGAGACTGACTATGATTTAGAGGCCTTACAACGTCATCTTCGCATAGAAGAGGACTCTCGTAAGCGAGAACTTAAGGATAGTCCACATTCTGAAAACCATTCTAAGGTGAATAGCGTAGAAGAATCTAAAACACCGAATTCCTTGAAACCTAAGAATGATACTCAGTTTAAGAAACATCCCAACAAGAAGAGTAAGAAGAAGGGCGCTGGCGGCCCTTGCTACTTCTGTGACAAACCCGGCCATTTTGCTCGTGACTGTCGTCTCAAAAAGAAACAACAGCAGAACCAGAAAAAGGAGGCAAATATGGTCGATGACAAACTTGTGATCGTGGTGCAAGCCGCCAATGCTGTTGCTGAAACTGGGGGTGGATGGTGGTACGACAATGGTGCAACCATCCATATCTGTAAGGATAGAAATCTTTACAAGACATACGAACCGGTTAGTGGAGAAGGAAACGATGTTGTCTCCGCAAACGGTCAACGCAGCAAAGTTATTGGGAAAGGCACTGTTGAACTCTCGTTTACTTCGGGAAAGACTGTGACTCTTACTAATGTTTTACATGTCCCTGACATCGTGAAGAACCTTGTTTCCGGCGACCTTGTTATGAAGGCTGGATTCAAGACGACCTATGAGTCTAATAAGTTTGTGTTGTCCAAAAATGGTGTGTTTGTTGGACAAGGATATGCTTGTAATGGGATGATTAAGCTTAATTTAATAAATAATGGTTCTGCTTATATTGTTAACTCTGTTAATTTATGGCATGGTAGATTAGGGCATGTGAATTATGGTTCTCTTAGAAACATGAATCGATTAGGCTTGATTTCTGATTGCAATTTTGATCATGCTTCTAAATGTGAAATATGTGTGCAAGCAAAGATAACTAGAATTTCCCATAAGTCTGTAGTACGAAATTCTTCCTTACTTGAATTAGTACATAGTGATGTGGGTGATTTGCATGGTTCTGCCACTCGTGGTGGAAATAAGTATTATGTCACTTTTATAGAAGATAGTACTAGATATGCTTATACATATTTAATGAAATCTAAGGATGAAGTATTTGATAAATTTAGGATTTATAAAGCAGAAGTAGAGACACAATTAGAGCACAAAATTAAGATTTTACGTTCTGATCGTGGTGGTGAATACTTTCCTACTGAATTTAATTCCTTTTGTCAAGAGCATGGTTTAGTTCATCAACGTACTGCACCTTACACACCTCAACAAAATGGTATGGCTGAAAGGAAAAATAGAACTTTGATTGATATGGTTAATTGCATGCTTATAAGTTCTGGTTTGCCTAATTCTTTGTGGGGTGAAGCTATGTTGTCTGCATGTTATATTTTGAATAGAATTCCTTTGAAAAAGAAGAGTGTTTCTCCTTATGAGTTGTGGTTTAAGAGGAAACCAAACTTGAGAAGACTTAAAGTCTGGGGTTGTTTAGCATATGTTCGAAAGCCTGATCCCAAAAGACCAAAGTTGGGAAACAGGGCTTATAAATGTGCTTTTGTGGGATACTCTCTTAATAGTATCACCTACAGATTTATAAACCTTGACACTTTTGAGATTATAGAATCTGTAGATGTGGAATTCTTTGAGAACTTAAATAGGAACAGTTCTCAAATGCAACCCATGGAGAATCCATTGTTACCTGATCTAGAACCTATGGAGATTGATAACAATGATGAAAATCCCTCTCCTACTCATGACAATTATATTTCAGTGCCTACTGAAGATATCGAACCTAGAAGGAGTAAGAGAGGAAGGATTGAGAAAAAGCCTGATCCAAACTTTATTTATTACCTTGTAGAGGCAAATAAGAATAGAATTCTTAGTGTTAACCAGTATGTTATGCATACTGATGATGACCCTAAAACTTATGCTGAAGCCATGAGTTCTAGAGATGCAAATTTCTGGAAAGAAGCCATCAATGATGAAAAGCATTCGCTTTTGACTAACGGGACTTGGGTATTAGTAAATTTACCTCCTGGTGCTAAAGCAATAGGAAGTAAATGGATATTCAAGAGAAAGTTGAGAGCTGATGGTGAAGTTGATAAGTTTAAGGCAAGGCTAGTTGCCAAGGGTTATAAACAAAGACATGGTATTGATTACTTTGATACATATGCTCCTGTTGCACGCATCTCATCCATTCGTTGCTTGATTGCACTTGCTTCTATTCATAAGTTGGTTGTGCATCAAATGGATGTCAAAACTGCTTTTCTAAATGGGGATTTAGAAGAAGAGATATATATGGAACAACCTGAAGGTTTCATATTACCAGGCCAAGAGAAGAAAGTTTGCAAGTTAGTGAAATATCTCTATGGTTTGAAGCAAGCCCCTATGCAATGGCATGAGAAGTTTGATAAAGTAGTTTTGTCATATGGGTTTGTGGTGAATGATGCGGACAAATGTATCTATAGTAAGCATGATAGTTCTGGTTGTGTGATTCTCTGTTTGTATGTTGATGATATGTTAATCTTTGGGTCTGACATATCTGTTGTGGAAGAAACAAAGAAGTTTCTTAGTTCTAACTTTGATATGAAGGATTTAGGAGAGGCTGATGTAATCTTGGGAATTAAGATCCTAAGAAAGGGAGATGAGTTGGTTTTAACTCAATCTCATTATATTGAGAAATTTCTCAAGAAATATGGTCACTTTGATGACAATCCAGCACCTACTCCTTTAGACCATACTATCAAGTTAATGAAGAACACCGTCCGTACTCATGCTCAACTTGAGTATTCTAGTGTTATTGGGAGTCTTATGTACGCTATGCATTGCACAAGACCGGACATAGCCCAAGCCGTGGGAATATTATGTCGTTTCTCAAGTAATCCAGGATATGAACACTGGAAAGCAGTTTCAAGAGTTATGGCTTACTTGAAAGGAACAATAAATTTTGGTTTGCATTACCAAGGCTATCCCGCTGCACTAGAGGGGTACAGCGATGCTAACTGGAACAATGTAGAATCAAATTCCAAGTCAACTTCTGGATGGATTTTTACATTAGGGGGTGCTGCTGTGTCTTGGAGTTCCAAGAAGCAGACTTGTATTTCTGATTCAACAATGTTGTCAGAATTGATAGCTTTAACTGATGCATGTAAGGAGGCAGATTGGCTTAGAAACCTACTTATGGAAATTCCTTTTTGGAAGAAGCCAACTCCGGCGGTCTTGATTAATTGTGATAATCAAGCTACAATCTATAATGTCTCTAATAAGACTTATAATGGAAAGTCTAGACATGCAAGTCTTAGACACTACATGGTTAGGCAACTACTCAAGATGGGAGTAGTTACGGTTAACTTTATTGAATCAAAGAGGAATTTGGCAGACCCATTTACGAAAAGTCTACCAAGTTCAGTGGTTTCAATAAAAAGGAAAGAAATGGGACTAAGGTCTGTGAAGGAAGTTTGATCTCCCATAGCAGAAACCCAACCTATGTTTTGAAAAGGATAAACAAGGTTCAATGTGGTACCAACAAGTTATGGATGTGGATTATGGAGCACTAATATAAAAACTTCCCATTTCTTATTAGTGCTGGTTTCTGCAAGAAAATAGGATGGATGTAAATCCTTAATGAGTCTATGATTAGTAAAAGGTGTATCGCAGAAACACCTTCGAGACTTACCTATATGAGTATGGAAATAAGGCCGTTTCCTAAGAGAAGAAGACCGTTCTCTAAAGAAGACTCATGAACAAGGATATAAGCACATGGCCATTAACGTGCTTGGCTACAGAACACATGATTTTATGAAATCAATATGTGTGGAGACTCCGGTTTTATCATAAGGGGTACTTGGTTCAAGACTGGTTTCACCATAGAACCTCGATAAGGCTTTGAGTTTCTTACACTAAGTGAAGGTTCAAATCCAAAAGATACCTATCATTTATGTGTTGATTTCAACGATGATGCTTAGTCTCAATTGTGCTTGAACTACGTTGGCTTGATCCCACTCGGGTACGTAGGCAGTCACTTCGGTGATGCAGTCACTCTGATTTAAAAGTTTTAACTTTGTTTTATGGTTTTTGAAAATAGGGGGAGAATGTTGGAATATTTTCAACACCGCTTACCAAAGGGGGGTCCTGGGGGGCATCGCCCCCCAGGCTGTCTGTTGATGAAGGAATCCAAAAGCCTGTTTGATGAAGGAATCCAAAAGCTTTTTTGAACTGACGGTTTTATTTGGCCGATAAAAGCCTGTTCGAAAATTTCGAATCCAAAAGACACCATTGATGTCTGTTGATGAAGGAACCCGACGTTTCGTGAATAGAAACCTGTTGGCGAATAAAAACCTATTCCCAACAGGTGCAAAACCCTTTATAAATAGCTTCTCCCAGTTTCGTTTAAACATATAAGAAAATTCAATCTGTTTTCTCTGTTTCAAAAAGCATCATCAGAAATCAGAAATCTCTTTGTGTGTTCTTGATTGAATCAAGGGGTACAAACCTTGAATTCAGTTTTCGTTGCAGGGCTTTCATTGTATCCTGAAGGCAATATTTCGCATACCTGTTGTAATCGCCAATTGTTATTGGGAGGGTAGAAATATTTGTCTAAAAGAAATTTATACAAGCCTTGAAAGTTTTGGAGTGCAACACTTTCTTCTCTGATTCATTCATCCTTTGTGAAACCCATTTTTTTTCCAACAGTTTTTAGACAAATAATTTTCTGGCAATGGAGGGTGAATCTTCGAATTCGAATGCTACTGCTCAATCTCTGCAAGTGATGAACCAAACCTTTACTCGATTGGAACGTTTTGATGGTGAAGGTTTTAATAAGGATATGCTTGTAATGGGATGATTAAGCTTAATTTAATAAATAATGGTTCTGCCTATATTGTTGACTCTGTTAATTTATGGCATGGTAGATTAGGGCATGTGAATTATGGTTCTCTTAGAAACATGAATCGATTAGGCTTGATTTCTGATTGCAATTTTGATCATGCTTCTAAATGTGAAATATGTGTGCAAGCAAAGATAACTAGAATTTCCCATAAGTCTGTAGTACGAAATTCTTCCTTACTTGAATTAGTACATAGTGATGTGGGTGATTTGCATGGTTCTGCCACTCGTGGTGGAAATAAGTATTATGTCACTTTTATAGAAGATAGTACTAGATATGCTTATACATATTTAATGAAATCTAAGTATGAAGTCTTTGATAAATTTAGGATTTATAAAGCAGAAGTAGAGACACAATTAGAGCACAAAATTAAGATTTTACGTTCTGATCGTGGTGGTGAATACTTTCCTACTGAATTTAATTCCTTTTGTCAAGAGCATGGTTTAGTTCATCAACGTACTGCACCTTACACACCTCAACAAAATGGTATGGCTGAAAGGAAAAATAGAACTTTGATTGATATGGTTAATTGCATGCTTATAAGTTCTGGTTTGCCTAATTCTTTGTGGGGTGAAGCTATGTTGTCTGCATGTTATATTTTGAATAGAATTCCTTTGAAAAAGAAGAGTGTTTCTCCTTATGAGTTGTGGTTTAAGAGGAAACCAAACTTGAGAAGACTTAAAGTCTGGGGTTGTTTAGCATATGTTCGAAAGCTTGATCCCAAAAGACCAAAGTTGGGAAACAGGGCTTATAAATGTGCTTTTGTGGGATACTCTCTTAATAGTATCACCTACAGATTTATAAACCTTGACACTTTTGAGATTATAGAATCTGTAGATGTGGAATTCTTTGAGAACTTAAATAGGAACAGTTCTCAAATGCAACCCATGGAGAATCCATTGTTACCTGATCTAGAACCTATGGAGATTGATAACAATGATGAAAATCCCTCTCCTACTCATGACAATGATATTTCAGTGCCTACTGAAGATATCGAACCTAGAAGGAGTAAGAGAGGAAGGATTGAGAAAAAGCCTGATCCAAACTTTATTTATTACCTTGTAGAGGCAAATAAGAATAGAATTCTTAGTGTTAACCAGTATGTTATGCATACTGATGATGACCCTAAAACTTATGCTGAAGCCATGAGTTCTAGAGATGCAAATTTCTGGAAAGAAGCCATCAATGATGAAAAGCATTCGCTTTTGACTAACGGGACTTGGGTATTAGTAAATTTACCTCCTGGTGCTAAAGCAATAGGAAGTAAATGGATATTCAAGAGAAAGTTGAGAGCTGATGGTGAAGTTGATAAGTTTAAGGCAAGGCTAGTTGCCAAGGGTTATAAACAAAGACATGGTATTGATTACTTTGATACATATGATCCTGTTGCCCGCATCTCATCCATTCGTTGCTTAATTGCACTTGCTTCTATTCATAAGTTGGTTGTGCATCAAATGGATGTCAAAACTGCTTTTCTAAATGGGGATTTAGAAGAAGAGATATATATGGAACAACCTGAAGGTTTCATATTACCAGGCCAAGAGAAGAAAGTTTGCAAGTTAGTGAAATCTCTCTATGGTTTGAAGCAAGCCCCTATGCAATGGCATGAGAAGTTTGATAAAGTAGTTTTGTCATATGGTTTTGTAGTGAATGATGCGGACAAATGTGTCTATAGTAAGCATGATAGTTCTGGTTGTGTGATTCTCTGTTTGTATGTTGATGATATGTTAATCTTTGGGTCTGACATATCTGTTGTGGAAGAAACAAAGAAGTTTCTTAGATCTAACTTTGATATGAAGGATTTAGGAGAGGCTGATGTAATCTTGGGAATTAAGATCCTAAGAAAGGGAGATGAGTTGGTTTTAACTCAATCTCATTATATTGAGAAATTTCTCAAGAAATATGGTCACTTTGATGACAATCCAGCACCTACTCCTTTAGACCATACCATCAAGTTAATGAAGAACACCGGCCGTACTCATGCTCAACTTGAGTATTCTAGTGTTATTGGGAGTCTTATGTACGCTATGCATTGCACAAGACCGGACATAGCCCAAGCCGTGGGAATATTATGTCGTTTCTCAAGTAATCCAGGATATGAACACTGGAAAGCAGTTTCAAGAGTTATGGCTTACTTGAAAGGAACAATAAATTTTGGTTTGCATTACCAAGGCTATCCCGCTGCACTAGAGGGGTACATCGATGCTAACTGGAACAATGTAGAATCAAATTCCAAGTCAACTTCTGGATGGATTTTTACATTAGGGGGTGCTGCTGTGTCTTGGAGTTCCAAGAAGCAGACTTGTATTTCTGATTCAACAATGTTGTCAGAATTGATAGCTTTAACTGATGCATGTAAGGAGGCAGATTGGCTTAGAAACCTACTTATGGAAATTCCTTTTTGGAAGAAGCCAACTCCGGCGGTCTTGATTAATTGTGATAATCAAGCTACAATCTATAATGTCTCTAATAAGACTTATAATGGAAAGTCTAGACATGCAAGTCTTAGACACTACATGGTTAGGCAACTACTCAAGAGGGGAGTAGTTACGGTTAACTTTATTGAATCAAAGAGGAATTTGGCAGACCCATTTACGAAAAGTCTACCAAGTTCAGTGGTTTCAATAAAAAGGAAAGAAATGGGACTAAGGTCTGTGAAGGAAGTTTGATCTCCCATAGCAGAAACCCAACCTATGTTTTGAAAAGGATAAACAAGGTTCAATGTGGTACCAACAAGTTATGGATGTGGATTATGGAGCACTAATATAAAAACTTCCCATTTCTTATTAGTGCTGGTTTCTGCAAGAAAATAGGATGGATGTAAATCCTTAATGAGTCTATGATTAGTAAAAGGTGTATCGCAGAAACACCTTCGAGACTTACCTATATGAGTATGGAAATAAGGCCGTTTACTAAGAGAAGAAGACCTTTCTCTAAAGAAGACTCATGAACAAGGATATAAGCACATGGCCATTAACGTGCTTGGCTACAGAACACATGATTTTATGAAATCAGTATGTGTGGAGACTCCGGTTTTATCATAAGGGGTACTTGGTTCAAGACTGGTTTCACCAAAGAACCTCGATAAGGCTTTGAGTTTCTTACACTAAGTGAAGGTTCAAATCCAAAAAATACCTATCATTTATGTGTTGATTTCAACGATGATGCTTAGTCTCAATTGTGCTTGAACTACGTTGGCTTGATCCCACTCGGGTACGTAGGCAGTCATTTCGGTGATGCAGTCACTCTGATTTAAAAGTTTTAACTTTGTTTTATGGTTTTTGAAAATAGGGGGAGAATGTTGGAATATTTTCAACGCCGCTAACCAAAAGGGGGTCCTGGGGGGCATCGCCCCCCAGGCTGTGGGTTAGTTTTAGAAATTAATTTGAGGATAGATTGATCTTTTTGTCAAATTTGACACCCCATAACCATTTACAAAAGTTGGGAGAGGAAATCGATAGGCCTCAAATAAAACCCCTGGGCCTCAAATTAGGAAGAATCATTTAGCAAAAAGAGAAAAAAAAAAATACAACGACGATGATACATGGTGTGGTTGCTATCGGGCCATCAGCATTACCATATATCAGCATGTATCGATTCCATGTGATAGTCGATTCCATCTGTATTCTCATTAGCTTATTAGTGGTGCATGATTTAAGAAGACGCAATCACTAATCTTAAATCCAATCGGACATTGCGGATGGAACACATGCCCAAGAATGTGCAGCCAGAGAGTAACAGTAATTGATCTATCGTCCATGCATGCGATATGAATAGGAGGTAGGATTCGAACTCAAAATCTGAAGCTTGTTGGAATATTTTCAACGCCGCTAACCAAAGGGGGGTCCTGGGGGGCAACGCCCCCGGAAGAATTTTTGAACTGAAGGTTTTATTTGGCCGATAAAAGCCTGTTCGAAAATTTCGAATCCAAAAGACACCATTGATGTCTGTTGATGAAGGAACCTGACGTTTCGTGAATAGAAACCTGTTGGCGAATAAAAAACCTATTCCCAACAGGTGCAAAACCCTTTATAAATAGCTTCTCCCAGTTTCGTTTAACATATAAGAAAAATCAATCTGTTTTCTCTATTTCAAAAAGCATCATCAGAAATCTCTTTGTGTGTTCTTGATTGAATCAAGGGGTACAAACCTTGAATTCAGTTTTCGTTGCAGGGCTTTCATTGTATCCTGAAGGCAATATTTCGCATACCTGTTGTAATCGCCAATTGTTATTGGGAGGGTAGAAATATTTGTCTAAAAGAAATTTATACAAGCCTTGAAAGTTTTGGAGTGCAACACTTTCTTCTCTGATTCATTCATCCTTTGTGAAACCCAATTTTTTCCAACAGTTTTATGTGTGCAAGCAAAGATAACTAGAATTTCCCATAAGTCTGTAGTACGAAATTCTTCCTTACTTGAATTAGTACATAGTGATGTGGGTGATTTGCATGGTTCTGCCACTCGTGGTGGAAATAAGTATTATGTCACTTTTATAGAAGATAGTACTAGATATGCTTATACATATTTAATGAAATATAAGGATGAAGTCTTTGATAAATTTAGGATTTATAAAGCAGAAGTAGAGACACAATTAGAGCACAAAATTAAGATTTTACGTTCTGATCGTGGTGGTGAATACTTTCCTACTGAATTTAATTCCTTTTGTCAAGAGCATGGTTTAGTTCATCAACGTACTGCACCTTACACACCTCAACAAAATGGTATGGCTGAAAGGAAAAATAGAACTTTGATTGATATGGTTAATTGCATGCTTATAAGTTCTGGTTTGCCTAATTCTTTGTGGGGTGAAGCTATGTTGTCTGCATGTTATATTTTGAATAGAATTCCTTTGAAAAAGAAGAGTGTTTCTCCTTATGAGTTGTGGTTTAAGAGGAAACCAAACTTGAGAAGACTTAAAGTCTGGGGTTGTTTAGCATATGTTCGAAAGCCTGATCCCAAAAGACCAAAGTTGGGAAACAGGGCTTATAAATGTGCTTTTGTGGGATACTCTCTTAATAGTATCACCTACAGATTTATAAACCTTGACACTTTTGAGATAATAGAATCTGTAGATGTGGAATTCTTTGAGAACTTAAATAGGAACAGTTCTCAAATGCAACCCATGGAGAATCCATTGTTACCTGATCTAGAACCTATGGAGATTGATAACAATGATGAAAATCCCTCTCCTACTCATGACAATGATATTTCAGTGCCTACTGAAGATATCGAACCTAGAAGGAGTAAGAGAGGAAGGATTGAGAAAAAGCCTGATCCAAACTTTATTTATTACCTTGTAGAGGCAAATAAGAATAGAATTCTTAGTGTTAACCAGTATGTTATGCATACTGATGATGACCCTAAAACTTATGCTGAAGCCATGAGTTCTAGAGATGCAAATTTCTGGAAAGAAGCCATCAATGATGAAAAGCATTCGCTTTTGACTAACGGGACTTGGGTATTAGTAAATTTACCTCCTGGTGCTAAAGCAATAGGAAGTAAATGGATATTCAAGAGAAAGTTGAGAGCTGATGGTGAAGTTGATAAGTTTAAGGCAAGGCTAGTTGCCAAGGGTTATAAACAAAGACATGGTATTGATTACTTTGATACATATGCTCCTGTTGCACGCATCTCATCCATTCGTTGCTTGATTGCACTTGCTTCTATTCATAAGTTGGTTGTGCATCAAATGGATGTCAAAACTGCTTTTCTAAATGGGGATTTAGAAGAAGAGATATATATGGAACAACCTGAAGGTTTCATATTACCAGGCCAAGAGAAGAAAGTTTGCAAGTTAGTGAAATATCTCTATGGTTTGAAGCAAGCCCCTATGCAATGGCATGAGAAGTTTGATAAAGTAGTTTTGTCATATGGGTTTGTGGTGAATGATGCGGACAAATGTATCTATAGTAAGCATGATAGTTCTGGTTGTGTGATTCTCTGTTTGTATGTTGATGATATGTTAATCTTTGGGTCTGACATATCTGTTGTGGAAGAAACAAAGAAGTTTCTTAGTTCTAACTTTGATATGAAGGATTTAGGAGAGGCTGATGTAATCTTGGGAATTAAGATCCTAAGAAAGGGAGATGAGTTGGTTTTAACTCAATCTCATTATATTGAGAAATTTCTCAAGAAATATGGTCACTTTGATGACAATCCAGCACCTACTCCTTTAGACCATACTATCAAGTTAATGAAGAACACCGTCCGTACTCATGCTCAACTTGAGTATTCTAGTGTTATTGGGAGTCTTATGTACGCTATGCATTGCACAAGACCGGACATAGCCCAAGCCGTGGGAATATTATGTCGTTTCTCAAGTAATCCAGGATATGAACACTGGAAAGCAGTTTCAAGAGTTATGGCTTACTTGAAAGGAACAATAAATTTTGGTTTGCATTACCAAGGCTATCCCGCTGCACTAGAGGGGTACAGCGATGCTAACTGGAACAATGTAGAATCAAATTCCAAGTCAACTTCTGGATGGATTTTTACATTAGGGGGTGCTGCTGTGTCTTGGAGTTCCAAGAAGCAGACTTGTATTTCTGATTCAACAATGTTGTCAGAATTGATAGCTTTAACTGATGCATGTAAGGAGGCAGATTGGCTTAGAAACCTACTTATGGAAATTCCTTTTTGGAAGAAGCCAACTCCGGCGGTCTTGATTAATTGTGATAATCAAGCTACAATCTATAATGTCTCTAATAAGACTTATAATGGAAAGTCTAGACATGCAAGTCTTAGACACTACATGGTTAGGCAACTACTCAAGAGGGGGGTAGTTACGGTTAACTTTATTGAATCAAAGAGGAATTTGGCAGACCCATTTACGAAAAGTCTACCAAGTTCAGTGGTTTCAATAAAAAGGAAACAAATGGGACTAAGGTCTGTGAAGGAAGTTTGATCTCCCATAGCAGAAACCCAACCTATGTTTTGAAAAGGATAAACAAGGTTCAATGTGGTACCAACAAGTTATGGATGTGGATTATGGAGCACTAATATAAAAACTTCCCATTTCTTATTAGTGCTGGTTTCTGCAAGAAAATAGGATGGATGTAAATCCTTAATGAGTCTATGATTAGTAAAAGGTGTATCGCAGAAACACCTTCGAGACTTACCTATATGAGTATGGAAATAAGGCCGTTTCCTAAGAGAAGAAGACCGTTCTCTAAAGAAGACTCATGAACAAGGATATAAGCACATGGCCATTAACGTGCTTGGCTACAGAACACATGATTTTATGAAATCAATATGTGTGGAGACTCCGGTTTTATCATAAGGGGTACTTGGTTCAAGACTGGTTTCACCATAGAACCTCGATAAGGCTTTGAGTTTCTTACACTAAGTGAAGGTTCAAATCCAAAAAATACCTATCATTTATGTGTTGATTTCAACGATGATGCTTAGTCTCAATTGTGCTTGAACTACGTTGGCTTGATCCCACTCGGGTACGTAGGCAGTCACTTCGGTGATGCAGTCACTCTGATTTAAAAGTTTTAACTTTGTTTTATGGTTTTTGAAAATAGGGGGAGAATGTTGGAATATTTTCAACGCCGCTAACCAAAGGGGGTTTCAAGGGGGCAACGCCCCCGGAAGAATTTTTTGAACTGAAGGTTTTATTTGGCCGATAAAAGCCTGTTCGAAAATTTCGAATCCAAAAGACACCATTGATGTCTGTTGATGAAGGAACCTGACGTTTCGTGAATAGAAACCTGTTGGCGAATAAAAAAAACCTATTCCCAACAGGTGCAAAACCCTTTATAAATAGCTTCTCCCAGTTTCGTTTAACATATAAGAAAAATCAATCTGTTTTCTCTGTTTCAAAAAAAGCATCATCAGAAATCAGAAATCTCTTTGTGTGTTCTTGATTGAATCAAGGGGTACAAACCTTGAATTCAGTTTTCGTTGCAGGGCTTTCATTGTATCCTGAAGGCAATATTTCGCATACCTGTTGTAATCGCCAATTGTTATTGGGAGGGTAGAAATATTTGTCTAAAAGAAATTTATACAAGCCTTGAAAGTTTTGGAGTGCAACACTTTCTTCTCTGTGTCATTCATCCTTTGTGAAACCCAATTTTTTCCAACAATGCTCACTTAATATATATATATATATATATATATTACGTATATTAATATTATGTTTGTGCGTGAAGATTGAATCTAATCTATGTCTACGCTGTACATCAATTTTTCTTTGGGTTTGCGCCAGTTGATTACGCCAATTTTCGGCCACTGTGTGATCCGAGGAACAAGAAATTTGGTCAGGAAGAAAGAAACCCAACCCGACCCGGTCCCAGTTCCAACCCGGCTCCAGTTCCGTTTGAACCAGGCTCCAGCTTGATCCGGCCCGGGTCCGTCTAAATCCTACCCAGCTTATCCTCCCCGGGTCCGTCTGGACCCGACCACCTGATCCGCTCCAAGCTGTCCAAGCCCGTTCCTGTTTTGGAGTGTGCATGTCAAAGTCCGTTGCAGTTTCATGTATGTGTGGATGGAACCAAAGCTGGATTTGAGGTATGTAATTATTGGGAGTTTTAATACTGCATACCGTATGGGCTCACTTATTTATTTTTGAAAATGCCTCTTTTTGTTTTTTTTTTCTTTTTGTTCTTTTTCAATTGGTTGTACCAACTCGATTCAAATGTATTTATTTGGGGCTTAGAAGTATTTGGGCACCATTATTGTGTACTTGATATTTTCTTCCCAAATTTGAAATGTTCCGTGGGATGCAATCCACTGGCTCGACTATTAAGAGTCGGTATTTTCAAAAGATACGTTGCAAATAAAATCACATGTATTCCAAATTTTGTGGAAGAACTCAGAAAAGATGATATGAGTCAGAAAACTTCAATTTCTCTACTTCATCTATGATACTAACGAACCAATATATGTTGAAATATGATAACAAGAGAACTATCTTTAGTAATCTATTCAACCTAAAGTAATTGGTTGACATGTGTAGTAAGATTCTCTTGGCCTATATTCAGATAAAGAAATTTCTCAAATTAAGCTAAATGTAGCAAAATTAAAAATGGAAAGAACCCCAAAGTAATAAGGGTTAGACGTAATGACTCATATAAAGCATGTGAAAAGGGACATATATATCATGAGACAAAGATGTATTTTTCCCCAGTAGTAATGCCACCAAAGTACATGTATCAGCTGAATATGAGATGAAGCTAAGATGTAATTTTAGCTCCCATCATAAATGAAAGAGTTGGAAATGCACCTAGTCATAGGAGTTGGTATATACAATGTAATGTGTGTATCATAGTAGCAACCAATTTTCACATCAACTTTAATGGCAACAAGAACTTTGTCGGGCCAATTGACTATCTTATTCAGTTGAACTAGATCAAATATCTGCACTTATGGAATGAAAACACGAGATATAAATTCTCTAAACCACTTGAGATATATTGGGTGAAACGTAATATATATTTAGTCTAAAGTACTTGAGTTGAATCCCACTTTTATTACGTAATAAGGCCACACCACTTATTAAAACTCTCAAGACCCAAGTGTCTAACTCATAGTTGTTTTTCTTCCACTAGCTTAAGGAATTTAAACTAGTTGTTGAACTATTTCCTTATAATGTGACTACGAGAATTGGATCATCGAGCGAAGCACTACTCAAAATTTGTTTTCAAGATAGAACAAAGACGTCACAAAATCTCTACATGTACCAAGAGATAATCACACCTTGTTAAATTCCACAGAAACCCATGCAAGTGGATATCATATGGAAACTCACAGTGATGAGAATGTGACTGAATGAATCTTTTATAGTTTCTAATGTATTTGAGAAACTAGTGAGTCAATCTAGTGAAATGTAAATCACTATAATATTAGGATTATTGAATCCATATTGACTCTGACGATGAAATATTGGGAATTGACTCATACAGGCTTTGGACATAACCATGAAGCCACTTTGGTTGTGACATGATGATCGTTTTGAAAGGCCTCATACGAACATAAATTTATTTGAGTGAACAAAAATGGAAGAAAGATTGACAGAATGCGAAATGACGACATATCTCCCCATAAGTGTTTTCTAAAGTACTAGAT